>NC_090827.1:90472213-90782507 GCF_028021215.1 Eschrichtius robustus | reverse complement strand
AAGTATTGGAGAGGATGTGGAGAAAAGGGAACCCTTATACACTTTGGGGTTGGTGGCAATGTAAATTGGTGGCAATGTAAATTGGTCCAGCAACTATGAAAAACAGTATGAAGATTCTTCAAAAATTAAAAATACAACTACCATATGATTCAGCTCTTCCTCTTCTGGGTATTTATCCAAAGAATACAAAAATACTAATTTGAAAAGATATACGCACCCTATCTTCATTGCAGTATTATTTACAATAGCCAAGCTATGGAAACAACCTAAGTGTCCATTGATGGATGAATGGATAAGGAAGATGTGGTATATATACACAATGGCATACTACTCAGCAATAGAAAGAATGAAATCTTGCGATGTGCAATAACATGGCTGGACTTTTACGGTACAATGCTAAGTGAAATAAGTCAGACAGAGAAAGATAAATACCATGTGATTTCACTCATCTGTGGAATCTAAAATACAAAAAAATGATCAAACAAACCAAAACCAAAACAAACTCATAGATACAGATAACAGATTGGTGATTACCAACCAGAGAGGAGGGGGATTTGGGGGACAAAATGGTTAAAGATGTCAGTTGTATGGTGATGATTGGTAACTAGATTTTTGGTGTTGTTCACTTTGTAGTGTATACAGATATCAAATTGTAATGTGCACCTGAATCGTATATAATGTATTGATAACATACCAATTTTACCTCAATTTTTAAAAAGAGTTAATTACTTTTTTCTAAAATTCTTATTCTTATCAGGAGTGTAGGAATGAATTCTCTCAACACGTGAAACAAAAAGTAAATAATTTTATTTATGTACTATTTCTTTCAGTGATCCAGGACTTGTACTTCTAAACTACATTCTAATGAGAAATATAACTGAAAAATTTGTCACTCCAGAGGAAGAACAAACTTTTTATCATTTAAAGAAAGCCAGAAGTAGTTTTACATGGTTTTACTTGTGTTATGAATAGCAGAAACATGTTTTCTATGGGATTAGATCTTGTACTGATGTTGAATAAATCAGTAAAGTAAGTCGTTAATTTGACAAATATTAATTGAACTTCTGAAATAGGAAATGTGCTATGCTAGGCATTCTGATAAATACAGAGCTATATAGGATAATACATGCCCTAAAGCTATTTGTCCTGGATGCAGCCACTATCCACATGTGTCTATGGAGCACTTGAAATATGGCTAGTCCAAATTTAGATGTACCATAAGTGTCAAATACACATTGGATTTCAAAGAGTTAGTACAAAAAGATAGAAAATATTTTGTTATTTTGCTCATAATGATTTCATAGTAAGTTATAATATTTTGGTTACGGAGTTAAACAAAAATATATTATTAAAATTAACCTCATATGCTTAAAAAGTTTTTATGTGGCTAACTAGAATAGTTGAAATTGTGTGTTTCAAAGTATATTTCTATAGGACATCATTGCTCAAAATTGTTTACAATCTAGCAGAGTATGCAAAACATGTATACAAAATCACCTTGTAAGATTGTGAATAATTAGACTAATGGTATAAACAGTGTACGAATAGTTATTCAGAGGAGGGAAATTGTTTTTCTGGAAGCTAAAATCAATAGAAGTTTCATGGTGGTTGTGGCATTTTATCTGAGGTTTGTAAGTTTGTAGAAATTTGGCCATTGGGAATGAAGGAAAAAGTATGTTAGGCTGAGGAAATGGAATGAATTTGACCGGGGATGGTAGGCAGGAATTCAGAATTCGTATAACCACCATTAAAATAATTTCCAATGTGCCAAACATCTTTCAAATGCTTTCCGTGCACTGGATCATTAAATCCTCACAAAAATCATATGAAGCATTATCACTGTTCTCATTTTATAGGAAACTGAGGCATTGAAATTTTAGGCAACTTGCCCATGGACCCGTAACTAAGTAAGCGTCAGAAGTGAGATTCATACCCAGAAAATCTGCTTCACACATAGGCAACCACTATGTGCTATTTCCTCTTTAGCAGATAACACTAGGATTCTTAGTCAAGGATACAGGATGGATTTCAGGACGTTCGGGTTCTCCCAGGAAGTTGTATGACAATTTCATGTATACCATGCTTTAGTGTAGAGGTGATATTAAAATTATTTCACAAATGATAGGACATGGGTTCTCGTCATTCGCATTGAAAGTAGCCATTTGAGCAGGGTCCTAGAGTCATTAACCCTTTACTTGCTGGTTTTGGGGAGATCCTGGAGTTCTTGGGAGGCATGTGTAGGGTAGCATAGTCTAGTAAACCACTGATACTGAAAATTATATTTTAAGAATGGTATAGCTAGAGCAGTGTACACCCACTATCGGTTTTTCCTCTGTGAGTTTTCATTTCCATCTTAGGGCCTTTGCCCTTGCTGTTCCCTATGTTTGGGGGTCTCTTCCCTCAGATAGTCATGAAACTGGTTCTTATTAGTCAGGTCTCAGCTCAACTATCACCTCCTTATCCTTATTCCTCCATCTCCTTATCTCAAGTCACCCTTTAGCTCCTGACCCTTTTAAAACTTACTTCATAATGCTTACCATCAATTGAAATTATTAGATTTATTTATTTGTTTATTTAATTTCTACTTGACTTTCCTCCTTGAGAGAGCAAGTCCCATGAGCTAAGGACCTTGTCTACCCTATTCCAGCTCTAGTGTCAGTAATTAGAACAGTGTTGGGCATATTGTAGGCACTCTAAATATTTGTGACTGGATGAATGCGGGGAGGTCTATAGAGTTCATTAGATTCTACAAGTTTAGGAACTGTTGACTTAAAGGAATACTTGAGTTCTCTCACGTCAGTCATTTAGAGCCTGGCTATTCAAACACTTAGCTGTCAGGCCAAGGAGCTGATTTGGATCAACATGAAGATTTGAGAGCAGAGAAAGGATACATCAGGGGTGATCTCTTGGTAGCTTGATTTAGCACTTTACTTCCTAAGATCACTATGTTGTTCTGATGTATGGGGTAAGCAGAGGGAGACAAGTAAGGGGGGCTGTTGGAATTCTCTGGTAGGAAGTGGTGAAAGTCTCACTGTGATGATGGTGGACAATGGAAAGAAAGACTCCTATGTGAGAGAGGACACACTTGAGGTACAAAATGTGACCCAAATTCAACTTTCAGTTTGTAGTGTTTTCTCTATGGCCTATCTGACATTGTGAGTTAATTAGCCAACTTAGCCAAGCTATATAATTAAGGGGTTTATATAGAGTTTCCTCAAGGAAAGTCTGTGCTAGTGATTGTCCATATCTTGTGCATGAGCTCTTCCTCTGCTTTGATTCTAGAACAACACCCTCCACCTGCTTGCCTGAGCAGTCCCTACTGGTCATCCCATACAGCTCTGCTGAAGTGTGACTTCTCCCTGGAAGCCTTTCCTGACCTCCCCTTCATACCAAGTTAGGTGTTCCTGGTGTGTGTTTCCACAACCTTCTATACTTTTCCTATCACTGCAGTTATCTTATTTTATCATAATCCCTAGCTTTCCAATAGACAAGTGTTTCTCAACCTTTTTTTGTTTGTTTTTGCCTTCCTAAGGGATCTTTAGACTGTATGTCTGTTTATGCATTGTATGTATATCTATGTTTCATACGTTAAAAGTTTAGGCTTTTTTGTCTTGCCCAAGAGCAAATTTTCTCTCCTTGAGAGTGATGTTACCTTAGTTGGGAATGAGTGCAATCAACCATACAAACACATCCACTGTCGTGCTCAATTTGTATTGTCGGTGCCGGGCATAGTACACATTTGATAATTATTTGTGAATTATTAGATAAATGAGACAATTTTTCGAACCTTAAAATTGTCCAACCTTGAAATTTATCATCTCGAAACTATATTGGCACTTTTAAAAAACATTACATTTTAAATGTCTGCTGCCTTTCATATATTTATCTACAGCCAGTATGCCACCTGTTTTTTTTTTCTCCAAATTGGTTTGTATAGGGCTTTCCGGATTCACTCTTTTGGCCCTTTCTCATGCCTAAACTGAGTTTTCACAAGTAACTTTTTGGCATTGAGAAAGAATCTGTGGCTGGAGAAATTTTTTTCCTCATTTAAAGCTAACATATCTAAATGGGAATTGAAACCATGACCTCTGTTTTTATGAGAACAAACTTCTTCCATAAAGTTCAGAATTAAAAAAAAAGGCATCTCAGCTAGGCAGTATTAGAATGTGCTATTTTTCAGGAAATGGAAGTAGTCACATTATATGGAGCTTAGCATTAATGAAAACTACATTATGCATACATTTATGGACGTGGCATAAATTAGGTGAAGGCATCTGTCAAAACTCAAAGTGTTTTCCACAGAGAAGGCAAGCAGTAAATATTCATATATATGTATATAGATATAAACACACACGTATTCACATACAAATAATTATAAGATGTGACCTTAATGTACTACGTTTGTTTCCCAAAGATGTGAACATATCACCCATTACTTCATGCTTGTGAGGATCTCTTATTCTTCAGCCTCCATATTCCATTCATTCATATATTAATTCATTCAACAAACACTTCTTGTCTTCATGGGCCAGGCATACAGTGGTGTTCCTATGTATACGGTCTCATTCTTCCCGTGCCCCTCTACAGACTACTCTCAGCTCAGAGGGCAGAGTGAGCCTTTAAACCATCAGCCAACTCCTGCCTCTGCTCCAAACCCTGCAATGACTTGGTTTCAGATACCTGCATGGCTAACACCTTCATCTCCTTCAGTATGATCAAATTTCATTTTCTCTCTGAGGCCCACCTTGATTCTATTTCTTATTGCAATCAACTCCAACACACACAACCTGACACTCCTGATCCTCCTTAAATTGCTCTGATTTGGTTTTTTCCTCTAAAGCATTTTTATCTTTGAACATGTATTTCCTCATTTATTATGTTTATCATAGGAGCACCTCCACTCCACAACCAGGACATAAGTTCCTTGAGGGCAGGGACCTTTATCTGTTTCGTTCACCAATGAATCACAAGGACCTAGAATAATGTCTGGCATACGTTAGGTGCTCAACAAATGTTTGTTAACTGGGTGAATTCATAAATAGAGCTTGCATGTTAAATACCAAAAGTTTAAAGAGGAACATAAGAAGCATCAAGAAGAAAAGTAAATCAGCATCAGAGGATAGACAGAATTGGCAGTGGACACTTACAGACGGGATGGCCAGTAAGGGCTTCACTGTGGAGGTGTCTTCTGGGCTGAGGAGTTACAGTGACAAGAGGCCTGTGCACTCGTGCGGCCTGGAGAGCACCCAGGGAGGCAAATGGCAAGCACCCAGACTGCAATGGGCATGAGCTTCTTATCAAGGGCTCGAAGGAAGACTATCATGGTGAATGCACACATGAGGGACAGAGAAAAGGGATGAGGTTTGAGAGACAAAGAGGGTCCTGGTGATAGCTGACGTTTCAATATGATCTTCTGAAAACGATCAGAGTCAATATATGTGAAAATGTATGGCTGAAAAGAAGGATGATTTATCTCTAAATTTTTCCTAAGTGATGCTTCAAACTTCCTCATTTTACAGAATATTCAAGTCAATTCAGTTCACATTATGTCTATTTGCGCTTTGGCAGAAACAAGGCAAGTTTCAGAGAACTGTCAAAGATTTTTTTAGGTGGCAGGAAGCGGCATGCGTGTGTGCTTCTGAAATCAAGTCACATAGGTGACTGTCTGTGCTGTTCCGTAATTTGCACCAGTTTGCGTTGTGGCTGCCTTTGGGTGCTGACTCTTCCTGTCTGCTCAGAGGCTTTGCTTTGAAGGAGAGAAGGGCTCCAGGTGGCCGCTTCTGTGGGCTCTGTTTGAGGCTGCAGCATCCCAGTCATACATAACCTTCACATTTACGTAAGCCAGCCGTTGACCCAGGCTTTGCTTAGCCTGAACTTCCTCTTTTTTTTTTTAAACTGAACTCCTGACATGTGATTTCTAGTAAATAATGATACTGCTTCAACACTTACTTTCTCACCACATTAAATAACTTGCTGTGTCAAAGGGAGGAAGCATGCAGAGGCTGATGAGACATTCAGTTCTTCAGAATCACCACTTTCTTACCACTTTGGACTTCCATTGCCATCTCGCTGCCCTGCCAGGGTTGACTTTCTTTTCTTTTTTCTTTTTGGCCGCACTGAGCAGCAAGTGGGATCTTAGCTCCCCAACCAGGGATTAAACCCACTCCCCCTGCAGTGGAAGCGTGGAGTCTTAACCTTAACCACTGGACCTCCAGGGAAGTCCCTTGACTTTCTTTTCTATCTGATCTTTTTTTTTCCCTAACGATATGAACTACTAGAGAACAATCTTGATTAAATAAATGAGAAGTTTCCAACTACTGAAAATTTTTACACTCACAGGCACTTCAATTCTACCCAGGCTTTTTAGTTGTAATAGTTTACAAAATTATATTAAGGTTCAACAATGAAATGGAACTTTTAACGCTATTGGTAACTATTAAGAAAGCAGATTAGAAAAAGCGTGGATCTTAAAAAACCTGTAAGAGAAATCAGGGTTGTGTGTGTTGGGGGGAATGGATTTTTGATAACTTAGTTTCATGCTTTCTGTACAAGAGTTAATTACAATACTATGTTGCTTCATACTCCACCCCCTACCAATTATAGAAGAAAGTCACTAGAATCTTGGTACGTAGAGCTATCATGTCAATTTCCTTAACCCGTGCAAGTTTTAAAAGCCCCCTCACTCTCCCCGGTGTTTCAATGTTGGCGCCCCTTGGCGCTGCCTAGACACGCCCTTCCTACCTGTAGTCTAAACTTCCTCTAAGCCATCAGAATGATCCTCAAAGACACAGTTTTGACCATGTCAGTGAAAAATAGACTTTATATTGTACATGACATGTGAAAGGGAGAAAATGAGCAAAACTGGTTTAGTCAGCAACAGGATACTGCATTCTTTTTTGGAAAGTGCTTTGCCCACCGATTTAATCAGAAGAGAACCTTTCCCTTCTCTTTTCCTTCTCCTTCCTCTTCTGCTTCCCCCTCCCTTTCCTTGTCCTTCTCCCCTCTTCTCCTCTTCTTTCCCCATCTCTTTCCCTCCCTCTTCCCCTTTCTCCATCTCTGTCCCTCCTCCTCCTCCTTCCTCCTTAACCCTCTGTCCGTAAAGGGAAGGTTTTCTCTCCTCAGTGGGCAGTATAACTAAACTAAGAACTGTGCACTGTTTTGTCATATGACTTTCACTAATTCTTTTATAAAGGAAGCACATACATTCTTTCCTGTCTGGGAAACTGTAACAAAAATAGGTAATTGATGTATTTGGATATATTCTGTTAAAATTGTAACATTTAATAAGTAAAAAATGATGTTCATTAATTCAAACAATTTTCTAGTTCATGAACTACAAATCTTTTTTCTCCTGTAGCTATATCAGCCATGTCAATGAACAATTACTAATTAATTGTTAATTACTAATTAAGTGCCTACTATATACATATTACTCATGTATTACTTCTTTTTAGGCCCTCCTAAAAAGGAGGAGGCACTTTTATATATCAAATATATATATATATATATAAAGTAATACATGTCAAAGTCCTAGCTTTCAAGGAAATTACACTCTGGTGCAGGAAATAAAGTATACACATTTTAAAAGTTATAAAACAATGCAAGAGATAAATAATTGAATACAACAATACAGTAATATCACAAGAGAGGAACTGATGATAAATTGCAGATAAGTGGCCGAGATGGTAAGTACTAGGACACTTCAGAAAAGGGAGTGGTTCCGGTGGGCTGAGGTGACTTGGGGACACTTCACAGAGCAAGACAGATGTAGAGAATATTTACGTTCTGGAGAGGAAGAGAGAAAGAGGCAGTGGGTTCCACATAAGAGGATTGCCATGAGCTGAAACTTAGAAGTAGCAAAGCACCAGGTGTGTTTCAAGAAAGGACAATGAATAGACCTATGTGGCTTGAGTGAAAGATTTGGAAAAATCATATTGGAAATAAGTTGGGTAAAGATTATGGAGGGCCTTGAAAGTCTTACTTAGGTCATCCAAATGTCTCTGTGAAATTGTTATAGAGGGATCCTTTTGTCAAAATTTGTCAAAAGAATGTGATTGATTTCATGATATAGAGATCATGTGCAAAGAAGAGATTCAAACCAGAGATCCTTAGCATATGAGTAAACAACAAAATCTCTCAGCCACTGGTATTCTTGGAGTGACTCTGGCCATAACTGAGGATGAAGAAGTAGGTATCTAGTTAGGTTTCATTGAGCTCATCTTTTGTCCTATAGGTAGAGGCAAGTGATTGGAAAATTTTAACCAGGAGGGTGACATGATCAAATTTTGTTAGCATATCATTGTGACAGCCTATAAGGATAAATTAGAAAGCGATAAGCTTAGCAACAGTGAAATAAAGGGCTAATGAGGTAGTCTTTGGAAGAGGTGGTGATGGCCTGATGTTCAGACCATAGCAGTAAGGATGGCAAGTAGAGAGCAGAATTGGAGAGAGATTTAGGACTTGGGATCAAATGGATTTGGCGATAGAGTAAACACATATGGGGGTTGGTACATAGAGGGCACTGGGAGATGGAGGAAGTTGTGGAGTGGGTGCTTCCTAGGGTGGCTCCCAGGACACTGGTTTGTGCTGCTGTCCTATGATATAACTTCGTGTTTCACTGACTTTAGTTTGGGAGTGTGTTCAAACTTGCATTTCATCTCTATTCCCCCTAATGTTGTCCCAGCCAGTAGATGATTGCAACTTTCTCCTTGAAGGCCTATCACCAGTCCCCTTTTCTACTCTAGCCTATACAAGTGATAGAGTCGTTTTTCTCAAAAACAAATATGATTTTCACTCTTCTCCTAAAACTTCTCAATTGGCATTTTCTATCTCTTGATCAAAGTCCGAGCCACTTACCCTGGCCTATAAGGCCCTTCACAAAGCCCCACAACTTACCCTTACAAACCCTTCATATTACATTTACCCAACTAACATCTTTTGCTCTAGTTCCACTTAAGGTCTCATTTCTTTTACATATTGTGGTCTTAACTGCCTCGTGGCTCTTCCCACAGCTGCCCTTGTGACAGCACTGCCTCCACACTTAGCTCTATTATCATCTCTTTAGAAGAAGCCCTTAAATTTCCCAGGCAGAATAAGGTACTACACTGTATCTGCAACCAAAGCACTTTGAATATGTACTAACTTATGGTCTGCTATAATTTTAATTCATGTAATAAGAAAAGTAATGATAATAATAACTAATATTTATTGTTATTCCCTGATAGTAACTTGATAAAGCATTTACATCTATTAAGCCATTTACTAAAAAGGTCAGTGGTTGAAGAAACTGAGGTACAGAGAGGTTTGCTCCAGAGGAAATAAGTAGAGAATGGCAAAGCTACTGTTTGAACCCAAGTTTGTCTGATTCCAATGGTGGCACACCCAACCACTATACCCAGTGTCTTCTTTTGTGATAGAGTTCCTCAGGGCTGGAAGCATAGCTCATTCAATTTTGTAATCCCATCTCTAGTACACATTCAATAATGTTTTGTTGAACTATTAAAGAATAAATGAATGCATGCTGGGGAAATTGATAAAACAATTAAAGGTGGAGTCTTAATACCTGACAAAAGCTTTACGTGTTTCCTTTCCCAGCTAACAGTTACATTTAGGAGTAGCTTTTCATGCCTACAAAGGAATGACTAATGTGGGGATTTCACACACTCTGGCCAGATATGGGAGGAAGATGTTTGTAGCTATCCAGGCCTTTCCTGGCACATTCACATCACCCTTTCTGTCAGAAAGGCTATTCCTATCTAGAAGCAAAAAAAAATCCTGAAATTAAAAAAAATCTGTTGGAATATTCTAGAAAGAATTTTGCTCAGAGTTGAGCAGGAAACTTGACAGGTCTTCATGACTAACAAAAACTTGTTGGGATTATAATTAATAAGTGAAACAAAGAGAGAAGGTAGAAGCCTATGCAAGTTCTAATAGTGCTGTGTATCTTTGATTTGTTGAATTGCTTTTAAAATCAATATGGTCTCCCACATAGCTGCATTCATGCATCAAAAGCATCTGCTTTGGCCAGAACTGCTTGGAATAGTGAGTAAAATTTTAACCATATTCACCATAGTTAACACTGACAGAGTGCTTGGTAAGTGCCAGGCGTGTTTGAAGTATTCTATATGCATTATGTCATTTAACCTTCACTGCAACCCCACGTGGTATGTCTACTGCTTCACCCTTTCGTAGATAAAAAAATGAATCTGGAGACATTAATTTAGAAATTAGGTTTATCTATTCCAGACTGCTTTTGACAACTTTCCTTTACTGGTTCCATGTGTATTACACATATATTTCCTGAATTATCCAGACCTTGCTTACTTTATACCTGCAGCCATCCCTAGGGCTCCTTCCTTCTGTCTCTGCCAGCTCTTTAGATCATTTGGGGTGTCTTGAATTAGTCTATCTGGTTTCCTGGGTTTCCTAAAGCTGTCTTCTTTTGTGACTGACTCCTTCAAAGGCTGAGAGATATTTAATCCCTTCCTCTTGACAAAGTCATAATCAAATTGAAGCCTTAAAAAGAGTCATCTTCTAAGGAGCAATTGAAAAAATAATGAAGAAACAAAATGTAAGTTTGGCTGCAGTAAAAGGTGTACAGTTTTAAAACTAAGAAAGATCTGAGCTAAAGAAAGATATGGATGGACGTTTCTTCTGGGATTGGTAATGGCGTGATTTCATTTCCAAAAATCTTAATTCCTAGATTTACCTCCAAGTGAGACCACTCTGGGTCAGTTCTTCTTGCTCTAAACTCAGTTTTTACTTTTTTTCCACAGTAGTCTTGCTTCTCCATGGGCTTATTCTGGTCTTTAGATCTTTCTATGTAGAAGTCCTTCCTTTTATTGTGTGGACCAAACTTACAGGAAGTCTACACTGAGTGTGTAGTTAAAATAATGTCTGTGATGAAAACAATAACAGGATATTTATTAACTGATGCTGGTGTCTTTTAATCTCTATATATTTATTTTAAAAGGTGTGTATGTGTGTGTAAATTTTCAGAGGCACACAAAAATAGAGGAACTATACAATGAACCTATGTGGACCCATCACTCATCATTTTTCTGCCATTCTTGTTTCATCTAATAGGGTTTTTGTTTGTTTGTTTGAGTATTTTAAAGCAAATCACAGCTATCCTATAACTTTATTTGTAAATAATTCTATAAGTTTCTTTAAAAGGTAAGGACTTTTAAAACAAGCAAATAACCACAAAACCATTGCAAAACCCAATAAAATTAGTAGTTATTACTTAATAGCATCTACTACCCAGCCCTATATTCACCTACTGATTTACTTTTCTCTTTTTATAGTTAGTTTGTTCAAAAACAACATCTAAAAATTGTCCATACATTGCATTTGGTTTGTGGGTCTCCTCCACCCCTTGTTGAATTCTCAGTGCAGGTGACGTCCTTTACAGACATCATCTTAATCTAGCCTCATAGCATACTTCAGAGGTAGGAACCATCATCCTTGTTTCACCAGTCTGAGACTTTAGCAAGAGCATTTAGATGGTTTGCCTCGACTTGTATAACCTCACAGGGACAGAGGCTGTGTGAGGACCCAGTATTCAAAGTCATTCTTCTCTCATGCTTTTCCACTTCCCCCATGCCTTGTACAAGCCAGGTCTTTTGTTTCCTTATGTCTGCCACTTCTGTCACTGTGTCATATGGCCTCACATATCGTTTGTCCCCCTTCAGTGTGTTTGACAAATCTAGATCTTCCAGAGAGCCAGAGTGCTTGTACCTTTTGCTGAAGCTAATAGAGCAACCAGAGCCTCAGATGGTGGCTTCCTTTGTTATCTGGAAATTTTAGCTCTTGAGGCAGAAGCAGACTTTCTCCATCATCTTGGTTTTTAAATGCATAGTCACTTCTAAACAGCCCAATAAGTTCCTCTGTTCTTTCCACATAGTGACATCAGCTCATAGCTCCTCATTTTCAGAACAGAGATAATGGCCATCCCTTTAACATGATGAAGGCTCCAGCTTTCTCTGGCTTAGGTTATGGGTTCACATTCCTTGCTTTTTTTGATGATCTATCACGCAGATGCCCTCAAAATGTTCTCTATGGTTTTAAAAGAACACAAATACTTTCCATGCATGTTTACAGTAAAAGATAGTAAAAGATATGATTCCTGGCAAATAAAAGTCAATGCTCAGTCATGTTTTTCCTAAATTTTGGAATTGTAAGTCCTTTTTTTTTTAGGACAATAACATACCAACTTTGAATAAAATGGATTCACATAGTGAGGCAGTTATTTTATTTTTAATCTTTTTTAATCCATGATCCTCTGAGTAGATCTCAGATTGGTTTTTGCATGTTTTTATCTCTCTCTAACACTTGCAAAACTTCCCTGTTAACAAACAGGGAACAACTCTCAGGCTCAGAGATCTTGACTGGCAAGAGAATATAATAATAGAGTTTTGCTTTAACTGTGTTTTTAAGGTTTCCGTGTGTTTATACATGTTATATAGTATTTCTGCCTATGACTGAAATATAGTTTCTTTTAAAAATGTAGTTGTGTAGGTAAAAAAGTAATTCTAAAGAAAAATGTTAAGTAATAGCAGCTATTATTTTGAGTACTTATTACACATGGTGCCCTGCTCTAAGTTACATGATATGGCTAAAGGTTTCCTTTAATGGCACTATGAAGCAGATACTATTATCATGGCCATTTTATGAATGAGGCAAGCAAGGCACAAACCTATAAAATCACAAGGTTAAAGGTAATATGATTAGGAGTTGAGCTCTTTCCCTCCATCTAATACTGCTTCTAAGTCCAGAGCAGTGATGATGATATTTATGAATGGTGAGCATAATGCAAGAGGTACTAGAATGGCCTAGGGAAAGACTTACCTCACATCCTTCACTTTATATATGTTTTAACTTATAGGTTATAAATAAAGGATCCATAGTCTTATAAATGTTAGCTTAAATATTACATCTGCCACTTAGTGTGTATGTTTTTAGTCAAACTATTTTATCTCTCTAAACTTCAGTTTTCTAGGGAATCTTCCTACACTGTTGGTGGGAATGTAAGTTGGTGCAGCCACTATGAAAAACAGTATGGAGGTTCCTCAGAAAACTAAAAATAGAATTACCATATGATCCAGCAATCCCATTCCTGGGCATACACCCAGACAAAACTATAATTCAAAAAGATACATGCACTCTTTTGTTCATAGCAGCACTATTCACGATAGCAAAGACATGGAAACAATCTAAATGTTCATCGACAGATGAATGGATAAAGTAGATGTGGTACATGTCTACAATGGAATACTACTCAGCCATAAAAACGATTGAAATAATGTCATTTGCAGCAACATGGATGCAACTAAAGGTGATCATACTAAGTGAAGTAACTCAGAAAGAGAAAGGCAAATACCATATGATATCACTTATATGTGGAACCCAAAATATGACACAAATGAACCTGTCTACAAAACAGAACCAGACTTATGGACATAGAGAACAGACCAGTGGTTGCCAAGGGGGATGGGGTTGGGAGAGGGTTGGATTGGGAGTTTGGGATTAGCAGGTGCAAACTGGTATATATAGAATGGATAAACAACAAGATCCTACTATATAGCACAGGGAACTATATTCAACATTCTATGATAAACCATAATGGAAAAAAATATGAAAAAAGAATGTATATATATATATATATATGTATGTATAACTGAGTCACTTGGCTGTACAGCAGAAATTAACAAAACATTGTAAATCAGCTATACTTCAATTTAAAAAAATAAACTTCAGTTTTCTCAGTTGTAAAGTAAGTATAACAACTACCTCACAAGGTTATAGATGTACTAGACTCTACCAAGATTATATATTTTCAGTTATTAGAATAATTACTGGTACATGGTAAGTAGTTAAAATAGCAGCTGATATCATTATCTGTAGGCAATAATATTTATGATTTAAGTCAGGGCTTTAGACAGACCTGGATTTCAAGATTAGTTCCATGTTACCTTGGAGAAGTTACATCTGTGAAATGGGGATGACAATTCTTCAGACTACTGTTAAGGGTTTGGAATGAAATAGTACAGTTACACATTTAGCTCATTTGTTGGCATCTACCCTGCCTGGTATTCTCTGAGCTTCCTGGCTCTGTGGTTTAGTGTCTGACATTAATTTGGGGGAAACCCTCACTCATTATTGTTTCAAATACTTCCGTTTCTTTCTCTTTTCCTTCTTCTGGAATTCCTATTATCCATATGTTTTCATAGTTGTTTCACAGTTTTTGGATGTTGTGTTTTTCTCTTTGCTTTTCAGTTTTGGGGTTTCTATTGAGATATCCTCAAGCTCAAATTCTTTCCTCAGCTATGTACATGTACTAATAATCCTTTTAAAGACAGTCTTCATGTCTCTTACAGTGTTTTTGATCTCTAGTATATCTCTTTGGTTCTTTCTTAGAATTTCCATCTCTCTGCTTACATTGCACATCTGTTCTTGTATGCTGTCCACTTTTTCCACTAGGGCCCTTAGCATGTTAATGATAGTTTTTAAAAATTCTTATCTGATAATTCTAACATCCCTGCTATATCTGAGACTGGTTTTGATACTTGCTCTGTCTCTTCAAACTGTGTTTTTTGCCATTTGGTATGTCTTGTAATTGTTTTTCTTGATAGCTGAATGTGATGTACTGGGTAAAAGGAACTGCTGTAAATAGCCCTTCTGTGATGTGGTGGTAAGTGTGAGGGAGGGGAAGTGTTCTATAGGCCTGTGACTAGGTCTCAGTCTTCAGTGAGCCTGTGAACTTCAGTCTCCCCGATTCTCAGTCTCAGCCTCCTCCCCACCCCCAGCTTTGGCGGGACAGGATGACTAGAGGGGCCTGAAGTTGGGTATTTCCCTTCCCCAGGTCAGTTAGGCTCTGATAAAACACCAAAAGATTAGGCTTTGGTTAAATAGTTTCTTCAGAGGGCAGGCCTGGTTCAGAAGAACCGAGTGTTCGGGGATATTTCAGAATGCTTCCTCTCCCCTCTCCCTGCAGGAAGCACAACGGGACTTTTCTCAGGTGTTCACTATGAGAACCCGATGGAGCTCCTGGAGGTAAAATTCACAAAAGTGTGGAAACTCCCCCCGCCCATGACGGGGTCCCCCTGGAGTTTACAGCTCTTGGACTTGTCCATACTGAGCCTCTAGCAATTTATCAGTTTTGGTTCAGGTTTCCTTACCCTGGCCCTAGTTCCCACGGTGGTTTGTGCTTGTGGGTCTCTGCTCTGGTAAGTTGGGATTCTCTGTAGCTGCCTGTCAGTCTCTTCGAATTTGGCACAGAAGTTTGCCCCGTGACCTTACTTCTCTGACAAATTTAAAGAGTTGTTGATTTTTCAGTTTGTTCTGCTTTTTTACTTTTTAGGACAGAGTGGCAACTTCTAACCTCTCACATGTTAGACTGGAAACCGAAAGTCTAGCCCACTTCTTCATGTCAGTATGTCCTCACCCAACACTGATACAAGCTCTTATTTGATTTGTATTATGTTGGACCCATAACTGAAGCACAGAGTTTTTATGCTGACATTAATCTTTTGTATCAGATGACTTCTTTGATCAATATTCTAATGTATTTACAATGTAAAACCACTAAGAATCTTATAGGAGTCATACATTGTAAATTTGAGACTCTACAGTTTATTATTATGATTCAATAAATGAACTCAAGTTAAGCAAATGTCAACTATTACTTAGTTGAAGAGGCCACTATATGAAATAAATACAGAGCAGAGTAAGCAGTGAAAACTGGTACTTGGTTGGCTATGGTATTGTAAAGTCTTCTGGTAAAATCTGTGGTAAAGATACATGGAAATATACTAATTACGTACATTCCCTTGGTTTATTATTCATACCACTCTCACTTCTATATCTTATAACTACAAAATAAATGACCTGTTTATCAGAAAAATCTACAATAAGTGCGTGGAGGTGGGAGGAGTATGGGGGTTAAGGCTGGATGGAGTTGTCGCCACATGATATTATAGTAATCACCTGTGAAAATCTCTCCATGGATAAGTACCTTAGGGCAAATGATAAAAATGCTAATGCCAGCATCACATTTTTTTTTCTTGGATGTGTTACACTGACATTTTAGCTGTAAGGTTGTGAAGCACCCATGTTAGGTGGTGCTTCAAGTATCAGAAAGTTCTTAGCATGTTACCTTACACAAAAACTGGTTCTTCAGTAGAGACTCCAAGAGCCAGTAGGCAGGTAGAAATTAAAGATGAAAATTCTACCACTTGTTATTTCTATATCCATCAAATAACAATAGTATATTCTTGTAGGTGCCCCTGAAATTAGTGACCACCCAAGTTACAATTTAAAATAGGATATTGCCATTCATCTGTCGATGGACATTTAGGTTGCTTGCATGTCTTGGGTATTGTAAATAGTGCTGCAATGAACATTGGGGTGCATGTATCTTTTTGAATTATAATTTTCTACAAATATATGCCCAAATGGAATATTACTTAGCCATAAAAAAGAATGAAATAATACCATTTGCAGCAACATGAATGGCCCTAGAGATTTTCATACTAAGTGAAGTAAGCCAAACAGAGAAAGACAAATATCATATGATATCACTTATATGTGGAATTAAAAAAAATACAAATGAACTTATTTTATAAAACAGAAATAGACCCACAAACATAAAAAACAAACTTATAGTTACCAAAGGGAAAGATGGGGGTGGGATAAATTAGGAGGTTGGGATTAACATATACACATTACTGTATATAAAATATATTAACAACAAGGACCTACTGTATAGCACAGGGAACTCTTCTCTCTCTCTCTCTCCATATATATATATATATATATATAATTGACTGTGCTGTACACCTGAAATTAACACCATATTGTAAATCAACTATACTTCAGTAAAAGAAAAAAAAAGATAAGATATTTCTCTAGGTGTCAAGGACATCATTGTTTCCCACTGTCCATTGGGAAACAATGATATCACACATATTATGAAGTGCAAAATGGGAAACAACTACCCTGGTGATGCAGTGGTTAAGAATCCGCCTGCCAACACCGGGGACATGGGTTCAAGCCCTGGTCCAGGAAGATTCCACATGCCACGGAGCAACTAAGCCCGTGTGCCACAACTACTTGAGCCTGCACTCTAGAGCCTGTGAGTCACAACTACTGAGCCTGCGTGCCACAACTACTGAAGCCCACGTGCCTAGAGACTGTGCTCCATAACAAGAGAAGTCACCACAATGAGAAGCCCGCACACTGCTACTAAAAGTAGCCCCTGCTCGAGGTAACTAGAGAAAAGCCCGCCCGCAGCAACGAAGACCCAATGCAGCCAAAAATAAATAAATAAATTTATTTTTAAAAAAAACAAAAACTTCCTTCATTCTATCACACTTTACCATACAACTTATGTACCAAGAGGGCTTAGGGTGGCCACTAATGGAGAATTGCTTTGCTTGGGAGAAAAGTAGGAGAGATCATGGGCTCCATATAGAGTAGGTCAGAATGGTATCACTGCTGGAAGGATCCAGCAGAACGGTGCTGGGGTTGCAGCAGAACAAACCTGTGGTGACCTCTGATGTGGAACAACTGTGCTTATGTGGTACCTTGGGAGCAAAAGTGTGGTATGGGTAGAAACCAACATGGTGCACTACGTGGTAGAGCACATGATAGACTCCATGATAGACACAGGAAGGGAAACTGTTGTGCCTACAAAAAGAGTGTGGATGGCTGCATTTCCTCGCTGAGCATTGTGGTGTACCTGGTCGAACATGTGGATACCAAGAGAGTAAAGCCCATAGGACTGTCAGAAATACCTGGAGAGGACTTTGCCAGAGTTGGAGTTCCTGCGTGAGGAGGAATGCACCAGAGCTAGGTCATCTGTATGACACCTATGGGGCAATTTATAAATCAGAAATTATTTTTATTATTGTATCTCTATAGCATCAGGACTAAAGTGAAATCAGAATTTCACTTTGGTCCTGACATGATATTGAAAATCTTCATAACTTCTTGGATAAAGATATTTCTTTCATTCTTCCATGCATTTGCTGGGATACCTTTGGAATGCAAGTTGATAATTGATGTAATTCCTACTTGATTGTGCTTTTCTAAGTGGAGCCACCATACTTCGCTATCAGAATCACCTGTGTTATAAATGTGGCCTTATCTGAGACCAATTCTATCAAAGTGTGGGCTTACTTTTTTGCCTTTTCCTCAAGATTCATTTTTATGAATACTAAGCTTTGAGAATACTGCCTTATTTTCTCAGTGAGTAGAAGGCCAAACTCCTTGGTGGGAGTGGTAGGCAAGGGTCAAGTAGAGGTCTTACAAAGAGTAGTAAAGAGTTGCAATGTCTTCTGTAGGGAATGGTGGAAGAAATCTCCAGGGATACATAAAAATATTGCTGAGCAGCCCTGGTGCCCAGCTGAAACTACAGACTTTAAATTTGTGGTGATAATAATCTTCATAATTGTCCACAGAGAGTCCTCGAAGCTATCAGGAATTGATTGAGGGTATGGTGTGGTAACCTTGTGGTAAATAGAAGTGCTGATATAAAAGAAAACACAGAAAATGATACAATAGGTTCTACCAGTGGCATGACTGTAAGAGGTGCTAAAATGATTAAAGAAGACAATTTACATCATACAAATAAACTTTATTTAAGACTTCATGAAGTGGACAGTCTCCTTTCAGAGAACTACAAAATGGGGCAGAAGGCAAGAAACTTTCATAAGATAAAGAAAAAGAACAAGGATGAGACAAATAGAAAATATCTGATTGGCTGGGGTCACATAGTCACTCTTGTTGGGGGTGAGAAGGCCCAGAGCTGGCTTGGCCTTTGGGGACTGGCTGACTGGACACACTGCCTTTCTGGTCAAGCAGAGCATTTACAGGGACATGAATGTTTGCTGATGTGGCACCCTGGAAAGGAGCTTTGTTTCAATAGAGGCACAGCGTTGTGGTGAAAGGGGCCATGACACTCAGAGCTCTGGTTGACCTCTAGGTCAACTGCTTGCTCACCACTCTGTGCTCAGGTCCACACTGTGATTCTAAAGTAGCAGGGGAAATGCAGCTCTCGGACATCGTGGAACTGGTGGAACCAGGGAAAGTGAAAGTGCTGGGGCCTGAGGAATATTTTGAGCAGTTCCTGTTTCCAGTCATCAGCAAGATACAGGAGACTATTGTGTCTTGCACCGGAGTGCACAGGAGAGCATATAGGCAGAATAGGAGCAAGTTGTAGGAGATGGACACTATATTCATCCAAACAAAAACCCAGGTGGAAGCCTTGGAGAAAAGCACTCTGAGTCATCTTCAGAATCCAGATGATGGAGTTGAGGGCAGAGTGACCAAAAGGTGTGAGAAGGTGGAGGAGAAGGAGAAGGAAACTGCAAAGATAGCAGAGATAGATGTTGGCTGACCTAGTCCAGTGGATAAAGAAAAGCAATTGTCTTGAAAGAGAGTCAGCCGTTTATAGCTAATGGATTCTGGTCAAGCAATGGAGACTGGCTGACAACCTAAAGAAGCTGAAGCAAGAGAGTCTTTTGTTTTCTCTTTTTCTCTCTGTTTATACGCTGTCCTCACTTACACTAAGGTTCTGCTATGGTCTGTAGTTAATGACCTCAATATGAGTTGTAACTGTCAAAAATTTTTGTTTGGGGAAGTAACTTTTATTTGGGAAATGCCCTTACATATGAGAATTAGTGCCTAAGGCTCTTGCAGTGGTAAGAGAAGCTGCAAGCTTCTTGTAAGGAACCTTGCAATCACATCTGTTCCTGGGCTTTGGGTTATTTCTAAATTTTGAGGTACTTTGCTCTTTCTTGTGTGACCAGATAGCTCCCTGGAATGTTGGGTCTGTGTGTGTGGCTCATGAGACTCACAGCTGGAGTTCTCTAGCTCTGGAGGTGCCAAAGGAGCTGCATTATTATTGGAAGATGGTTTCATGCAGCAACTGCTAAAGAAGCTGAACAGGGGACCAGACTCCAACTGGGAGTGTGAATGGGGCTGACTTGGCTAAGATTGATGAATCAGAAGAAGGGGTGGAGGATGGTATTGTCTGTATTTGGGGACTTTAGTTTCTGTGTGAGACCAAAGAAGGAAAGATGTATTTTGTTGAAAATTTA
Organism: Eschrichtius robustus; assembly: GCF_028021215.1. Taxonomy (NCBI): domain Eukaryota; kingdom Metazoa; phylum Chordata; class Mammalia; order Artiodactyla; family Eschrichtiidae; genus Eschrichtius; species Eschrichtius robustus. The sequence goes on along the minus strand of NC_090827.1, from coordinate 90,762,405 downwards.
AATTTTGTGTGACACACTATCTGATGTAATCTGTCTGGCCAGTTTGTTTGGATAGCCTAACTCAGCTTTTTTGACAAGGAAACTAGAATAGGAGATGAGATCTTGGTATTCTGTAGAAGTTGATGTTATACCCTGATACATTTCAGGGGATTCTGGGCATAAAATGAAAGAGATATTTGCAAAGGCCCTTGAGGGGCTGGAGAAGGAAAGTGAGAACTATCTGCAAAGGACCCTAACCTGGACAGGGAACAGGTATCTTCAGGGTTCCATAAATTGTCCGGCTATAAGTTCATTTGAGTAGCAGATCTGACAGTTATTTGAGATCAAAACTTTATGATGAGGAAAAAAATTATTATATTAATAAAATTATTTATTTGATTGAAAATAAAAGGATACAAAAATTACTGAAAGTCTAATTGGGGAGGGAAAACAAGCATATGCGAATAAGGGTATATGAATGGCATTGATGATGACACAAGACAACATCGAGTTAAGAGATAAATTGAATGGCAGTGCATAAATTCACAAATAAGAAACCAGGGACTAGAGTAGTTGATAAAAGAGGTGGAATTTGACCAATGGCTTTGAAAATATGGTAGGATTTGAAGGAGGAGATCATTCAAGTCAAGAGAAGGTATCATATAAACAGTTTTTACTACCCTATGTGTATATGTCAATACCATGTCAAGCATGGTGAAGAATTAATATAGGAACAAGATACCTTATTAACCCTCAAAGAGATGGCAGTCTAACAAGTAGAGCCAAGACTGATCATGGCTGTTTCTTGGAGTGATGTAAAGATACAACGAAAGTAAACTTTAAGATGTGCCATGGAAAATAATGTTGGGTAAGGTAAAGGTTGTGCCCAAGTCCAATTTATTGGGTTGCACACAAAAGATCAAGCTGGTACATGTATGATCTGAGTTAAAAAATGGTTTCCTTAGTTTTAAGAATTCAATAACAGGGTTATACTTAACAAGCATGGAAAGAATAGCCAGTAATTGAAGGAGTCTTAAAAAACGGTGGCCTGTAAACTTCAAGACACATACCACTTCCAGGTGTGAGTGTCTGTCTTTGGTTCCAATCTTTTAAAAACACTTCTAAGTCAATGAGATCTCTGTTGTGCTTTGAAGCATAAATAAGACATATCTGTACATATCCGAGTTATTTATACTTTTATACTGATGCCCTTGAAAGACTTATAGTGAAAGAAAAACTGCCACATAAGCCCCACTACACCCTTTTACAAGGTATATGTGTATTACTGAGAACTTGAGAGCCAGGTTTAGATTTGCCAGACAATCTTCCTGAGCAGTAACATGTTGAAAGTGACATTTTAGAAACTGCATTAAGCAAAATAAAATATACAATATTAACATAAAAGCAGGTTACCTGAGAGGAATAATAAAAATTCCTTTAGCAAATAGTAGATCCTGAGAAGATGCAACAGAATAGCACTTTTTGATTGGAGGAAGGGAAGAGAGGAAAGTAGGGAAAAATTAAAGCCAGTCCTGCCAATGAAAGCATCCAAGGAACCATATGTAGACACAGAATCTGTGGGAGGGGACACTCCAGGACAAACAGAGGCTTCCCTGTTTGGCTTGGAGCTGACCCTGAGCACCAGTGAAATTTAAAAGGTGGTATGCAAGGCAAAAATAGTGCACAGAAAAAAAAAAAAAAAACCATGGGGGGAAAAAAAAAGAAAAAAGAAAAGGGAAGGGAAGGAATAGGAAGGGGGCACTGAAAATCCCTGAATGACGAGGCTATATGGGAGACCAGCACAGTGCCTGGAAGTGTAAAAGAGCCCAAGATTTCCTGTGCATCCACAATCACTGCTTCTGTGGTTGGGCACCAGATAAAGAATGTGGCTTGAATTTTCACATATGTGAAAAAATACATATACTTAAACACTAGAATCACTCTCAGTGCATCAAGGTGCTATGACACATCAGTGAAGAAAGAATGACTGAGGGGGGTAAATTGTTTACACAAAGAAAAGAAAAAATCCAATGTGCACCTCTTGTCCTAGACTCAATTCAGGTCATATGCCTGTTGATGGGAATGATAGAACCTGCTGCACTATTTAAATTGGTATTTCTCAATTTTTTGAGAGGATTAAGTACACAGTTAATATCTCAAAAATTCTATGCACTTATTTTACAGTGCTACAGTATCAATATACTTAAATTTGCATTGTTCTTATGTTGATTCTTAACCTCCTCCCATTAAAACTTCTTAATGTAAGTTTTAAAAAATTATATAAATTTCAGATGTACAGCATTATAATTCAACATGTGTATACACTACACAGTGATCACCACTACAAGTCTTGTTACCATCCATCACCATAGTTTACCCCCTTCACCCATTTCACTAACCCTCCAACCCCCTTCTTCTCTGGAAACCACAATTCTGATATCTGTATCTATGAGTTTGTTTTGGGTTTATTTTATTTGTTCCTTTGTTTTGTTTTTTGAGATTAGACATATGAATGAAATCATGTGGTATTTGTCTTTCTCTGCCTGAACTATTTCACTTAGTGTAATACCTTAAAGGTCCATCCATGTTGTCACAAATGGCAGGATTTCATTCCTTTTTTATGGCTGAGTAATATTTCATTGTGTACATATATACCACATCTTCTTTATCCATTCATCCATCAATAGACACTTATGCTGTTTCTATGCTGCAATAAACATAGGGGTGCATCTATCTTTTCAATTTCGTGTTTTTGTGTTCTTTGGATAAATATCAAGAAGTGGAAATATGGTAGTTCTGTTCTTAATTTTCTGAGGAACCTCCATACTATTTTCCATAATGGCTGCACCAATTTACACTCCCACAACAATTAGGGTTCTCTTTTCTCCATATCCTCTCTAACATTTGTTATTTCTTCTCTTTTCAATAATAGCCATTCTGACGGGTGTGAGGTAATATCTCATTGTCATTTTGATTTGCATTTCCCTAAAAATGTTGAACATCTTTTCATGTGCCTGTTAGCCATCTCTATGTCTTCTTTGTAAAACTGTCTGTTCAGATTCTCTGCCCATTATTTTTTTTTTTTTTTTTAAAGAGAAGAAAGATATTCGCCATGTATTTCTTCTTTAGGTCTTTTTTTTTTTTTAACTTATTTTTATATTTATTTTTGGCTGTGTTGGGTCTTTGTTTCTGTGCGAGGGCTTTCTCTAGTTGCGGCAAGCGGGGGCCACTCTTCATTGCGGTGAGCAGGCCTATCACTATCACGGCCTCTCTTGTTGTGGAGCATAGGCTCCAGAAGCGCAGGCTCAGTAGTTGTGGCTCACGGGCCCAGTTGCTCCGTGTCATGTGGGATCTTCCCAGACCAGGGCTCGAACCCGTGTCCCCTGCATTGGCAGGCAGATTCTCACCACTGCGCCACCAGGGAAGCCCTCTGCCCATTTTTTAAATCATTTGTTTGTTTGTTATTGAGTTGTATGAGTTTTTTAAATGTATGTTAGATATTAACCCTTTATCAGATACATGATTTACAAATATCTTCTCCAATTCAGTAGGTTGCCTTTTCATTTTGATGATGCTTTCCTTCACTTTGCAGAAGTTTTTTAGTTTATATAGTCTCATTTGTTTATTTTTGCTTTTGTTTCCTTTGCCTTTGGGTCAGATCCACAAAATCATAACTAAGAATGATGTCAGGGAGGTTACTGCCTATGTTTTTGTCTAGGATTATTATGGTTTCAGGTCTTACATTCAAGTCTTTAATCTATTTTTAGTTCAATTTTGTGTATGATGTAAGATAGTGGTCTAGTTTCTTTTTTTTTTTGCATGTGGCTGTCCAGTTTCATCAACATTGTTTATTGAATACACTATCCTTTCACCATTGTATGTTCTTTGCTCCTTTGTCATAAATTAATTGTCCATATTTATGTGGGTTTATTTCTAGGCTCTCAATTCTGTTTCATTTATCTGTGTGTCTGTCTTTATGGCCATACTATACTCTTTTGATTAGCTATGTAGTATAGTTTGAAATCAGAGAGCATGACACCTCCAGCTTTGCTCTTTTTTTTCAAGATTGTTTTGGCTATTTGAAATCTTTTGAGGTTCCATACAGTTTTTAGTATTATTTGTTTCAGTTCTGTAAAGTATGCCATTGGAATTTTGATAGAGATTGCACTGAATCTGTATATTGCTATGAGTTGTATGGACATTTTAATAATATTAATTGTTCGAATCCATGGACATGGAATATCTTTCCATTTGTTTGTGTCTTCAATTTCTTTCATCAGTGTTTAATAGTTTTCAATATACAGGTCTTTCACCTTGGTTAAATTTATCCCTAGATTTTTTTTTTTTAATTAATTTTGTAAGTGAAATAGGGAGCATTTTCTTTTTTCTTTTTTAAATTTTATTTATTTACTTTATTTATGGCTGTTTTGGGTGTTCGTTTCTGTGCAAGGGCTTTCTCTAGTTGTGGCAGACGGGGGCCACTCTTCATCACGGTGCGTGGGCCTCTCACTATCGCGGCCTCTCTTGTTGCGGAGCACAGGCTCCAGATGCGCAGGCTCAGTAATTGTGGCTCACGGGCCTAGTTGCTCTGTGGCATGTGGGATCTTCCCAGACCAGGGCTTGAACCCGTGTCCCCTGCATTGGCAGGCAGATTCTCAACCACTGCACCACCCGGGAAGCCCATTCCTAGATATTTTATTCTTTTTGATGCAATTGTAAACAGGATTTTTTTTCTAATTTCTCTTTCTGATAGTTTGTTATTAGTGTACAGAAATGCCACACATTTCTGTATATTAATTTAGTATCCTGCAACTTTTCTGAATTCATTTATTAGTTCTCACTGTTTTTTGGTGGAATCTTTTGGGTTTTCTATATACAGCATCATATCATCTGCAAATATGATAGTTTTACTTCTTCCTTTTTTGGTTTGGATGTCTTTTATTTCTTTTTCTTGCCTAATTGCTATGGCTAGGACAACAATAATATGTTGAATAACAGTGGTGATCATGAGCATTCTTGTGTTATTCCTGTTCTTCAAGGAAAAGCTTTCAACGTTTTACCAGTGAGTATGATGTTAGCTGTGGGTTTGTCGTATATGGCTTTTATTATGTTGAGTTATGTTACCTCTATACCTACTTTCTTAAGAGTTTTTTTTTTAATCATAAATGGGTGCTGAATTTTGTCAAATGCTTTTTCCACATCTATTGAAATGATCAAATGATTTCTATTCTTCATTTGTTAATGTGATTCTTCACATTAATTAATTTGTGGCTATCGATTCATTGAATCATCCTTGCATTCCTGGAATAAATCCCACTTGGTTGTGGTATATGATTATTTTAATACAATGTTGGATTCAGTTTGCTAATACTTTGTTGAGGATTTTTGCATCTACATTCATCAAGGGATTTGGTCTGGATTTGTGTGTGTGTGTGTGTGTGTGTGTGTGTGTGTGTGTGGTGTCCTTGACTGGTTTTGATATCAGAGTAATGCTGGCTTTGTAAAACAAGTTTGGAAGTGTTCCCAACTCTTCAATTTTTTGATAGAGCTTGAGAAGGATAGGTATTAAATCTTCTTGAATATTTGGTAGAGTTCATCTGTGCAGCCATCTGGTCCTGGACTTTTGTTTGTTGGGAACTTTTTGATTACTGCTTCAATCTCCTTGCTAGTAATTTGCCTATTCAGATTTATTCATAATTCAGCCTTGAGAGATTGTATGTTTCTAGGAATTTATCCATTTCTTCCAGATTGCCCATTTTTGGTTATATATTTGTTTAGAATAGTCTCAACTGATACTGTGGTATCAGTTGTAACTTATCTTTCATTTCTGAATTCACTTATTTGAGTGCTCTCTCTTTTTTTCTTGGTTAGTCTAGTTAAAGATTTGTTGATTTTGTTTATCTTTAAAAAAAATCTCTTAGTTTCATTGATTGTTTCTATTTTTTGTCTTTATTTCATTTTTTTCTGCATTGACCTTTATTATTTCCTTCCTTCCACTAATTTCCTTCCTTCTACCTGTTTATTCTTCTTTTACTAGTTCCTTTAGGTGTAAAGTTAAATTGTTTATTTGGGATTTTTCTTGTTCTGGAAGTAGGCCTTCATCTCTATGAATTTCCCTCTTAGAACCACTTTTGCTGGTGGTTTTCCATAGATTTTAGTATGTCATATTTCTTCTTTGATTTCCTAATAATTCATTGTTTGTTTGGTAGCATGTTGTTTAATCTTTACATTTTTGTGGGTTTTTCAGTTTCTTTCTTGTAGTTGATTTCCAGTTTTATGCCATTGTGGTCAGAGAAGATGCTGTGATAATATTTCAGTCTTCTTGAATTTATCAAGACTTGTTTTGTGGCCTAGCATATGATCTATCCTGGAGATTGTTCCATGTGCACTTGAAAAGAATGTGTATGCTGCTGCTCTTGGATAGAATGTTCTGTGTATATCTATTAAGTTCATCTGGTCTAATGTGTCATTTAAGTCCAATATTTCTTTATTGATATTCTGTCTGGATGATCTATCCATTGTTGTGAGGTGTTAAAATCCCCTAGTATTATTGTATTGCTTAAATTTCTCACTTTAAGTCCATTATTATTTGTTTTATATATTTTGGCGCTTCTCTGTAGGGTATATATACATTTATAAATGTTATATCTTCTTACTGGATTGATCCTGCTATCATTATGTAATGCCTTTCTTTGTCTTTTATTACAGTCTTTGTTTTAAAGTCTATTTTGTCTGATATGGCTATAGCTACTCCACTTTCTTTTCATTTCAATTTACATGGAATATCTTTTTCTGCTCCTTCATTTTCCATCTGTGTGTCCTTTCTTCTGAAATGAGTCTTTCATAGGTAGTGTATAGATGGGTCTTTTTTTTTTTTTATCCATTCAGCCACTCTATATCTTTTGATTGGATCATTAGGTCTATTTGTATTTAAAGTAATTATTGATAGGTATGTACTATTGCCATTTTGTTAATTGTTTTCTGGCTATTTTTATAGGTTTTTTTGTTGTTCTTCTTCTTATCTTTCTCTTTTCCCTTGTGTTTTGGTAGTTTTCTTTAGTGTTTTGTTTAGATTTCTTTCTCATTTTCTTTTGTGTATTCACTATTATTTTTTTTTTCCTGTGGTTATTTTGAGGCTCACATAGAACATTCAATGTAAGTAGTACCCTGTTTTAAGTTGGTAGCTATTTAAATCTGAACACATTCCAAATCTTTATCTTTTACTTCCCCACCCCCATTTTCTATTTTTGATGACACATTTTACATCTTTTTATTTTATGTACTCCTTAACTAATTATTGTAATTTTAATTCTCTACCTTTGTCTTTTACCCTTCATACTTGCTTTACGAGTGATTGATCCACTACCCCTATTATATATTTACCTTTTCCAATGAGATTTTTACTTTTGTATGTTTTCTTATTATTAATTAGTGCCATTTCTTTTCAACTTAAGGAAGTCCCTTTAATATTTGTTGCAGGGCTGGTTTACTGGTGATGGACCTTAGCTTTTGCTTATCTGGAAACTATTGATGTTTCCTTCAATTTTGAATGCTAACCTTGCTGGATAGAGATTTATTGGTTGGAAAAAAAATATTTTTCAGCTCTTTGAATATGTCATGCCTTTCCCTTCAGGCCTGTAAAATTTCTGCTGAAAAGTCTGCTAATAGACTTATGGGGGCTTATTTTGCATGTAACAAGTTGTTTTTCTCTTGCTACTTTTAGGATTCTTTCTTTATCCTTAACTTTTACCATTTTAATTGTAATGTGTTTTGGTGTATGTCTCTTTGGGTTCATCTTACTTGTAAATCTCTGAGCTTCTTGGACCTTGATGTCTCTTTTCTTACTCAGATTAGGGACGTTTTCAGGCACTGTTTCTTTAAAGAATTTTTCTGGCTCTTTCTCTCTCTCTTCTCCTTCTGGAACCCCGATAGTGTGAAAGTTATTCCATTTGATGTTTTCCTAAAGGTATATTAAGGTATATTTACTTTTTAAAATTCCTTTTCTTTCTTTCTTTTTTTTTTTTTTTTCATTTTGCTGCTCAGTCTCGGTTTTCTATTGCTTTGTGTTCCAGGTCAGTGATTTGTTCTTCTACCTTATCCAGTCTGCTGTTGAATCCCTTAAGTGTATTTTTAAGTTCAATTATAACTTATGTTCAGTATTTTACTATATTTTCTGTCTCTGTTGAAGTTCTCACTGTGTTCATCCATTCTTCTCCCAAGTTTGGTGAGCAACTTTATGGCAATTATGCAGAACTCTTTATTAGGTAAATTGCTCATTTCCATTTCGTTTAATTCTTTTTCTGATGTTTTGTCTTGTTCTTTTGATTGGAACATATTTCTCTTTCTCCTCATTTTTTCTAATTCTCTGGGTTTGTTTCTGTGTATTAGGTAGATTAGCCATCTCTCACAGTCTTGAAGGATGGTCTTTTTTAGGAAATGTCCTGTGGGACTCAGAAGCATAATCCCACGTGGCCACCAGAGCTAGGTGTCAAGGGATATCCCTTTCCTGTTGTGGCAGGGCCCAGCTGCTGCTGCTGCAGGGCACTGGTTGGTGGAGCTGGCCTCCCACCAGCTTCGAGGCCCACCTGCTTCTACTGTGCATGCTGGTGGGTGGGGCTATTGCTCAGCTGGCTGTGAGGGCTGGCTGAGGTGCAGGCATGGGCAGAGTTCTCAGTGGGGTACCCCCATTAGCAGTAACAGTTTAGAGGGACAATTCCAAAATGGCATCCACCTGTGCCCTCATTCACAAGATAGTGTGAGATCACAAAAATGGCTCCCACCAGGGTCTCAGTCCCCAGCGAACATCCCAACTGGTGGCTTCCTCTCTGAAAGATGCTTTAAGATTGGTAAGTCAGCCCCCTTTACCTATGGTCCATATGTTTTTTAACCTGGTGTTTTAACACTGGATCTTGAGTTGAGGGAGGCTTTGTACAAGCCCTTTAAGAGGTTTTTTTGTTCCATTTAATTCTATTGTTTTCCTGGACATATTTCCTGTTGGTTTTCAAAGCCAGGTGTTTTGGGGGCTCATCTCTCCTGTGCAGGATCTAGGGTTTGGGGTGCTGGATGTAGAGCTCGATTCCCTCACTTCTCATGGAAAAGATCCGTATTTTATGATCTCTCCTGATTGTGGATCACTGTGGCTGAGTTTTGGATTTTTCCTTGGTGAGACTTTTATCTCTGTCTCTCCTACCTGTCTCAATGTTTTCCTTTTACCCTTTGTCATGGAAGCATTGTTTGTCCAGTTTTAGTCCCTTACTGAGGGAATTACTTGATATGTGGTTGTAGATATGTTGTGTCCATGGGAGGAGGTGGGTTCAGGATCTTCTATGCTGCCATCTTGCTCATATGCCTTAATGGAAGTTGTATATACATGTTTACATAATGTCTATGACAAGAATACCTACAAAATATTATATTCAGATTTAATAAACCTGTACTGAGTGTTTTTTATGTACCAGTGTGCTATGCATTAACATAGAACCTTACATTATTCTGGTATCATTGCTATGAGTAAATGTTTTAAAAATTTTGTTTTATTTTGAAATAATTATAGATTTACAGGAAGTTGCTAAGTATAGTACAGAGAGGCACTATATATTCTCACCCAGTTTTCCTCAGTGGTTACACCTTACATAATTTTAGCAAAATATCAAAGCCAGGAAGTTAACATTGATACAATGTGTATGTATAGTACTATAACATTTTATCAGATGCGTAGATTTGTGTAACTACTGCATTCAAGATACACAACTATTCTAGCACTACAAAGACCTCCGCTGTGCTACTTTTTTATGGTCTTCTACCACTATCCTAACCCCTGTAAATCACTAATCTGTTCTATATCTTTATAATTCTGTAATTTCAAAAATGACATAAATGGAATCAGAATATGCGACCTTTGGAGACTGGAATTTTTCACTCAGCACAGTACCCTGAGGTCCATGCAAGTTGTTTCATTTATCAGTGATTTATCCTCTTTATTATTGGATAGTATCCCATCTTGTGGATGTACCATAGTTTGTTTAGCCATTCACCTATTGCAGAAAATTTTAGTTGTTTCCAGTTTTTGGCTATTACAAATAAAGTTGCTCTGACCATTTGTGTACAGGTTTTTGTGATGTGTGTGTGCATCATAAGAAATCACATTTCAGGGCTTCCCTGGTGGCGCAGTGGTTGAGAATCTGCCTGCTAATGCAGGGGACACGGGTTCGAGCCCTGGTCTGGGAAGATCCCTCATGCCGCGGAGCAACTAGGCCCGTGAGCCACAACTACTGAGCCTGCGCATCTGGAGCCTGTGCTCCGCAACAAGAGAGGCCATGATAGTGAGAGGCCCGCGCACTGCAATGAAGAGTGACCCCCACTTGCCGCAACTAGAGAAAGCCCTAGCACAGAAACGAAGACCCAACACAGCAATCAATCAATCAATAAATCTTAAAAAAAAAAAAAAAAAAAAGTAGAAATCACATTTCAGAGCTGAGACTGAGGGGGTAAATCAATTGTCCAGAGCACTGAACAGGTTTCCAAACCCAGATGTTTTTACTTTACCTCCTGTGCTGTTTTCATGATCCCATATTAATGAGAACAAACTGCAGACAGTGTAGAAAAGTAATGATTATATATTTGATTCCTCCTTGACAAAGTTTTGGTTTCAGAATAATTTCTGCTTAAAGATTTGATTGTTTTTAGCATCATGTCTGCACACTGATTCACTCATTTTTTCACAAAAACTAATGTTTGAGTACCCATTAGGTACCAGGCCTGGTGCTGAGTGTTGAGGCAAGATGCCTGGCCCATGATGGCTTTTACAATACTATGTTTGTAGCATAGAGGTAACTTGATCTTTGTTAGCTAGTATTAACAGTTATAAATTTTATTTTAGAAAATGTTTATTGAGAGTTAATGTGAATGCTAAAATAATATTTAAATGTGTATTCCTAAATTTAAATTCTCTGAAAGATTTGGGTTAATATATGTTGCCTTATCTTAAGAAAGCAATTGCTGAGCATGCATGCACAAATACACAACCTAATTTTGCAAGGCATGCAGTTCAGGACTTTTTCCAAATAGGGGTGAAGTTCAGATGGACTTTTATGTGTAGCTTGTTCACAAATTAATGATTTCTTCTGCTTATTCTGTGTCCCTTTCTCCCAAAAGCATGAAAAATTAATCAACCGTCCACAGAGTACCAAAAGAATTTCTATAGATCCTCTAGGTAAGGAATACTTGCTCTGTCTTCATTATGATGGTGCTATTTTTCTCATATTTTATGTGAATCTTTTGGTAAGAAAGAATAGAGAACTTTGTAATTAACAATAAGGTATTAAATAATCATTTATTATCAGTCTAATAAATGAGTTTTCCTTGATAAGTCATGCATGTATAAACAAAAACATTCTTGAATGTAGATGTAGTTAACATTTTATTAAAATCTACAAGAAATATGAATTCTACTAAGTATTATTGAACTAAGATAACTAGTAATTACTTTGTTTGGTAAATAGACTACTACAGTATGTCCTGAAATGTTGACTATTAGGGTTCAAAACTTAAAATAGGTTTTAAATAGAGGTATATATGGAGGTATGAAACCACATAGGAAACATGTAAAATTTGGTTGTGGTTATTCATAATACAATTACATAACAATGACACATATTTCAGGGTAGAATTTGACACTTTTATTCTATTTTAGCCTTTGAAACAATTCATTTTGTGATGCTAATTGTTACTACTGTGATAATTTATTAGTCTTCAAAAGACATCGGTGAATGCGTTTGACCACTGTGTCAGTCTCACCACTGATGGCTTAACATTTCATTCAGGTGTTATCTTTATGGACTTGTACAGAAAATACACAAGCTTTGCTGAATTATTAGAAGTGAGTAGGATAGAAATAAACCTTAGAGTTACACACTCTTTCAGAGGCAATAAAATTGTTTTCAAAGAGAGAGCAGGTGACAGAGCAAAAACAAAACATAAAATACCAAAGCCCAAACCCCAAAAACCAAAAGAAAAAAAACCCAGTAAAACAACAATAGCAGTAGGTGAAAGCCAAGCAAGTTTATAATGTTGTTAACTATTGAAGAACTTGATGTTTAAATAAAAGCACTCCCACTACTATTGTCAACAACCACAAGAGTATAATGATCTTTCCTAAGTATACCAGGAAGTCCTAAATTAGGACTAGATTTGCCCCTATCCTAGTCTTACTTAATTCGACTATCTGGGGTGGGGGCCTAAACACCATTTTAATGAGCCCTACTGGATCTCAGGGAAGTTAAAATTTGAGAAGCATTTCTAACCCTTTGCAATAGGTGGTTCCCTCAGAAGAAGACCCCAGAAAGGGCAGAGGTTCAAAGCCTCTCAACTGTCCATCTGGGTGGTCCCAAATCTTTCTGCTTCTCAGAGGCCAAACCAGAGATTAAGTTTCCTGTGAACAGTTGGAGGGTTAGATGAGCACAGCCTCCATGAAAGGGTCCTAACACTGAGTGTCCCACGTGTGCCTTGCAGAAGCCCTGTGGGACAACTTGCTCTACTGGCTGGCAGACGAGCTCTCAGAAGAAAACGCCCTGTGTCTCTCCTCATCCCTCCCCCTTCGCCGCAGTACCATTCAGCTCATCAAACTGAAGAACACTGATGATCTCACAGAACAGACCCACGAACTTCTTTGCTTTTGGAAAAGATCACTCCCAAATTCCACGGACAAACTTCGCCTTCTGGCTCGCCATCTCCGCAAGATCGGCAGGAGTGACCTTGCAGAAGAGCTCAAATTCAAGTGGGAAAATAAAGTGTTCACTGAACCTCAGCAGTGGTCTGATGTGGCAGAGTTCAGCCCCGTTGCTCTTTCTTTTGCCCTAGAAAAGGGGTCATAGTTGGTTTGAAGACCGTTTCTGTCAACATTTTACTAGCAGTTTCCAAGTAATGTTGTTTGAAGTGAATCTCTTTGATAGACGTGTTATTGAGACAAGTGAAGAAGCACTAATCAGACAATAAAAAGCATCTGTGGGTTTGAATCCTCGCTCATGGTTCAGTGATATATGTTCTGCAGCCAAACTAAAGAGCATTTGTAATAGAGTTTGCCCTGTGTGTAGTTTAATAGCTGGGGTTGCTTTTTAAGTGTAAAGGAAAGGTATGGTATACAGAATCCCCCCTTTTTTTTTATTGTTATCTACATAAAAGTAAACTAGTTACCCAGGACTCCAAGCAACTGATTCACATTATGTGCATACCGTGGAGCCCACAGTTAACAATACAAAATAAATTGGGCTGCAGACGCCTGATGTTGATGATAGCAAATCACTTTAAGAGAACATCTAAGGTTGAAATAAATTAAAAATAGAAGAACACTTCAGCCATTTACTCCCACAAACTATTAATAAGATTTAGCCTAGAATCGGGAAAACCTCGTATGTTATTATTAGCAAAATGGGGCAGCGCAGAGACCATGGAGCATCAGTGAAAGAACTCAGGGCCTTTTGCACCGACGTAGGAAAACAACCTGCTACTAAATCAGTTTGACAGAAACCTTATTACATAAGCCCTATAGGAGCATTATTGTTTTAAAAAACCACCTGTAAAAAACCAAAAACTAAAAGAAAAAAATAATAATTACGTGGGAGGAACCAAGATGGTGGAGTAGAAGGATGTGCTCCCACTCCCTCTTGCGGGAACACCAGAATCACAACTAGCTGCTGGACAATCATCGACAGGAAGACACTGGAACTCACCAAAAAAAGATACCCCACATCCAAAGACAAAGGAGAAGCCACAATGAGACTGTAGGAAGGGCACAATCAGAGTAAAATCAAATCCCATAACTGGTGGGTGGGTGACTCACAGACTGGCAAACACTTATACCACAGAAGTCCACCCACTGGAGTGAAGGTTCTGAGCCCCACGTCAGGCTTCCCAACCTGGGGGTCTGGTAACGGGAGGAGGGATTCATAGAGAATCAGACTTTGAAGCCTAGTGGGAATTGATTGCAGGACTTCGACAGGACTGGGGGAAACAGAGACCCCACTCTTGGAGGGCGCACACAAAATAGTGTGCGCATCGGGACCCAGGGGAAGGAGCAGGGACCCCGGGGGAGACTGAACCAGACCTACCTGCTAGTGTTGGAAGGTCTCCTGCAGAGGCAGGGGGTGGCTCTGTTTCACCATGTGGACAAGGACACTGGCAGCAGAAGTTCTGGGAAGTACTCCTTGGCGTGAGCCCTCCCAGAGTCTGTCATTAGCCCAACCAAAGAGCCCAGGTAGGCTCCAGTGTTGGGTTGCCTCAGGAAAAACAACCAACAGGGAGGGAACCCAGCCCCACCCATCAACAGTCAAGTGGATTAAAGTTTTACTGAGCTCTGACCACCACAGCAACAGCCAGCTCTACCCACCACCAGAGCCTCCCATCAAGCCTCTTAGATAGCCTCAACCACCAGGGGGCAGACAGCAGAAGCAAGAAAAACTATAATCTTGCAGCCTGTGGAACAAAAACCACATTCACAGAAAGATAGACAAGATGAAAAGGCAGAGGGCTATATACCAGATGAAGGAACAAGATAAAACCCCAGAAAAACAACTAAATGAAGTGGAGATAGGCAACCTTCCAGAAAAAGAATTCAGAATAATGATAGTGAAGATGATCCAGGACCTCGGAATAAGAATGGAGGCAAAGATCGAGAAGATGCAAGAAGTGTTTAACAAAGACCTAGAAGAATTAAAGAACAAACAAACAGAAATGAACAATACAATAACTGAAATGAAAACTACACTAGAAGGAATCAACAGCAAAATAACTGAGGCAGAAGAACGGGTAAGTGACCTGGAAGACAGAATGGTGGAATTCACTGCTGCAGAACAGACTAAAGAAAAAAGAATGAAAAGAAATGAAGACAACCTAAGAGACCTCTGGGACAACATTAAACGCAACAACATTCGCATTATAGGGGTCCCAGAAGGAGAAGAGAGAGAGAAAGGACCAGAGAAAATATTTGAAGAGATTATAGTCGACAACTTCCCTAACATGGGAAAGGAAATAGCCACCCAAGTCCAGGAAGCACAGCGAGTCCCATACAGGATAAACCCAAGGAGAAACACGCCGAGACACACAGTAATCAAATTGGCAAAAATTAAAGACAAAGAAAAATTATTGAAAGCAGCAAGGGAAAAATGACAAAAAACATACAAGGGAACTCCCATAAGGTTAACAGTTGATTTCTCAGCAGAAACTCTACAAGCCAGAAGGGAGTGGCATGATATACTTAAAGTGATGAAAGGGAAGAACCTACAACCAAGATTACTCTACCCGGCAAGGATCTCATTGAGATTTGATGGAGAAATCAAAAGCTTTACAGACAAGCAAAAGCTAAGAGAATTCAGCATCACCAAACCAGCTTTACAGCAAATGCTAAAGGAACTTCTCTAAGTGAGAAACACAAGAGAAGAAAAGGACCTACAAAAACAAACCCAAAACAATTAGGAAAATGGTCATAGGAACATACATATCGACAATTACCTTAAACGTGAATGGATTAAATGCTCTAAACAAAAGACACAGGCTTGTTGAATGGATACAAAAACAAGACCCATATATATGCTATATACAAGAGACTCACTTCAGACCTAGGGACACATATAGACTGAAAGTGAGAGGATGGAAAAAGATATTCCATGCAAATGGAAATCAAAAGAAAGCTGGAGAAGCTATACTCATATCAGATAAAATAGACTTTAAAATAAAGAATGTTACAAGAGACAAGGAAGGACACTACATAATCATCAAGGGATCAATCCAAGAAGAAGATATAACAATTATAAAAATATCTGTACCCAACATAGGAGCACCTCAATACATAAGGCAAATGTTAACAGCTATAAAAGAGGAAATTGACAGTAACACAATAATAGTGAGGGACTTTAACACCTCACTTACACCAATGGACAGATCATCCAAAATGAAAATAAATAAGGAAACAGAAGCTTTAAATGACACAATAGACCAGATAGATTTAATTGATATTTATAGGACATTCCACCCAAAAACAGCAGATTACACTTTCTTCTCAAGTGCGCATGGAACATTCTCCAGGATAGATCACATCTTGGATCACAAATCAAGCTTCAGTAAATTTAAGAAAATTGAAATCATATCAAGCATCTTTTCTGACCACAATGCTATGAGATTAGAAATGAATTACAGGGAAAAAAACGTAAAAAAGACAAACACATGGAGGCTAAACAACACGTTACTAAATAACCAAGAGATCACTGAAGAAATCAAAGAGGAAATAAAAAAATACCTAGAGACAAATGACAATGAAAATACGATGATCCAAAACCTATGGGATGCAGCAAAAGCAGTTCTAAGAGGGAAGTTTATAGCTATGCAAGCCTACCTAAAGAAACAAGAAAAATCTCAAGTAAACAATCTAACCTTACACCTGAAGGAACTAGAGAAAGAAGAACAAACAAAACCCAAATTTAGCAGGAGGAAAGAAATCATAAAGATCAGAGGGGAAATAAATTAAATAGAAACAAAGAAAACAATAGAAAAGATCAATAAAACTAAAAGCTGGTTCTTTGAGAAGATAAACAAAATTGATAAGCCATTAGCCAGACTCATCAAGAAAAGGAGGGAGAGGACTGAAATCAATAAAATTAGAAATGAAAATGGAGAAGTTACAACAGACACCGCAGAAATACAAAGCATCCTAAGAGACTACTACAGGCAACTCTATGCCAATAAAATGGACAACGTGGAAGAAATGGACAAATTCTTAGAAAGGTATAACCTTCCAAGACTGAACCAGGAAGAAATAGAAAATATGAACAGACCAATCACAAGTAATGAAATTGAAACTGGGATTAAAAATCTTCCAACAAACAAAAGTCCAGGACCAGATGGCTTCACAGGTGAATTCTATCAAACATTTAGAGAAGAGCTAACACCCATCCTTCTCAAACTCTTCCAAAGAATTGCAGAGGAAGGAACACTCCCAAACTCATTTTATGAGGCCACCATCACCCTGATACCAAAACCAGACAAAGATACTACAAAAAAAGAAAATTACAGACCAATATCACTGATGAATATAGATGCCAAAATCCTCAACAAAATACTAGCAAACAGAATCCAACAACACATTAAAAGGATCATACACCATGACCAAGTGGGATTTATCCCAGGGATGCAAGGATTCTTCAATATATGCAAATCAATCAATGTGATACACCATATTAACAAATTGAAGAATAAAAACCATATGATCATCTCAATAGATGCAGAAAAAGCTTTTGACAAAATTCAACACCCATTTCTGATAAAAACTCTCCAGAAAGTGGGCATAGAGGGAACCTACCTCAACATAATAAAGGCCATATATGACAAACTCACAGCAAACATCATTCTCAATGGTGAAAAACTGAAATCATTTCCTTTAAGATCAGGAACGAGACAAGGATGTCCACTCTCACCACTATTATTCAACATAGTTTTGGAAGTCCTAACCGTGGCAATCAGAGAAGAAAAAGAAATAAAAGGAATACAAATTGGAAAAGAAGAAGTAAAACTGTCACTGTTTGCAGATGACATGACACTATACATAGAGAATCCTAAGAATGCCACCAGAAAACTTCTAGAGCTAATCAATGAATTTGGTAAAGTTGCAGGATACAAAATTAATGCACAGAAATCTCTTGCATTCCTATACACTAATGATGAAAAATCTGAAAGAGAAATTATGGAAACACTCCCATTTACCACTGCAACAAAAAGATAAAATACCTAGGAATAAACCTACCTAGGGAGACAAAAGACCTGTATGCAGAAAACTATGACACTGATGAAAGAAATTAAAGATGATACCAACAGATGGAGAGATATACCATGTTCTTGGATTGGAAGAATCAATATTGTGAAAATGACTATACTGCCCAAAGCAATCTACTGATTCAATGCAATCCCTATCAAATTACTAATGGCATTTTTTACAGAACTAGAACAAATCATCTTAAAATTTGTATGGAGACACAAAAGACCCCGAATAGCCAAATCAGTCTTGAGGGAAAAAAACGGAGCTGGAGGAATCAGACTCCCTGGCTTAGACTATACTACAAAGCTACAGTAATCAAGACAATATGGTACTGGCACAAAAACAGAAACACACATCAATGGAACAAGATAGAAAGCCCAGAGATAAACCCATGCACCTATGGTCAACTAATCTATGACAAATGAGGCAAAGATATACAATGGAGAAAAGACAGTCTCTTCAATAAGTGGTGCTGGGAAAACTGGACAGCTACATGTAAAAGAATGAAATTAGAACACTCCCTAACACCATACAAAAAAAAAACTCAAAATGGATTCGAGACCTAAATGTAAGACTGGACACTATAAAACTCTTAGAGGAAAACATAGGAAGAACACTCTTTGACATCAATCACAGCAAGATCTTTTTTGATCCACCTCCTAGAGTAATGGAAATAAAAACAAAAATAAACAAATGGGACCTAACGAAACTTCAAAGCTTTTGCACAGCAAAGGAAACCATTAACAAGACGAAAAGACAACCCTCACAATGGGAGAAAATATTTGCAAGTGAATCAAGAGACAAAGGATTAATCTCCAAAATATATAAACAGCTCATTCAGCTCAATATTAAAGAAACAAACAACCCAATCCAAAAATGGGCAGAAGACCTAAATAGACATTTCTCCGAAGAAGACATACAGATGGCCAAGAAGCACATGAAAAGTTGCTCAACATCACTAATTATTAGAGAAATGCAAATCAAAACTACAATGAGGTATCACCTCACACCAGTCAAAATGGGCATCATCAGAAAATCTACAAACAACAAATGCTGGAGACGGTGTGGAGAAAAGGGAACCCTCTTGCACTGTTGGTGGGAATGTAAATTGATACAGCCACTATGGAGAACAGTATGGAGGTTCCTTAAAAAACTAAAAATAGATTTACCATATGACCCAGCAATCCCACTACTGGGCGTATACCCAGAGAAAACCGTAATTCAAAAAGACACATGCACCCCAATGTTCATTGCAGCACTATTTACAATAGCCAGGTCATGGAAGCAACCTAAATGCCCATCAACAGACGAATGGATAAAGAAGAGGTGGTACATATATACAATGGAATATTACTCAGCCATAAAAAGGAACGAAATTGAGTCATTTGTTGAGACGTGGATGTATCTAGAGACTGTCATACAGAGTGAAGTAAGTCAGAAAGAGAAAGACAAATATCGTATATTAACGCACGTATGTGGAACCTAGAAAAATGGTACAGATGAGCCGGTTTGCAGGGCACAAGTTGAGACACAGTTGTAGAGAACTGACATATGGACACCAAGGGGGGAAAACTGTGGTGGGGTGGGGATGGTGGTGTGCTGAGTTGGGCGATTGGGATTGACCTGTATACACTGATGTGTATAAAAGTGATGACTAATAAGAACCTGCAGTATAAAAAAACAAACAAAACAACTAATACTAAAGTTTCATTGGGTTATGTGTATGGAAATATGTTAATATAAATGTTTCAGACATTACATGAAATTTCTAAAAATCTTATATGTTCTGGTATAATGTTATAAGTCATAATTCTAGTTATTACTTTAATATGTATATCTCAGAAATAACTAAATTTCCTTGTCAATTGCATTATTATGAACTTTCATCAAATCTTTAACCACGGTCATTTTTAAGTCTTTTGTCATTTACAGACAGTTCTGGGTGTACTCTGATGCTTTTGCAAATATGTTCCTATAAAAGGGTTTCATCTTCAAGGAATTCATGGAAAAGGCTCTGACAAGTACAGGTTTCTGGTAACTGATTGTACTGCTGAACTGAATGAATAAGCATTTTCAGAACTCTAATGAAAAACTGATGAACTCATAAAAGTGCTAACAAAAGATCAAGATAAAAAAAAATTAATTACATGGGACTGAGTGAACTGATGAGGATGATTATAATTTTTGTGACTTTCTGTTTGAATTTTAAAAAAAAATCCCACAAGGACTCAGAGGCAAAGAATATACAAATCAATTTTCAGTGCAAAGTAAAGGAACTGTTACAGTGGAGGATTACTGGACTGAATGTCTATATTATGACATAGTATGAGTGTGTTTCGTGTTTGGTAATTGCAATCATTGTTGCTTTTGTTGTGGTCATCCATGTACAATGCTTGGTGTCAGTCTATTTATCTCTTGTAAAAATAAAATACAGTGTGTGTGTGTGAAAAAAAAAAAGAAAGAAATACAAATTGTATAATTTTGGTTATTCCACGTATGAGTGAAGCGTTCTTATATTTGCATTTAAATCTGGCATTGCATGATATAAGATGAATGTTAAAATTCAAAAAAAAAAAATAATAATAATTACCTAAGCCCCTCCATCATTGATAATTCCTGTTAATGTTTATGTTTTGAGGCTTTGGAAACCCTAAAGCACTTTAGCTTCCTGTAACAGCATGACATGAATGGGCCTTACATTAGTTACATGAAAAATTAGACATGTATATGGTTCTCAGATTTAAAGGCAGGATTTCCTTCTATTAAATTAGCCAGAGACTTAGAGATCTATTTGGTTATATGTTAAAAAAGAGAATTCCAATTTTCAAACACGTTCCTATTAAGAAACCTTTCAGCAGTCAAGATTTTTATCATTTTTACATGTTTCCAGAAAGGTACAATATTTGTCACGTATCCTTGGAATGAAGAAAACAGACTGAAATGTTCATTGTCTTTCTGACTACGAAATAAAAAAGAAGTCACGAAAATAAAATTTGCCTCTTATTCCACCACTAGAGATTACTATTATGAAAATATTTTCTTCCAGTTTTTCTTTTTTCCTGGAAGGAAAGGTTTCTACTTCTGTGTATACAGATGTATATAAACACACCTATGTGCACACACACACACACATACACACAAATACATACAAATCTCTTCAGATGTACCACCTCACTCACCCACCTCCTCCTCACTCACTCACACATCTCCGCACACCCCATCTCTGTGTCCTCATACCCCCCAAGCACGCTCACTCATATAGACACAAGCATAGCCTCCCACACACCTGTTACAGACACTCCTGCCCCTTACAGGGACAGACTCTCATCCACCTGTACCTTCTCACATGCATTCATACACTCTCACATACACACACCGCACTCCTGCCGCCTCACACAGACACACTTCTTCATATACATCTCCCCCGCACAGACACCCTTACACAACATACAGTCTCAGATTCACGCGTACACCCTCACATATGCCTTCACACATGCATACACACCACCCTCCTGCAGCACACGCACACATATACTCGTCAACATGCATACCCCCGACACACACACACACACGCACCTGCACTCTCTCTCTCTCTCTCACACACACACAAACTCATTTACATCCATACCCTCACAGGCACGTATCCCTTCACACACACATGCTGACACATTTTTCCCCAGAATTTTTAAAAATGCATGTATTATGGCAGCAGTAAAATAATATAAAGGTATATAAAGAAAAAAAATTGATCATCTCTGCAGCACCTCCTCTCCCTTGGGTAACCAAAGGAATTATCAGCCCCATATGTGGCATGTGTGCCACATCCACGCTCTACCCTTGTGCATCCTGCTCTCTGTCTGGTGGGCTGAACTGTAGGGACCACGTTGGTGATGCTCTGGCTTCTGGGTGGCCTTGGTTAACGGGGAGCCCCAGCAGGAGGCTGGGAGGAGGGAGAAGAGTGAGTTAGATGGTCCCCTTTCTTCCTCCCTTGAATTCACTGAAGCCGGGATGCATCCCTCACCCAAAGGCCACTGCCCCTCTCCTCTATGGGCAGCTCTCTCCCGGGATTGGGAACCACTCCTGCTTATGTCCCATCCGGTCTTGGGTAGTGACAGCTGTATTGCTGCACTGTCCCTTGCGGTCCTCCATACCCTGCCCACCATTTTAAGACAAAGCCTACTCCAATTATCCTAATTTGAGTGTATCATGTGTTTCCTATTGAGACCCTGACTGGTACTTCTAATAGCAACTTACATGTTTTGTTTTTTTTTTCCAGAATGGGGGTCGTATATTATATATACAGTTTTAAATATTATTGTATTTTATTAAATTATGGGCATTTTCCAATGTCTTTAAATGTTTTAATAGCTGTATAATATCTCACTTCATAGCCATAGCATAATTAATTTTAGTATTACCTATTTTTGAAAATTTAAGAAGTGATATAATGCAGTATATATACTTTTATGTCTGGCTTTTGAATTCAAATTTATGTTGTTGAAATCCATCCATGCTGTTTATGTGGCAGTAGTTTGCTCCTTCTCATTAATAAATAATATTCCATTATATGTAGATACTATATATTATACATCCATTTCACTGTAAATAGGTATTTCAGTAGATTCCAGTTTGGAGCTATCACAAATGGGGTTTATATGAACTTTCTGTATACACATTTTAGTGAACATATATATTAATTTCTTCCAAACATAAACTTAAAGAGTATTACAATTGGGTTACCATAGTTCATTTAGCCTTTCCCCTCTTGTTGTATATTCAGATGACTTCTTCTATAAAAATAACGATGCAATGATCATCTTTCCACATATGTATATAAATTATTATTTAATTAGGATACATTTTTAGAAATGGGATTACTTACTAGGAACATTTTTAAGGCTCCTGATACACATTGCCAAATTGCCATTTTATATTCTAATCATCAGGTTATGAAGATTCTTAGGAAAACAGTATATTTAAGTACATTTATTACATAAATTAATCAACTTGAGGCACATAACATGAAATTCTACATCCTAGGTAAGCCTGGATTGTCTTCAATTGCTCTATTGGAAAAAAAGAGATATTGGTTTAAATCTTTTACAGTATTTCTTCTACTAATGAATAGAGCATATTCTAGTGGCATTGCCATTTTTAAAAATTATCAAAAGGAGGAGTAATATAGCATATGGACAGATTCCAGGATATCAGAGAACTTAGCAAGTATGGCTAATTTCCAAAAAATGGAATGTTAAATTCATTTATTCAACAGATATTTACTGAACACAAACCCTGGGTCAGGCAATCGGCAATCTGTTCAATGCCAGAAGTACAAAAATGAGTAAGAGACAGTCCCCTGGGTTATGCTTTCTGCGTAAAGCAAGAGCGAACGAATGAGATCATCATATTGTTCATTGCCTGTAATGAATCAAGCTCTTTCGGCTTAGCCCTTTACAAGTATTCACTTATTTAATTCTCCCAGTGTCCTACGAGGTAGGTACACAGCCCAGTTTTACAAGAGAGGAAACTGGAGATTAGAAAGATTGAGTGCCTTGTTTAAGGTCACAAGTGAGTGACACAGGATTCAAAGTTAGGCTGTTGGCTTGGCTCCCACCATATCATGTTGCCTAAACTTTCTCTACTCCTACTTCTCATTTTGCAAAACAATATTTCTAATTCATATCAGCAGTACAGATAGATATTAGTTTTGAGGATGGGGATGGGGGAAGGGCCAGGATGTGGGAAGGGGTTGTGATCATTGATAGTTGTCCCAACTCAATTAGTTAAATGCTCTCTTAGACTTGTTTAAGAGACTGACTGATTAGGATCATATTGCATATTGACCTAACACAAACTGGTGATGCACAGATACTGGGCTATTTGCAGTAGATATCAGTAATCACCAATAAGTAGAGCCACATTACCACAACTTGGCTATTCAGGCACATCAAGAGCGCTTCACAATAGCAGCTGCAAAACAGGACCATTTAGCAATAAAGCCTTAGGCATCATTACTGACATGCCTGTTTTATACCATAAAGGGGTAAGAATGCTTCTACCATTTAGAGCTGATCTACATATCTCTATTAATATCAATTTCACTAATGAAAACCCATTACAACCATCATTTTGTTAATCATTAAGTACCACATTTTATAAATTAAAAAACTTCTAACATTTATTATTCTAAGGAACAAAACCTGTGATGTTACATCATAGTTATCTTGATCAGATGCTTACCATATCTGGGGTATAAATTCATGACTGGAACAACTGATTAGTCCTAAAAAATATAACCTAATTGAATGCATACACAATATCACATTGTATATTCTGAAGTATTTTAGAGTAAAATAGAAATACCTTAATAAGCCAGTTAGGTAGAGTTGGAGGGCATCATGATGGAACTTTTGAAATAGCTAAATTTTGCAAGGAAAGTTCTATTTTCCTAACCCAGTGTTTCTCAGTGGGGGTGTTACTGGCATTTTGAATGGAATATTTTTTAAGTGACCTGAACTGGCTCATGCATTGTAAGCCATTCAGCACCCTGAGCTCTGCCCACCAAATACACAGAGCTCCCCCTGACCCTAGTAACTATGAGAAACAAAATTCCTTCCACATACATCCAGGCATGCAGGAGGGGGGTCGGGAGAGTAGAAGTACTGTCACTGGACTTAAAAATAGGGTGTCATGAACCTTGAAGGAGAGTGCTGAGAACCACTGTCTTAATCAACTTTTGGCTTGAAGCAGGGCATAAAAGAAAGGGGGAAGAATAAGTTAAAGGAAATTTAGAAATTTACGAGCAAAAGAGGGTCCTAGCTTAAACTCTCACTGCTATCAGTGTTTGCAAGAAATGTCAACTGCTGTCCGATGACTTGCCTAGAAATACCCGCAATGAGGGTTCCCTCTGGGGTACAGCCCAGAGCTGTGCTATAGAATAAGTTCATCTAAGGTACATAGTCAGGCTCCCTGAATTTAGAAGACTTTGGAAGAGCAGTAGTTCAAAAGAAAAGGGAAATGTTGAGTGAGGTCGAAAGAGCGGCTGATGCAGGTGTTGGGTTTCCCCTGTATCTTGGCTAAGCCGGCTTCTGGGCCCTAACCTCATCAGAATGCCCCTGTGCTATGTCAAGGCGTTTTGACAGACGTCACATCCTTTATCCTCAACTCACCCCTTCTCCCTGGTGTCCTCCACTGGCACTTTCAATTTTATTCACTCTGCATTTATTATCTAACATACTAAATAACATATTTCAATTAGTTATTTATTTTTGTAAATCACCACCTTAGTGTATGTCATGCAAGGGTCAAGGAGCTTGTTGCTTTTGTTCATTGATGTAATCCTATTATTTAGAACTCTGTCTGGCACTCATTGAATGTTTCTCTGTTTTGTTATTCTCATTTTACAGATGAGAAAATTGCAGCTCAGAGTTACAGTGATACCCAGTCAGTGGTAGAGCCTGGATCAGAGCCCAGATGATTCTGTTTACAAAGTCCTTTTTCCTCTGCTTGCAACACTCTGCAACACTCTTTTTCCTCTCCCGTCCATAGCCCTCTCTCTTCCATAACCTCAGGTAACGTTTTTCCAGTTTCCTGAATAACCAAGACTTGGTTAATTGTCCTTGGCACCCTATTCTTAGGGTGCCAAGGACATTTAATAGGATGTCCTTGGCATCCTATTCTAGTTATAGCACTTCTATTACCCCGCTGTAGTTGCCTATTTATCTGTGTTTTTCTCCAACCAGTCTGTAAGTTTCTTGAGGGCAGAGACTGAGTTTTGTTCATCACTGAATTTCCATTACCCTGTCATGTCGCAGCATACTGTAGGGACTCAATAAATCTTTGTTGAATTAATGCATGAATGACATCTCTATACTGACATGCTTGGACCCTCTTTTCCTGTTCCATCTTCCTTCTGGATGTTCCATCTTCCTTCTGGAAGCAACACGATGTGGGCAGATATTCTGTCTGAAAAGGTAAAATTTAGCTTGGACTCTAAACATCTGCTCTGTCATTCATCAGGCTGGAATAACAGACACAAATAAACCCTGCTGCAAAGTTACCAGGATCCGATTTTTCTCCCCCAAACACACCACAGCTGTAAAGTGTCCCTTTCTTTGAGTGACTGCTGCTTTCTTACATGCTGAGAAACTTTGTTCTCCAAAATCACAGACTATCAGAAACTTTGCTGTTTGAAATCACATCCATAAGAAAGAAATATCCCTCTCTTGCCTGGAGGATTTAAGTCACTTTGACAAAGAAAAGCAGTCTTGATTGACAACCTGGGTTCAGAGCATCAAATAAAGGATTTCTGGATACAACACTGCACATCTGTCTTAACGTTAGTATTTCCAAGGAAACAGAACACTAGGCCCACTTTGCAGTGCAGACCTGATGTTGATCCCTTTACACAAGCTCTGCTTTGCTTTGAGCTGGTCAAAACACTGAGTTCCATCCTATGCCTATGACCTAAAATAACTCTGTCTTTGCCTTTGTTCAGTGAGACACCACTGTTCCTTTGGTGTGTAATCTCCCTCATTGCAATGAGTCAATCAACCCAACTTTGTTGAACTTTAAGTGTGTGCCTGGTAGTCCTAGGCTGTTTGGGCTTCGACATCCATGCTTCTGTGCTCTAATCCAGTAGTTTTCAACGGCTGCATGTTAGAATCAGCAGGAGGTTCCTGGACCCATCCTGAGGAATCCTGATTGAAGTAATCTTGAGTGAGTCCTGGAAATCAGAATCTTATAGCACGCCCCCCCCCACCCCCCACAGTTGATTCTGCAGCCAAGGCTAAGAATCATTCTTCTGGCCAAATGGACCTAGGAAAATCTGGAATGGGTGTCAAAATTCAGTTTCACAGGACCACAGCTCAGCCCCCTAAGTCAGCAACTTTGGCAGTAGACCTGAGGAATCTGTATTCTCAGTGAATATCTCAAGTGATGTTTACATACATAGAAATGGAAGGATGTTGCCTACTCTATTTACTTCCTGCCCAAAGCACTTTATTGTTATTTTTCATGGTTAGCACGGACCCAAGACTAACACAGGAGGGAAAGCGAAAAAAACAGAGCAGGTTCTGTGCTATGCTGAATATAAAAGATTTTTTTCTCTTAGTTTAGAGTCTTCTTTTGAGACAATTCATTTGTTCACAAGACTAGGCAGGGTGGCATCAAGAGCTGAGGCAGGGAACTGGGATAATTGGGAAGGAGGAACATCTGACCCAGAGGAACTAAATACAGAGTTTTAGTAATGTCTTAATGAGAACAGTAGTGCCAAAATCACAAAGATGAACTGACTCCCCTGGAAGCTGATTATTCTATGCTTTTAAATTTGGTCCCATTAATAGATTACACACCCAACTGTACACTGTGAATTAGTATTTTTGAACTTTTGTCTAATTTTAAAGAGCAAATTTATATTTCACTGTATTAGATGTCCTAAAAATTTTAAATGCACTATATTATATTCTTTGTAGACATCTTTTCGGCCATTTTTATATATGTTGAGGGCCTCAAAAATTGAAAGTGACCCAGGCATTGCTCCACCTGAGAGGCCATGTCTGTGCCAGACAAGTTGAAACTTAAAAAAATAGTCACTGCAAATGCCTAGATGTCACCACAAGAGGGCCTCTGTGTCTCAGATAAAATTAAGGAAACATTCAACACTTTACAGAGAAATCCCTTTATGTTGTCAAAGGATTGTTTTGCATGATGCTAACAAATTTTTTTATAAGTTATTTTGGGGCATAACCTCACTTATGGCCAATATATTGTTAGTGTAATAGTACATCATTTTGTGGCTAAATTCTGCTCTAATGTTCTGAAATGTCTAATTCTCATTTGATATAAAGAAACAAAGTATATAGAAACTCCTGCATTTTTAGAAGCCTTTATATTACATGGTATCTTATGTTTCTTCAGTCAAAGCAATGGAAATAAGACTGTAGTCTATTACTGACCATAGGAAATGATATGTACAATTTCCCTGAAATTATCTCGAAATAAAAGTTAAAAGTATAAACTATTGAACGTATTGTGGAATAAATGCATTTTTGACTCACTTCACTTTCTAAGAAAGTAAACTGATTTAACTGATTTGATTTCTAAATAATTACTTTCTAGCTTTTAAAGTGTTCTGAATAAAGTGTTGCTATGGTTTGCCAGTAAGTAAGATTGGCTTACATACATTCAAAGTGGATTTCTGAATTAAGATTATTATTTAAAAATAATCAAATGATATTTTTCAGAATATTTTTATTCGTGATTTTAAAATAATATATTTCTGAGATTAAATTCTAAAAAAAAAGGTGAATATTACCCCTCCAAAAAAATATCACAAAACACACAAACCAACAACAGTGTGATGGCAATAGAGTAGCCCCTGAACATAAAGCAAAAATAAGCAGAGCTGAAAACAGTCAATATACAAAGATAACCACTAAAATGTGATTGATTTTATTAAAATATTTGCCACTTCTCTTTGTGGGAAGGCAATGCATTCCTGCCCCATGGTTGTTACTCTTGGTCATCTGATTTAGAGCACCCAGTGAAATATGAGTATTATATTTGAGCAGAAGCTACATGAGCCATCGAGTAGTTCCATCAGGATTCTTTTCTCTCTGCTTTGAGATCAGCAATGTCTCAATTAAGAATGTTCTATCAGCCTGGATCCTGGAGTACGGGAGAGATTCATAGCCTATTTGTGACACACAGCATAAAAAGTATATGAGAAAAATATATTTCATTGTAACTCCCTGTTTTCCTGATTGATGCAATTAATTTACCAAGCATAAGGAAGAAAAAACTATGATTGGTTATCAATGCTATCAGACTTTAATAAAAGGAGTAGAGCCATGGGCTTTATAAGGAAAGCATAAAGAAGAAAAAGTGATAAGAAGGGCAGCAAAAATGCAAAGATTTGAATCATTGGTGTTAACAGCAGACTGCTCTAACAAATGCGGGGAAGTGAAAGTCATTATAGGTAGGACAAACCCAAATACTATGGCACTGAAGAAAGACTAATAATAGATACCAATTTACTGAATGCTGACGGTGTGCCAAGAGCTTTTTACATGTCATTTCATTTTATTCTCATAAGTATCCTTCAATTAGATGCTATTATTTTTCTTTCCCAGATGATGAAACAGGTCTTGAAATGTTAATTCATTTACACATTCCCTTTTTCATTTGTTCATTTATTCACTAACTCATCATTCAATGAAGAAGTATTGGGTTTTTTGTTGTTGTTGTTGTTGTTTTTTGGTCTATGCTGTGCAGCTTGCAGGATCTTAGTTCCCTGACCAGGGATTGGACCCAGTGCTCCTGCAATGGAAGCGCAGAGTCCTAACCACCGGACCACCAGGGAATTCCCAATCAAGAAGTATTTGTTAAGCACCTATTATATTACTGGGTGGTGAAGTTAGGCTTTAAATCCCTCTCTATCTGACTCTGTGGTTGACGGAATTCTAAGATGACCCCCAAGATTTCTCACTCTCTTATCATACATACTCTGAATAATCCCCAGCACTATGAATATTAAGGATTTAACTCAAGAATTAGGTTATGTTACATGGCACAGTTGACTTTAAAATAAGGAGATTATTCAGTTGGGCCTGACCTAATCATATGAGCTGATCTCAGAAGAAGTCAGAGAGAACTGAAGCATGAAAGAAATTCAAGATAAGGAAGGTTCTCAATTCCTGAGATAAAGAGGCCCACATGGCAAAGATCTAAGTGTAGCTTCTAGGAGAAGAAAGCAGTCCCTGATGACAGCTAGCAAGACAATGGGGCATCAGTCCTATAACCACAAGGAAATGAATTCTATCAACGGCTTGATGAAGCTTGGAAGTGTATCTTTCCCTAGTCATACCTCCAAATGAGGACACAGCTGGCCAACATCTGGAATTCAGGATTCTGAGACCAAGCTTGAGTGAAGGACTAGCTAAACTGTGCCAGACCCATGGAAAGTATAAACATATAAATAGGTATTTTTCAAGTCATTAAGTTTGTGATAATTTGCTACACAGCAAGAGAAAAGTAATGAATTCTCCTTTAGGCTAATAACTTTGAGTCATCATTAATCAAACCATAATTTATGTTCAGAATTATTTGCTTGAAAAGGTAGGAAAGTATGACAGTAGGGTTTAGAAATATGTTCAAAAAAGAACAAGGAAAAATAAGGAAAAAGAAAAAGCAATGAGAAATGATTATAATAGAGGATCTCTAAGCTGTCTTCTAAATCAGAGCTTATGATTTTATTTTCTATGATTTCATGACCTCTCAAGTCCCTTCTTTTCAAAGTTATTCTATGAATTTTATTAATTTTTCCAGATACACTGAGTTATTTGTTGACTCTAGGTAAAAGTTTGTGGCAGTAGTGGTCCACCCATAATATATAACTTTGAATGTGAAATATTTTTCAGGGCTGTGAAAATGTAATTTAGACATTTCCATTTTTAAAACTTTCTTATGACTACACAAGTCTCTGCAGCAGTTGGACTAGAATTCTTCATTATTTCCTTATGTGAGACTCAGGAGTCTGGGCAAAAGCTTTTTCCCTGAGAATAGTATGAACAAACATAAGGGCACTTTCATTACTATTGTCTTTTATGTCAATGTATGTATTTTCTACCGTAAGCTTGACTTCTCTTCACTTATGTTTTTTCCTCTCTTCTTATTTATCTAGCATGGGTTAAATATTCACTGGCAATTTGAAATTTTTTGGACAAATCCCTGTAATTTTTGTTCAAGATCCTTTCTTATTTAACCTTACTATTCTTCTGTAACAAAAGCTTCATGAATAGTTTCAACTTTCCTGTTCATAATATGTATCTATAATGAAATATCATTTAACTAAAATATGTGGAAAATAAATGACCTTTATTTTAAGAGACTCCCTTCCTCATTCCAAGATCTATGTAAAATATTACTCCAAATACAAAAATAAGGCATAAAACCAGCAAACTGGTTTTCCATCCTACAGTTTTATGAAAGGAAATCTTGCCATGAGAAAGTAGTCTAAGCTTCCTAAGTAATGGATCTTCTTTGTGTCTCTCTTGAAGTGTGCTCCATTATTCATTAGTATTTACTCTCAGGATGCCTTTCATCCAGGTTCAATTTCCTTTTCTTTCATTTTTAACTCATTACACTGAATTATGTATCTCTATTCCAGAAAACAATCCTCCTCTTCTTCTTCTTCTTATGTATTTGGGAATGTAATTACCTTTGGATTCAGTAACATTGTTTCAATTAATGTCTCAAGTTGTCTTTCTAGAAGAGAATAGCTCATGCATGTCTTGTCTGTTTGGGCCTTGCACTGTTTTGAATAACGTGTAAAGAAGTTAAATTGCCACTTCTAGTCACTGAATAGAATACAATACGGAGCTATATTTACCTAGTTTATAAAATCTTGCAGAGGAGCAACTCTGCCTTTTGGAGAACAGTCTGGGTGAGAGTACGTAAAAATTGAACAGTATGGGCTGTCAATCTACTGCCTTATGACATATGTGAAAGTAACAGTATTAGATAATGGGTCAGATGTCCTGAATCTCTAGTTCAGGCTCTGAAATTCACTCACTGTTGACTTTTGGCAAGTCCCTTAATATCTTTGTCTCATTCTTTTTCACTTAAAGTTGAAAGGATTGGATATATTTGAGATAGCACATTTACTGCTTGAGGGTTGTTATTCTCTAATCTCTACATGTATCCATAACACATAGTTGATTGTGACACAATTCATACAATCATTCATTCAAGTTCAACCAAAATCCTCATTCTTAAACTCGGTGGTTTTCAATATACTTACTAACATTGAGTTACCATTTAACATGAAACAATATACCACTCCTGGAATAGATGGTCCCCAAATCTTCATCTATTTTTCCAGTGTTCTATGTTTCTTGTTGCACCTTCTGATACAAGGAAGTTTGCATGACCTCAAAGAGGGTCCCATTTTGCTCCAATTCTTGACTATGTGCCTTGCTTGCCTGCCCTTTCCTTAAGGCAGGACATACTTTGTTCCTGAGTAGAATGGACTGCTAGGACAGTGGTTCCCAAACACTGGTGTGCATCAGTATCTGTTGAAACCAAGATTGCTGGGCCCCAACCCTGGTAAATGATTCAGTACGCCTGGGGTAGGACACATGAATCTGTATTTCTAACAAGTTTCCAGGTAATTGTGATTTGCTGGTCTGAGGATCACATTTTGAGAAACACTGCTCCCTAGAAGAATATTCATTAACCTAGAGTTCATAGATGTCAAAGGTATCTATGGATAGAATTCAGAGAGTTCATGAAAAAGATGGGTTAAAAATTATACTTGAAAAACAATTATATTTGTGTTTTTACTAACCAATGCTGAATATAGGCAATAAATCACAGAAATAGTAGTAGCACCTGGCCTTGTCACAATAGAAATCAGGGATATTTTATTATCACCTTCCAATTATTTCAAATTGTTTCAGATTTCAGTTTCTTAAGATAGGGTTTATGCACATCACTACTTTGACATAACATTGGTTATTTTTACTTCATTAGATTTTGTTATTTTATGAGTTATTAAAAGATCAGAGACTATTGTATCTCAATTAAAAATATATTGATGCCTTTACTTCAGTATAATTTCTCCTTTGTAATTTTATGTATTTAATTTTAAACTGGAAAACACCAGTCTGAATAGAAGTCATAGGCTTCCTCTATTTGCCTGAGGCTTCATGACAGGAGACGTGAACTCCCTTCCTAAAGGATGGGTATAATAAAGACTTTGAGATCAAGTCATACTTCACCTACCAGGACCATTCTGGTTGTACCAACACCGTTCAAAGATCTGGTAGCAACAGAACAGAAGGTGCTGGGTGAAGCCTCTCTCTCATCATCTTTGAACCTGAGCAGGTAAACATCAAGCTACGTGACTGGACAAGTGAAACTATACATTAAATTTAACCTTTCCCGTGTTATTTTTACTTTTGTAGATGGCACTACAGTGAGATGCCACTGATACTTCTTTTCTCTTAACTATCGCTTAGGGCAACAGTTTTCAAAATGTGGTGGTAGTGGTGGGGTCCCTGAAACTCTGTCAGGGGGTCTCAGAAGATGAGGTCAAAACTCTCAGCAATATAACTAACATGTTATTTGCCCTTTTCATTCTCATTCTTTTATTAATATACAGTGGAGTTTTCCAGAGACTACATAATATAAATTGTTTAAATTGAAAAAATTTAAACCATGCCACTCTTCTCTATTATTTTTCTGTTTTGGAAAATATAGTATTTTTAAAGAAAATATGTTATTTCTGTTAACATACAATTGACTTATAATTGTTATTTTAAAATGAATTAATAAATATTTCATGAATTTTGTTTTAATTATAATAAGGTAACTATAGCCAGATATAAGCAACAAGAAAAAAACACTTAGAGGTCTTCCATTTTAAAAAGTGGAACGGGATCATGAACCAAAAGGTTTTTTGTCTCAGAGAATTTATAGTCCGTAGAATATAATTATTAAAATATCAGGGACATCCCTGGTGGCGCAGTGGTTAAGAATCCACGTGCCAATGCAGGGGGCACGGGTTCGATCCCTGGTCCGGGAAGATCCCACATGCCGCGGAGCAACTAAGCCCGGGCGCCACAACTACTGAGCCTGCGCTCTAGAGCCCGCAAGCCACAACTACTGAGTCCAAGTGCCACAACTACCGAAGCCCACGTGCCTAGAGCCTGTGCTCCGCAACAAGAGAAGCCACCGCAATGAGAAGCCTGCGCACCGCAACGAAGAGTAGCCCCTGCTCGCCGCAACTAGAGAAAGCCCGCGCGCAGCAACGAGGACCCAACGCAGCCAAAAATAAATAAATAAATTTATTGAAAAAAAAATGTAGACGTGCATAGCTCCCATGGTGTCGGAGAATATGAGAGTGTCATCTAGACTGGACCTCATTCAGATGCTGACCAAGCAAAAGAGGCCTTGGCTACAGTCTTCACCCAGGGCAACATGTATTTACAAGCCTTCCCTTAGAGGGAGCTTTGATAGAAAGTAGAGAGAAAGATGACCTAATGGGGGCCTGAAGGAAATGCCAGCCAGTGGGAAAAGAGTAGCATTTAATATAACATATATCCCGTTCAAAATCATGTTTTGGGTAAACATCAGCAAATCTAACTCATGGCTAACAGTGAAAATAATATCTGTTCTCTTATACACAGCAGGCAATCTTCCGTAGGAAGTTGAAATATGTAAACCTCTTCATTCTCATTTTAAGTTACTCCTGGAAGCAGAGGCATTTGAACTGTGTTAAAATAGTCTATTATCTAGGAAAGAAAGCTCATTATCCAAAAAAATACATTAATATGGATTCATTAATATGGTTATAGATTAATTACTATGATTAGTTCATAGGGCTTCCATAAATCATTACTGAATGAATGATCACATTAATCGAAGAACTAGATTTATTGGCTAGGTGCAAATACTATAGCAGCCCCACCGCCAAAGAAGCAACTAGTTATTCCCAGTTAATAGTAACTTGTGGTACACATGTGGGCAATTGGTCACCAAAATGCAGACAGGTTCTTTATTTTGTTCATTAATATTTCCCAAGTACTGAGAATAATATGTAACACAAAATTGGTGCTCAGTAAATATTTAATAAATAAATTGGTTAAGGTGGTTTAGGGTACAAGAAAGGCAAAATTTAACTCAAAGTAGTTAAGATAATAGAATGAATATGTCAGTTCACATACTGATAAGTGTACAAGTTGGGAAAAATTTAGAGCATCCTCTCCTATAAAGGGAGGGCTTTGGAGCTTTTATACTAATTCTCAGTGATTCTCTCAAACCCATTGTTGTCAATGAGTTGTCCTGTACACAGGCTGGCTTCACGCATGGTTGTAGCATAGAGTCATCCCTCAGTGTTCCTGAGGGATTGGTTCCAGGATACCAGTTAGTTCATGGATACCAAAACTCACTGAGGTCCTTTTATAAAATGGTGTAGTATTTGCGTATAACCTATAAACATCTTCCCATATACTTCAAATTATCTCTAGATTACTTATAATACCTAATACAATGTAAATGTTATGTAAATAGTTGTAAATACAATGTACATGCTACATAAATAGTTGCCCATGCATGTTAAATTCAAGTTTTGCTTTCTGAAACTCTCTGGAATTTTTTTTTCTGAATATTTTTGAGTCACTGTTAGTTGAATTCATGAATGTGGAACTGGAGGATACAGAGGGCTGACTGTCCTAGATTCTTTCACATGTTTCTGAAGAGAAGGATTCTCACCCAAAATGAATGATCAAACCTCCGCCTCATAGTATTTGGACCATCCTCAATATAGCCTCATGACCAGGAGGGTACCAGGTTCCGGGACACTCATGGTGACAAGGAACAGAGTGATCAACACACCCCTCCATCTTTATGCTGAACATCATCTCTTCTCCCTTAAAGCTCTGGTACCATCAGCCCCAGCCTTGGGTGACAGCCTTACCTTCTTTCTACACTTAAGCATTAATTAAGGCATTTCACTCAATACCAATGTGGTTATTTTACCAGAAGAAAAAAATTGCTTAAACAAAATGTTCCTCACTTTGCTAAACTCTAAAAGAGCGGCTGCCAATCCTGGCTGACTATCAGAGTCATTGTTGAGTTTTCTAAAAATTCAGATTCCTGGGACCAAAGCTGGTGGTCCTGATTCTGTAGGTCCCTTATGTCATTCTGACTATCAGTTAGGTTTTAGAATCATCGCTATGAAGCACTGTAAAAATATATGGTATGATATTTGAAACTAAGGAGCTTTCTTGTATTGGGTTTGACACTCATCCTTGCAGTGTTGGGTACTGTCCTTCTTAGTTTTCCTTGACATTGTAAGCATATTAAAAGGAGAAACTGTCTCACTTATATTTAAGCCTCACTATATCATCACTTTTGATATTTTGTGCATAGTGTGCACCCAACAAATGTGACTGGGTTTGACACAACACCGCAAAGGAGAAGGGTAGGGATTTGGGACCAGCACATCTGGGAGGTTCACCTGGAATCTGAGTCTTGCTTTCAGACACTGAGGGAACTGTGCCTCACATTTCTCCTGGAAACCATCTTGTAGGTCAATCAGGAGCACTGCTCTCTCACAAGAATCAGGGAATGGTCAGTATGATAGGTCAGTGGGATGGTCAGATTAAAACCTGTATTTTAGCTACATAATAAAAATATTTCTAATGTAATATTAGACATTCACATAAATTCTATGCCAATATTTATCAGATAAAGTTTGAGAATAAGAAGAGACTCGATGTAGATTAAAAATTCAATATTGCTTTGATTTTCAAATCAAAACAACAGTGAAGTATCACCTTGCACCAATCAGAATAGCCATCATTAAAAAATCTACAAATAATAAATGCTGGAGAGGGTGTGGAGAAAAAGGAACCCTCCTACACTGTTGGTGGGAATGTAAATTAGTGCAGCCACTATGGAGAACAGTATGGAGGTTCCTTAAAAAAACTAAAAATAGAGCTACCATATGATACCACAATCCCACTCATGGGCATATATCCAGATAAAACTATAATTTGAAAAGATACATGCACCCCAATGTTCATAGTAGCAGTATTTACAATAGCTAAGACATGCAAGCAACCTAAGTGTCCATCGATAGAAGATGTGTATGTGAAGATACACACACACACACACACACACACACACACACACA
Organism: Eschrichtius robustus; assembly: GCF_028021215.1. Classification (NCBI taxonomy): domain Eukaryota; kingdom Metazoa; phylum Chordata; class Mammalia; order Artiodactyla; family Eschrichtiidae; genus Eschrichtius; species Eschrichtius robustus. Next base: position 90,725,926 of record NC_090827.1, on the reverse strand, counting down.
ATGGAATACTACTCAGCCATAAAAAATAAAGAATGAAATAATGCCATTTGTAGCAACATGGATGGACCTAGAGATTATCATACTAAGTGAAGTAAGTCAGAGAAAGACAAATATGATATCGCTTATATGTGGAATCTAAAAAAATGATAAAAATGAACTTTACAGAACAGAAATAGACTCACAGACATAGAAAGCAAACTTATGGTTACCAAAGGGGAAAGTGGTGGGGAGCGATAAATTAGGAGTTTGGGATTAAAATATATACACTACTATATATAAAATAGATAACCAACAAGGACCTACTGTATAGCACAGGGAAGTGTCTTCAATATCTTATAATAACCTATAATGGAAAAGAATCTAAAAAAATAATATATATATATGTCTATATATATCTATATATCTATCTAGATATATAGATATATATATCTGTATCACTTTGCTATACACCTGAAACCAACTCAACATTGTAAATCAACTATATTTCAATTAAAAAAAAGAAAAAATTCAATATTGCTACTGGAGACAACCAAGGAATAAATATGCTAGCACATATTTTCCTCTATTATAAATTATATTAAATCTTGTGCTTTTCTACTGTAGTAAATATTCAGCAAGTAATTCTTACTTATATCTTAAGTCAAGACAAATAGAAATCTTGACAGATAAACATAACACTTAAATAAGTTTTTTTTTTGGATAGTTGGAAGTAGTATTTATTTGGATACTTCATTTAGGATAAAATGATGAATACTAAAGAGAACACAAATAAGTATAATATTTTATGAAAATATTCAGATTCTTGATAATTTAATCTTTCAAGTGAATTATAAACTCTTAGAAATCTGGGGTACAATTCTATGGGAGTTATTTAGAGAAAACTCACTTTTTTATAATTTTTCACTTTGTGGAGTTATTGTTGTCTACATTTTGCCAATTATTAGTCAATTTTTTAAATTAATGGTCTCAGCTAGTAAAGCAGAGGAACTGTTTGTGGGCTATTTAATATCTTCACTTCTTAAAGTAACAATTAACATTCGGTGCAATTTATCAAGTATTCAATTTGCTGCCAGGAAGTAGTTTGCTCCTAGGGAAAATTTATCTCTCTGAGTTCTAATTTCAGTTCTCTATTCAATAAACAATGTGCACACAATTAAAAGCAAGTGAAAAATATAAGTTTACTTACAAAAATATGAAATATAACAGAAGTTGGAATTGGAAAGGCTCTTAGGGATCTATGTGACACCTTCATTTTGCAAATGACAAGATTAAAGTTTAGGGTATTTAAATAACTTTCCATAGGCTATGCACCTAATTATTGGCAAAGCAGGAGTAGAATCCAAGTTTCTTGATATCCAGTCCATTTACCTATCAGTATAGTAGCATATTTCAAATTCTGATACTTAACAATGCTGGTAGTAAACTAGATGATTCCAGGTGGATATGGATGAACACTAAAAATTATTATGCATTCATTTTAAAATGCATTGGGAACTTCTGGCTTCTGCTTAGGATATAAAAATCTGAGAAATGGAATGCTTATACCCTAACAAACAGAAACAGAAAGATTAACTACATTTTCTTGAATCCATCAGAGACGAAGTTGCAAGTCCACCAACTAGCCTGAATGCAAAGGAAAGACAGGTACTTTCAAGGAGATACAGGCCTTATGCACTGATTCATGGGAAAGATCACATGTGGAAGATGGGGCTTCCATGCATGTTGGTAGGAGAAATTCAGCTAAAAATTTTAGTGAAAAGCTGCTAAAAGTGGAGTATGGGCAAGTATAAGAGTATAGAACCCCTTAGAGCTGAAGATGCAAGGGGAATTTGCACCCACCCAGAGGCTCTTCTCCACAGCTCTCCACTGGATGCCCACAGAAAGTTTAGGAAGAGGTAAGAACAGAGAGGAAGCTTCCCTCATGGTCCAGGTGTGGAAAAGGGGAAGGGCCACTACTAGGGGAAAGACAGAAAGTCCACCTGGATGCTTCTCCCCATGGGAAAAAAAAGCACCTTGAGCTACTGAGGGATAGGCAGCAAATCCTGCCACATCCAGGTCACAGGTCAAGACTCACTGTGGCTTGGAAAACGGAAAAGGAAAAAACTCTCTACATCTTGGTAGGGGCAGGAAATCTCCCGGGCCCAGGCCATAAGATATCTTTTACCACTGAGGGAGGGGAAGGATCACTAAAAGACCTGAGATGCAGTGATACAGAGCTTACTTAAGACTGAACCTGAATCAAGGCAATGGTGGACCCTGCTTCCCTCTACCATCAGACTAGCAACAATGTAGTAACAAGCAGAATGGGTACTTTACCACTGTGGTCTTGCTCACAGAAATCTATAACTCCTTCTCATAAGAGAAACATCAGACAAATCTAAGTTGAGATACACTCTACAAAATATCTGACCCATATCCCTCTGAAATGTCACTGTTATCAAAACAGTGGAAGTTAAGGGGATATGATGACTAAACATAATGTGGTAACCTGGATGGGATCCTGGAACATGAAGGAGAAATTAAGTTAAAACTAAGGAATTCCAAATAAACCATGGCCTTTAGTTAATATTAATATATCAGTGTTGGTTCATTAATTGTAACAAATGCATCATACTAATGTAAGATGTTAAAAATAGGGGAAATTGGATGTAGGGTATATGGGAACTCTTTGTACTATCTTCACAATTTTCTTATAAATCTAAAACTCTTCTAAAATAAAATGTATATTTAAAAAATTTCATTTTAAATCTCATTTAAATAATTATACAAGTAGTATGCAGAAATGATTAAAAATATTTGAAGATTGTACGGAAATAACAGGTTTGGGAAATGCGGCATTTAAAACAGTTAAGTGACTATATTATGCCATGTTATTTGTCAATTTATTTATTTACTTAATTTTTATTTTTTTGCTTTTTTTAACATCTTTATTGGGGTATAATTGTTTTACATTGTTGTGTTAGTTGCTGCTGTATAACAAAGTGAATCAGCTATACGTATACATATATCCCCATATCCCCTCCCTTTTGCGTCTCCCTCCCATCCTCCCTACCCCACCCCTCTAGGTGGTAGGTGGTCACAAACCATGAGCTGATCTCCCTGTGCTATGTGACTGCTTCCCACTAGCTATTTATTTTACATTTGGTAGTGTATATATGTCAGTGCTACTCTCTCACTTCGTCCCAGCTTATCCTTCCCCCTCCCCGTGTCCTCAAGTCCATTCTATACATCTACGTCTTTATTCCTGTTCTGCCCCTAGGTTCTTCAGAACCAATTTCTTTTTTTTTTTTTTTTTTTAGATTCCATATATATGTGTTAGCAAATGGCATTTGTTTTTCTCTTTCTGACTTACTCCACTCTGTATGACAGACTCTAGGTCCATCCACCTCACTACAAATAACTCAGTTTTGTTTCTTCTTATGGCTGAGTAATATTCCACTGTATATATGTGCCACACCTTCTTTATCCATTCATCTGACAATGGACACTTAGGTAGCTTTCAAGTCCTGGCTATTGAAAACAGTGCTGCAGTGAACATTGTGGTACATGACTCTTTTTGAATTATGGTTTTCTCAGGGTATATGCCCTGTAGTGGGATTGCTGGGTCATATGGTAGTTCTATTTTTAGTTTTGTGAGGAACCTCCATAATGTTCTCCATAGTGGCTGTATCAATGTACATTCCCATCAACAGTGCAAGAGGATTCCCTTTTCTCCACACCCTCTCCAGCATTTATTGTTTGTAGATTTTTTGATGATGGTCATTCTTACTGTTGTGAGGTGATACCTCATTGTAGTTTTGATTTGCATTTCTCCAATGATTAGTGATGTTGAGCATCCTTTCATGTATTTGTTGGCAATCTGTATGTCTTCTTTGGACAAATTTGTATTTAGGTCTTCTGCCCATTATTGGATTGGGTTGTTTGTTTTTTTGATATTAAGCTGCATAAGCTGCTTGTATATTTTGGAGATTAATCCTTTGTCAGTTGCTTCATTTGCAAATATTTTCTCCTATTCTGAGGGTTGTCTTTTCGTCTTATTTATGGTTTCCTTTGCTGTGCAAAACCTTATTTATTTATTTATTTTTGGCTGTGTTGGGTCTTTGTTTCTGTGTGAGGGCCTTCCCTAGTTGTGGCAAGCGGGGGCCACTCTTCACTGCGGTGTGCGGGCCTCTCACTATCGTGGCCTTTCTTGTTGTGGAGCACAGGCTCCAGATGCGCAGGCTCAGTAGTTGTGGCTCACAGGCCTAGTTGCTCCGTGGCATGTGGGATCTTCCCAGACCAGGGCTTGAACCCGTGTCCCCTGCATTAGCAGGCAGATTCTCAACCACTGTGCCACCAGGGAAGCCCTGTGCAAAACCTTTTAAGTTACATTAGGTCCCATTTGTTTATTTTTGTTTTTATTTCCATTTCTCTAGGAGGTGGGTCAAAAGGTATCTTGCTGTGATTGATGTCATAGAGTGTTCTGCCTATGTTTTCCTCTAAGAGTTTTATAGTGTCCAGCCTTACATTTAGGTCTTTAATCAGTTTGGAGTTTATTTTTGTGTATAGTGTTAGGGAGTGCTCTAATTTCATTCTTTTACATGTAGCTGTCCAGTGTTCCCAGCACCACTTATTGAAGAGGCTGTCTTTTCTCCATTGTATATTCTTGCCTCCTTTATCAAAAATAAGGTGACCATATGTGTGTGGGTTTATCTCTGGGCTTTCTATTCTGTACCATTGATGTATATTTCTGTCTTTGTGACAGTACCATACTGTCTTGATTACTGTAGCTTTGTAGTATAGTCTCAAGTCAGAGAGCCTGATTCCTCCAGCTCCGTTTTTCTTTCTCAAGATTGCTCTGGCTATTCGGGCTCTTTTGTGTTTCCATACAAATTGTGAAATTTTTTGTTCTAGTTCTGTGAAAAATGCCTTTGGTAGTTTGATAGGGATTGCTTTGAATCTGTAGATTGCCTTGTCCAGTTATTTTTTAAAATTCTGAATTTCTCAGTCCTGGGTTTATATTTTTACTCAGTTCCTTAATGGTGTTTTATGGTTTCACAGCTCAACAATATAACTCTCCTTCTGATTGGAAGCTTCATTAGGGCAAAACATATATGCTTATTCAATTTCCTTGGGGTCCCCTATGACAATGTTCAAAATGGATATGGAGCATTTATTCATACAATCAGTTTGTACAAAGATGAATGCTTCCTTGTGCTTTTCTTTAATTTTACATCACTAATTTATCTCAAGTGTTGAGAAGCCCAGATTACTGCTACATTTTCCTTTGGAGTGACTAATATTTTGATAATTGATAATCACAAAATTGTCACAGGGATTTTTTTCTGTGATCACTTGTATTGCTTTATACTGAGATCAAGGTAGGTGAATCTCTTAATCTCTGCCAGCTCTCGGTAGATCTGTTTAGAGCTGGGAGAGCAAATATGTATCATTTTGTAGTTCAGTTCTAATCCCTTGGCATGGCTGCCTAGAAGTCTGTTCTGAGGATTCTACCACCATGAATGCTGTGACCAATTTAAGAGTGAAGGAGAGAGTGATTATGTCATGAAGGCTCATGTATCACATATCTGGCAAATTCAACTAAAAGACTATTTGATACTAATAACTGCTATCACTCTCATAAGGGGACTCTGAAAGCCTGAAAAACTTAAATAGTAATATATATAGATTTCAGTGGGCAAATTCAGACATTTTGGCCAGTGGTAGAGTGTGTGAGAGCTTTCTTGGCCTCCTTCAGTTCTTGCCACAAAGGTTACTAAATTTGCCTAATTGTGAGGCTGCTGTTTTGGGGTAGTATTTTTCATACATTTCCACCAAAATCTTTTATGAAACATACATGAAACTCAATTTTTAGACAAAAATTGTGAGTAAAAAATATTACATTATCATTACTGATGAAAAAAGACAATAAATTCACATGAACATAAAGAGGTTAAAAGTTCCATGTAATAGTATAGAATATTTTTTACTGGAAGAAGAGAGACCAAATGGCACTCTCTCAAATTTAAAAAATGTTTCCCAGTTAGCCTGGCAATGATCTCAGCCCTGGTTTCTGGGAAGGCTCTGAATCACCTCTCACTTACCGTATATTCTAATTTAAGTATGATTCATCCCAACTGAGGCCAAAGGCAGTCAATTATCTCCCTATAGTACCTCACCTGCCATCCCGCTCATTCTTGACTGAGAAAGATACTGCTGTGATCACCTACCTGGTACCATTTCTCCAAAAGTGTTTTAGAATTTCCATTTAAAGGAACTGTTTCCAAAAGACTAGTTAGTGAGCAAACTCTCCATCACTTGCATCACTTATCAGCTAGATTGTAAGCTCTTTGAGCACTGGGAAGATGTTTTATTTAGCATTACATCTCTGGGACCAAGGGCAAATAAATGAGATGATTCCTCCTCACACTGTTTCTATGTTGAGGGCTGCTTGGCTTCGGTATATGCAGGTCCCTCCCATCTGTCCATCTGTCTCTCCATCCATTCATCAAACTAATCAGCAAACATTTATTGAGCATCTATACTATCAGGCATAAAGAGATGAATACATCAGTTTTTGTTTCCTCAAGAAGATCCCACTCTAGTGTGGAAGAATTATAATATAGTACCTCTACTTCAATTTTCTGTAGATAGATCAGAAGTGCAATCAGTGTCTGCTCATCATTCAGGAAAATTTTTTTTGAAAAGTAAAATATCTAAATGTAAATGCTTTTAAAAGAAACATTATTTCTGGGATGGTTTTCCCTGTAAATTGGGAGTCAAAGTAGAGGGAACTTATGGCTGACTATAAAGGGCTCTACAATTGAATAGCAAGCACCTGGATCAACACTGAGGCCAAGGAGGTAAGAACAGGAGTGCGTCTTGCCCTGAACTCTGGCAGAAGCATGAGACTGATGGATGTGGTCCTTGCTTTGGAGAAAAACAGCCACTCTATCATTTTTTTTTCCTTAGTAGAAGTATCTGTTCCATTCATCAATCTGACAACTGAACACCAGAAATATCCTTGAAAACACATCCATCTCTCCTTGGACTCTGCAAAGATACTTTCCTTGGCAGCTGAGAAGTCAGCAAGTATACCTGTGGTGACATTGGCACCATGAGCAACAGAAACAGATGCAGAACCAAAGCTGCCCTGCACAGCTTGGAAGGATCAATGGGAAAGTACTTCTCCATTCATCACTTTGCAGTCTTGGGGCTTCCATAGTACTCTGCTCACCAGACAAACAGGGACTGTATTTGTTTGACTATATTAGGATGATACAGTCAGCAGACAGATTACAATTTTTGAATCTCTTTCCTAATAGAGAAAACCAAATGTGAGGTAGTATCCGCCCTTATTGAACACCTGTGCATTTTTCAAAGGAGATCATTTCTTGCATTCATTCATGATTGTTTTCTCATCAAATTAATTATTGAATACCAATCAGCTAGAGTTGGGTAGAGTGTTAGATGCTGTGACTTCAACAACTTGAAAACATGTTTTTTTCTAGACAAGCTTTCATTCAGTAATTCTTTCATTCAGCATATATTATTTGAATGTCTATTATGTGCCATATACTATGCTAGGTTCTGAGGATATAATAGTAAACAAAACCAGACATGGCCAGGTGTCTGCCATCATTATTTTGGACTTTTTCTTTTAATACTTTGCCGAGAATACTAATAAAATCTAATGGATTCATGTGGCTTGTAGGTGGAGCTGTAGGCTAAATGCTCCCAGCAGGGCAACCTATTCTTTCAGAACTAAAGAATCAAGGAGACAAAGAAGGAAGAAGCTTGTTTCCTGCATGGAGGAGTACTGGAAATGAAGGCTGTTAAATAAACGGATTAATCTGATATATATTTAAAATATCAGTATACTATGCTGAAACCTATATTAGGTTCAATGCAAAATAAACTTTGAAAAGTAAAGTTATAGATTTAAAACTAATAAAAATGTGGGAAACAATAACAAATATGTCCCTTTTTATCAGTATATTGCTTTCAGGACGCTTTGTTTTTCACATTGAAATGACTGAAACAGTACAAAAAGAGCCTAAAAGGAATAGAAATGTGACACAGCTGGATTTCTTGTCATGGAAACTTCCCTCCAGCAGACAGTCTTGTTCTTTGACATTTGGCATCCCTAAATATCAGGGAAGGAAGTTAGAATTAGATATCCTAAGAGAACTTCACGACGGTGGAGGAGTAAGACGTGGAGATCACCTTCCTCCCCACAAATACATCAAAAATACATCAAAAATACATAGACATTTGGAACAACTCCTACAGAACACCTACTGAATGCTGGCAGAAGACCTCAGACTTCCCAAAAGATATATATGTTTTTTTCCTTTCTCTCTTTTTGTGAGTGTGTATGTGTATGCTTCTTTGTGTGATTTTGTCTGTATAGCTTTGCTTTCACCATTTGTCCTAGGGTTCTGTCTGTCCGTTTTTGTTTTGTTTTGTTTTGTTTTGTTTAGTATAGTTTTTAGTACTTGTTATCATCGGTGGATTTATTTTTTGCTTTGGATGCTCTCTTATTTCCTTCTTTCTTTTTTTTCTTTTTTTAGTACTTTTTAATTATTTTATTTTTAATAATTAAAAAAATTTTTATTTCAATAAATTTATTAAATTTTATTTTTTCTTCTTTCTTCCTTTCTTCTCCCTTTTCTTCTGAGCCCTGTGGCTGACAGGGTCTTGGTGCTCTGGCCAGGTGTCAGGCCTGTGCCTCTGAGGTGGGAGAGCCGAGTTCAGGACATTGGTCCACCAGAGCCCTCCCGACTCCATGTACTATCAAACAATGAAAGATCTCTCAGAGATCTCCATCTTAATGCTAAGACCAGCTCCACTCAACGACCAACAAGCTACAGTGCTGGACACACTATGCCAAACAACTAGCAAGACAGGAACACAACCCCACACATTATCAGAGAGACTGCCTAAAATCATAATAAGGTCACAGACACCCCAAAACACACCACCGGATGTGGTCCTGCCCACCAGAAAGACAAAATCCAGCCTCATCCACCAGAACAGAGGCGCCATTCCCCTCCACCAGGAAGCCTACACAACCCACTGAACAAACCTTAGCCAGTGGGGGAAGAAACCAAAAACAATGGGAACTATGGACAAGCAGCCTGCGAAAAGGAGACCCAAACACAGTATGTTAAGCAAAATAAGAAGACGGAGAAACACAAAGCAGATGAAGGAGCAAGGTAAAAACTCACCAGACTAAACAAATGAAGAGGAAATAGGCAGTCTACCTGAAGAAGAATTCAGAGTAATGATAGTAAAGATGATCCAAAATCTTGGAAATAGAATGGAGAAAATACAAGAAACATTTAACAAGGACCTAGAAGAAATAAAGAGCAAACAAACAAGGATGAACAACAGAATAAATGAAATTAAAAATTCTCTAGAAGGAATCAATAGCAGAATAACTGAGGCAGAAGAACGGAAAAGTGACCTGGAAGATAAAATAGTGGAAATAATGACCACAGAGCAGAATAAAGAAAAAGAATGAAAAGAATTGAGGACAATCTCAGAGAACTCTGGGACAACATTAAATGCACCAACATTCGAATTATAGGGGTCCCAGAACAAGAGGAGAAAAAGAAAAGGACTTAGAAAATATTTGAATCGATTATAGTTGAATACTTCCCTAATATGGGAAAGGAAATAGTCAATCAAGTCCAGGAAGTGCATAGGCCCACAGAGGATAAATCCAGGGAGAAACATGCCAAGACACATATTAATCAAGCTTTCAAAAATTAAACACACAAAAAAATATTAAAAGCAGCAAGGGAAAAACAACAAATAACATACAAGGGAATCCCCATAAGGTTAACAGCTGATCTTTCAGCAGAATCTCTGCAAGCCAGAAGGGAGTGGCAGGACATATTTAAAGTGATGAAAGAGAAAAACCTACAACCAAGATTACTCTACCCAGCAAGGATCTCATTCAGAGTCAACAGAGAAATTAAAACCTTTACAGACAAGCAAAAGCTAAGAGAATTCAGCATCACCAAACTAGGTTTACAACAAATGCTAAAGGAACTTTTCTAGGCAGGAAACACAAGAGAAGGAAAAGACCTACAATAAAAACCAAAAACAATTAAGAAAATGGGAATAGGAACATACATATCGATAACGACCTTAAATGTAAATGGATTAAATGCTCCAACCAAAAGACATAGACTGGCTGAATGGATACAAAAACAAGACTCATATATATGCTGTCTACAAGAGTCCCACTTCACACCTAGGGACACATACAGACTGAAAGTGAGGGCAGGATGGAAAAAGATATTCCATGCAAATGGAAATCAAAAGAAAGCTGGAGTAGCAATTCTCATATCAGACAAAATAGACTTTAAAATAAAGACTATTACAAGAGACAAAGAAGGACACTACATAATGGTCAAGGGATCAATCCAAGAAGAACATATAACAATTGTAAATATTTATGCACCCAACATAGGAACAGCTCAATACATAAGGTAAACGCTAGCAGCCATAAAATGGGAAATCTACAGTAACACAATCATAGTAGGGGACTTTAACACCCCACTTTCACCAATGGACAGATCATCCAAAATGAAAATAAATAAGGAAACACAAGCTTTAAATGGCACATTAAACAAGATGGACTTAATGGATATTGATAGGACATTCCATCCAAAAACAACAGAATACACTTTCTTCTCAATTGCTCATGGAACATTCTCCAGGATATATCACATCTTGGGTCACATATCAAGCCTTGGTAAATTTAAGAAAATTGAAATCATATCAAGTATCTTTTCTGACCACAACGCTACGAGACTAGATATCAATTACAGGAAAAAAATCTGTAAAAATACAAACACATGGAGGCTAACAATACACTACTAAATAACCAAGAGATCACTGAAGAAATCAAAGAGGAAATCAAAAAATACTTAGAAACAAATGACAATGAAAATACAACAACCCAAAACCTATAGAATGCAGCAAAAGCAGTTTTAAGAGGGAAGTTTATAGCAATACATTCCTACCTCAAGAAACAAGAAACATCTCAAATAAACCATCAAACCTTACACCTAAAGCAATTAGAGAAAGAACAAAGAAAACCAACAGTTAGCAGAAGGAAAGAAATCATAAATATCAGATCAGAAATAAATGAAAAAGAAATGAAGGAAATGATAGCAAAGATCAATGAAACTAAAAGCTGGTTCTTTGAGAAGATAAACAAAATTGATAAACCGTTAGCCAGACTCATCAAGAAAAAGAGGGAGAAGACTCAAAGCAATAGAATTAGAAATGAAAAAGGAGAAGTAACAACTGACACTGCAGAAATACAAAGGATCATGAGAGATTACTACAAGCAACTATATGCCAATAAAATGGACGACCTGGAAGAAATGGACAAATTCTTAGAAAAGCACAACCTTCTGAGACTGAACCAGGAAGAAACAGAAAATATAAACACACGAATCACAAGCACTGACATTGAGATTGTGATTAAAAATCTTCCAACAAACAAAAGCCCAGGACCAGATGGCTTCACAGGCAAATTCTATCAAACATTTAGAGAAGAGCTAACACCTATCCTTCTCAAACTCTTCCAAAATATAGCAGAGGGAGGAACACTCCCCAACTCATTCTACGAGGCCACCATCACCCTGATACCAAAACCAGACAAAGATGTCACAGAGAAAGAAAACTACAGACCAATATCACTGATGAACATAGATGCAAAAATCCTCAACAAAACACTAGCCAACAGAATCCAAGAGCACATTAAAAGAATCATACACCATGATAAAGTGGGGTTTATCTCAGGAATGCAAGGATTATTCAATATACGCAAATCAATCAATGTGATACACCATATTAAAAAATGGAAGGATAAAAACTAAATTATCATCACAATAGATGCAGGAAAAGCTTTTGAAAAATTCAACACCAATTTCTATCATAACCAATTTATGATAGAAACCCTCCAGAAAGTCGGCAGAGAGGGAACTTTCCTCAACATAATAAAGGCCATATATGACAAACCACAGCCAACATCATTCTCAATGGTGAAAAGATGAAACCATTTACTCTAAGATCAGGAAAAAGACAAGGTTGTCCACTCTCACCACTATTATTCAACATAGTTTTGGAAGTTTTAGCCACAGCAATCAGAGAAGAAAAAGAAATAAAAGGAATCAAAATTGGAAAAGCAGAAGTAAAGCTGTCACTGCAGATGACATGATACTATACATAGAGAATCCTAAAGATGCTCTCAGAAAACTACCAGAACTAATCAAGGAATTTGGTAAAGTAGCAGGATACAAAATTAATGCACAGAAATCTCTTGCATTCCTACACACTAATGATGAAAAATATGAATGAGAAATTAAGGAAACAATCCCATTTACCATTGCAGGAAAAAGAATATAATACCTAGGAAGAAACCTACCAAAGGAGACAAAAGACCTGTATGCAGAAAACTATAAGACACTGATGAAAGAAATAAAAGATGATACAAACACATAGAGAGGTATACCATGTTCTTGGATTGGAAGAATCAACATTGTGAAAATGACTATACTACCCAAAGAAATCCACAGATTCAATGCAATCCCTATCAAACTACCAATGGCATTTTTCACAGAACTAGAACAAAAATTTTCACAATTTGTATGGAAACACAAAAGACCCCGAATAGCCAAAGCAATCTTGAGAAAGAAAAACGGAACTGGAGGAATCAGGCTCCCTGACTTGAGACTATACTACAAAGCTACAGTAATCAAGACAGTATGGTACTGGCACAAAGACAGAAATATAGATCAATGGTACAGGATAGAAAGCCCAGAGCTAAACCCACACACATATGGTCACCTTATTTTTGATAAAGGAGGCAAGAATATACAATGGAGAAAAGACAGCCTCTTCAATAAGTGGTGCTGGGAAAACTGGACAGCTACATGTAAAAGAATGAAATTAGAACAGTCCCTAACACCATACACAAAAATAAACTCCAAACTGATTAAAGACCTAAATGTAAGGCCAGACACTATAAAACTCTTAGAGGAAAACATAGGCGGAACACTCTATGACATCAATCACAGCAAGATCCTTTTTGACCCACCTCCTAGAGAAATGGAAATGAAAACAAAAATAAACAAATGGAACCTAATGAAACTTAAAACGTTTAGCACAGCAAAGGAAACCATAAAGAAGATGAAAAGACAACCCTCAGAATGGGAGAAAATATTTGCAAATGAAGCAACTGACAAAGAATTAATCTCCAAAATATACAAGCAGCTCATGCAGCTCAATATCAAAGAAAACACAACCCAATCCAATAATGGGCAGAAAACCTACACAGACATTTGTCCAAAGAAGATATACAGATTGCCAACAAACACATGAAAGGATGCTCAATATCACCAATCATTAGAGAAATGCAAAGCAAAACTACAATGATGTATCACCTCACACCGGTCAGAATGGCCATCATCAAAAAATCTACAAACAGTAAATGCTGGAGAGGGTGTGGAGAAAAGGGAAACTTCTTGCACTGTTGGTGGGAATGTACATTGGTACAGCCACTATGGAAAATAGTATGGAGGTTCCAGAAAAAACTAAAAATAGAACTACCATATGACCCAGCAATCCCACTACAGGGCATATACCCTGAGAAAACCATAATTCAAAAAGAGTCATGTACCACAATGTTCACTGCAGTACTATTTACAATAGCCAGGACATGGAAGCAACCTAAGTGTCCATCATCAGATGAATGGATAAAGAAGATGTGGCACATATATACAATGGAATATTACTCAGCCATAAAAAGAAACGAAATGGAGGTATTTGTAGTGAGGTGGATGGAGTTAGAGTCTGTCATACAGAGTGAAGTAAGTCAGAAAGAGAAAAACAAAAAACATATGTTAACACATATATATGGAATCTAAAAAAGAAATGGTACTGATGAACCTATTGGCAGGGCAGGAATAAAGACGGAGACATAGAGAATGGATTTGAGGACACAGCGAGGGAGGGGGAAGCTGCGGCAAAGTGAGAGTAGCATCGACATATATCACTACCGAATGTAAAATAGTTAGCTAGTGGGAAGACGCAGCATAGGACAGGGAGATCAGCTCGGTGCTTTGCAATGACCTGGAGAGGTGGGATAGGGAGGGTGGGAGGGAGGGAGGCTCAAGAGGGAGGGGATATGGGGATATATGTATGCACATGGCTGGTTCACTTTGTTGTACAACAGAAACTAACACAATATTGTGAAGCAATTATACTCCAATAAACATCTATTTAAAAAAGAAGAATTAGATTTCCTTCATCTTACACTGCTAGTAGAGGATAGAAATTTAAAAATAAATAGATAGGTTTTAAGTAGAGGCCACAGTAAGATAGTGACATGAAGAAAATAAAAGATATGGCTGGTTTTTATGACTATTTCTGACTTTTTTTAAATAAGAAAAGCTGGAAAATGTGTTGTGAGATGACAAATAAAATCTATTACATGAGACTGAAAGGGGAAAATTCTAAATAATAGGAGAGGTCACTCCAAATGTTCTCCTCACTATCCCACAAACACATTACATATAGCACTGGCCCATTGCACATGCTACCTATCTGTACTTGGAATAAACTCTTCCCTTCAGACCTCTAGCCAAAAGAAATATTTCTCAAATCTTTTCTCCTTCATGGCTCTTCCAACCACAGTGATCTCCTTTGAACTCATTATACTTGTCTCTATCACCCATTTCTCTGTCTAACCAAATGTTCCTTTGTGATTTCTTTTAGATCACTCATTTGGTATCACCATTAAAGAGTCCAGACTAAGACCAAGATGGAGTTGCTTATGCTAAGCTCCACATCAGCAAACCAGAACTTAACTAAGTTTATATGCTCAGCTCTCCAAGAAAAGGAAAGCCAAGGTCAAACAATCAGTGTTTGCCTGCTCAGCAGAAATTTGCTGACATGGCTGAAACACTTCTCTTTGCTCGGTGTAAGGAGGGTAACCCTGCTTTAACCAATCAGCAAACACCCAGGATAACTTCCTTGTTTCTGCTCACTGTGGCCTACAAAATTCTCTCACTTTGTACAACTCTTCCAAGTTCCTTTCTATTTTCTACACTGGACACTTCCCAATTTATGAATAATAGAATAATCAACCAGATCTTTTCAAATTTTATAATAGTTGGACTTTTCCTTTAACATTATTTAGCTCTTCCAGGCGTACATATCTCATATTTTTCCCCCATCTCCATCATAAACTTTTAGGGATCAGCGATGCCTCTTCCACATTTTTCTCTATCACATGGACGAGGCAGAGAATCAATACTTAAATCACTCTATGACCTTAGATAACTCAGGAACTACTCACTACATTTGGACCAAGTGAATTTAGAAGTCAGCTAGAGCAGCATGCAAACTTGCAGATCCCATCTGGACCTCATATGGCATCCTTTGTCCTACTTTGGCTTCTTTTGTGAATAATTTCTGGATCATCACAATAAATATTTGTTAACAATTAAATAAAGAAATGAGTGAGTTGTGTCCCATTTGGCAATCTTGTTATGGCTCCAAATATATGGAATATTTTGGATACTTCAGATGAGAAAAATTTGGGGGGGATGTTTATTTAGTTAGAAGGCTTGAGAAGGACTACAGTAATTTTTCCAACCTCTTGTCAAATGTGCAAAATGTTGCAACTTAGCTTTTGCTCAAGATAATGCCTTGTCAGAATTCTGTAGAATCGAGTAGCGTAATTTTCCTATTTCCTTCAGCCCATCCTTCATGTTTTACCCCTGTCTTTACTGAGAGGAGTGCAATCCAAATGAATTAGTCTTTTCTATCTTCCAAGGTGATACTGCACTGCCATTTTACTCCAACTTTACTGCCCATTTTAGAGTCCTTTTTTCCTTCTTAAGCTTTGATATCGTAGTTACTTGAAATTCTAATAACAGTATATCCAAGAACTTGCCTAGTACAAGGTAGAAATAACACAAACACTGCCAAATTCATTGCATCTTTCTTTAAAATTTCAGAAGACCCACGAGCCTCTTGATACATTTTAACACAATTACTATGAACATAAATTACATGTGCCTTAGGAAAGAAAACAAGTGCTTTGATCTTTCTATTTATTTGATAACTGTATACATGAAGATTTAATAATTTATTTTACTGGGATAAGGAACATTTATTATCCTAATATCGATTTAAAAGATGATACAGGCAAACCAACAGCTAACATCATACTCAACAGTAAAAAGCTGAAAGCTTTTCCTCTACATTCAGGAAAAAGTCAAGGATGCCCACTCTCGCCACTTTCATTCATCATAGTTTTGGGAGTCCTAGCTGGAATGATTGGGTAAGAAAAATAAATACAAGGCATCCAAAGTCTAAAGGAAGAAGTAAAACTGTCACTATTTGCAGATGACATGTATATATAGAAAAACCCTAAAGACCCCATGAAAAAACTGTTAGAACTAACAAACAAATTAAGTAAAATTGCAAGAAACAAAGTCAATACAGAACATATTCCCAAGTTCATTGCAGCATTTTATTTATGATAGCTAAGGTGCGGAAACAACCTAAGGGTCCATTGATGGATGAATGGATAAAGAAGATGTGGTATACATATACAACGGAATACTATTCAGCCACAAAAAAGAAGGAAATCTTGCCATTTGTGACAATTTGCATGGACCTTGAGGGCAAATGCTAAGTGAAATAAGTCAGACAGAGAAAGACAAATACTGTATGATGTCACTTATATGTAGAATCTAAAACAAAATAAAACATAACCAAGCTCAGAGAACAGATTGCTGGTTGCCAAAGGCAGGGGCTGGAAGGGGATGAGGTAGATGAAATGGGTGAAGAAGGTCAAAAAGTACAAGCTTCCAGTTATAAAATTAAAAAGTAATGGGGATTTAATGTACAGCATGGTGACTATAGTTAATAATATTTGTATTAATTGTATTACATATTTGAAAGTTGGTAAAAGACTAGATCTTAAAAATCTTCATTAAAAGAAACAATTTTGTAACTTGTTTGTATGGAGATAGATGTTAACTACACTCATTGTGGTGATCATTTTGCAATACATACAAATAATATAGAATCATTATATTGTACATATGAAACTAATATAATGGTATATGTCACTTATACCTCAATAAAAAATGATACAAACAAAAATAATAGTTAACATACATCAAGTGCTTGAATCTTCTAATTATTTTACATGTATTATCTCTGTTGTCGATTCTCTCAAATACCCAGTGAAATCCTACTTTTTTATTGTCGCTATATAGATAAGGATTGAGATATACAGAAGTTAGTTAAGTAAGTTGCTCAAAGCACACAGTTGTATATTGCAGCCAATATACAAATCCATGCATTCTGACTCTGGAATTCAGGATCTGCCTTCTGACAGCAGGAATTGGTTGTTCCTTCTGGCTTACAAGAGCTGATTCTTAAATTTTCAGGAATTTGGTGAGCCAGTTGATATCATACTGGTAGCTTGAAATTGGCCATGGTGAGTGTTGTAGGCAGAATAATGGCCTCTCAAAGCTGTCCATGTCCTAATCCCTGGAACTTGTGAACACGTTATTTTACATGGCAAAAGGAACTTCTAGATGTTGTCACGGATACTGGACCTGGGAAGATTACCTTAGATTATCAAGGTGGGTCAATCTGATCACATGAATCCTTAAAAGTAAAGAAATTTCCCCACCTGTCATCAGAGAAAGAGATGTAGAAACAGAAGCTGGGTCAAAGAGGTGAGTGTGAATAGGAAATTGCTATGGCAACAATAGAAAACTAAGGAGTTGATTGGGAGTTTTTACACCACAGAAATCAGCAAATGGTATAAACTGGATTTTACGGATTTTTCTTTTTGAGAGACACTTTAAACACTTACCAGCACATCACTGCTCTTAAACATTATACTATACTGTATTCTATCAAATAGATGAAGAAATAGAAATATCAAGGTTAAGTAACTTATTCAAAAGACAGAACAGAAATTCAATTGTCTGTATAAAACTGTTTGTTAGAAGCAAGAAGAACAACAATCCTGCAACCTGTGGAACAAAAACCACTTTCACAGAAAGATAGACAAGATGAAAAGGCAGAGGGCTATGTACCAGATGAAGGAACAAGATAAAACCCCAGAAAAACAACTAAATGAAGTGGAGATAGGCAACCTTCCAGAAAAAGAACTCAGAATAATGATAGTGAAGATGATCCAGGACCTCGGAATAAGAATGGAGGCAAAGATCGAGAAGATGCAAGAAATGTTTAACAAAGACCTAGAAGAATTAAAGAACAAACAAACAGAGATGAACAGTACAATAACTGAAATGAAAACTACACTAGAAGGAATCAATAGCAGAATAACTGAGGCAGAAGAACAGATAAGTGACCTGGAAGACAGAATGGTGGAATTCACTGCTGCGGAACAAAATAAAGAAAAAAGAATGAAAAGAAATGAAGACAGCCTAAGAGACCTCTGGGACAACATTAAACGCAACAACATTCGCATTACATGGGTCCCAGAAGGAGAAGAGAGAGAGAAAGGACCTGAGAAGATATTTGAAGAGATTATACCCGAAAACTTCCCTAACATGGGAAAGGAAATAGCCACCCAAGTCCAGGAAGCACAGAGAGTCCCATACAGGATAAACCCAAGGAGAAACACGATGAGACACATAGTAATCAAACTGGCAAAAATTAAAGACAAAGAAAAATTATTGAAAGCAGCAAGGGAAAAATGACAAATAATATACAACGGAACTCCCATAAGGTTAACAGCTGATTTCTCAGCAGAAACTCTAAAGCCAGAAGGGAGTGGCATGATATACTTAAAGTGATGAAAGGGAAGAACCTACAACCAAGATTACTCTACCTGGCAAGAACCTCATTCAGATTCAATGGAGAAATCAAAAGCTTTACAGACAAGCAAAAGCTAAGAGAATTCAGCACCACCAAACCAGCTCTACAACAAATGCTAAAGGAACTTCTCTAAGTGGGAAACACAAAAGAAGAAAAGGACCTACAAAAACAAACCCAAAACAATTAAGGAAATGGTCATAGGAACACACATATCGATAATTACCCTAAACGTGAATGGATTAAATGCTCCAACCAAAAGACACAGGCTTGCTGAATGGATACAAAAACAAGACCCATATATATGCTGTCTACAAGAGACCCATTTCAGACTTAGGGACACATTCAGACTGAAAGTGAGGGGATGGAAAAAGACATTCCATGCAAATGGAAATAAAAAGAAAGCTGGAGGAGCTATACTCATATCAGATAAAATAGACTTTAAAATAAAGAATGTTACAAGAGACAAGAAAGGACACTACATAATGATCAGGGGATCAATCCAATAAGAAGATATAACAATTATAAATATATATGCACCCACATAGGAGCACCTCAATACATAAGGCAACTGCTAACAGCTATAAAAGAGGAAATCGACAGAGACACAAAAATAGTGGGGGAGTTTTAACACATCACTTACACCAATGGACAGATCATCCAAACAGAAAATTAAGAAGGAAACACAAGCTTTAAATGACACAATAGACCAGATAGATTTAATTAATATTCATAAGCCATTCCATCCAAAAACAGCAGATTACACTTTCTTCTCAAGTGCGCATGGAACATTCTCCAGGATAGATCACATCTTGGGTCACAAATCAAGCCTCAGTAAATTTAAGAAAATTGAAATCATATCAAGCATCTTTTCTGACCACAATGCTACAAGATTAGAAATCAATTGCAAGGGGAAAAAACATAAAAAACACAAACACATGGAGGTTAAACAATACGATACTAAATAACCAAGAGATCACTGAAGAAATCAAAGAGGAAATAAAAAAAATACCTAGAGACAAATGACAAAGAAAACACGATGATCCAAAACTTATGGGGTGCAGCAAAAGCAGTTCTAAGAGGGAAGTTTATAGCTATACAAGCCTACCTCAAGAAACAAGAAAAATCTCAACTAAACAATCTAATCTTACACCTAAGGGAACTAGAGAAAGAAGAACAAACAAAACTCAAAGTTAGCAGAAGGAAAGAAATCATAAAGATCAGAGAGGAAATAAATGAAATACAAACAAAGAAAACAATAGCAAAGGTCAATAAAACTAAAAGCTGGTTCTTTGAGAAGATAAACAAAATTGATAAGCCATTAGCCAGACTCATCAAGAAAAAGAGGGAGAGGACTCAAATCAATAAAATTAGAAATGAAAAAGGAGAAGTTACAACAGACACCGCAGAAATACAAAGCATCCTAAGAGATTACTACAGCAACTGTATGCCAATAAAATGGACAACCTGGAAGAAATGGACAAATTCTTAGAAAGGTATAACCTTCCAAGACTGAACCAGGAAGAAATAGAAAATATGAACAGACCAATCACAAGTAATGAAATTGAAACTGGGATTAAAAATCTTCCAACAAACAAAAGCCCAGGACCAGATGGCTTCACAGGTGAATTCTATCAAACATTTAGAGAAGAGCTAACACCCATCCTTCTCAAACTCTTCCAAAAATTGCAGAGGAAGGAACACTCCCAAACTCATTCTATGAGGCCACCATCACCCTGATACCAAAACCAGACAAAGATACTACAAAAAAAGAAAATTACAGACCAATATCACTGATGAATATAGATGCAAAAATCCTCAACAAAATATTGGCAAACAGAATCCAACAACACAGTAAAAGGACCATACACCATGACCAAGTGGGATTTATCCCAGGGATGCAAGGATTCTTCAATATACGCAAATCAATCAATGTGACACACCATATTAACAAATTGAAGAATAAAAACCATATGATCATCTCAATAGATGCAGAAAAAGCTTTTGACAAAATTCAACACCCATTTATGATATAAACTCTCCAGAAAGTGGGCATAGAGGGAACTTACCTCAACATACTAAAGGCCATATACGACAAACCCACAGCAAACATCATTCTCAATGGTGAAAAATTGAATCAATTTCCTCTAAGATCAGGTACAAGACAAGAATGTCCACTCTCGCCACTATTATTCAACATAGTTTTGGAAGTCCTAGCCACAGCAATCAGAGAAGACAAAGAAATAAAAGGAATACAGATTGGAAAAGAAGAAGTAAGACTGTCACTGTTTGCAGATGACATGATACTCTACATAGAAAATCCTAATGATGCCACCAGAAAACTACTAGAGCTAATCAATGAATTTGGTAAAGTTGCAGGATACAAAATTAATGCACAGAAATCTCTTGCATTCCTATACACTAATGATGAAAAATCTGAAAGAGAAATTAAGGGAACACTCCAATTTACCACTGCAGCAAAAAGAATAAAATACCTAGGAATAAACCTACCTAGGGAGACAAAAGACCTGTATGCAGAAAACTATGACACTGATGAAAGAAATTAAAGATGATACCAACAGATGGAGAGATATACCATGTTCTTGGATTGGAAGAATCAATATTGTGAAAATGACTATACTACCCAAAGCAATCTACAGATTCAATGCAATCCCTATTAAGTTACCAATGGTATTTTTTACAGAACTAGAACAAAAAATCTTAAAATTTGTATGGAGACACAAAAGACCCCGAATAGCCAAAGCAGTCTTGAGGGAAAAAAATGGAGCTGGAGGAATCAGACTCCCTGACTTCAGAGTATACTCTAAATCTACAGTAATCAAGACAATATGGTACTGGCACAAAAACAGAAACATAGATCAATGCAACAAGATAGAAAGCTCAGAGATAAACCCACACACCTATGGTCAACTAATCTATGACAAAGGAGGCAAGAATATACAATGGAGAAAAGACAGTCTCTTCAATAAGTGGTGCTGGGAAAACTGGACAGCTACATGTAAAAGAATGAAATTAGAACACTCCATAACACCATACACAAAAATAAACTCAAAATGGATTAGAGACCTAAAAGTAAGACCGACACTATAAAACTCTTAGAGGAAAACAAAGGAAGAACACTCTTTGACATAAATCACAGCAAGATCTTTTTTGATCCACCTTCTACAGTAATGGAAATAAAAACAAAAATAAGCAAATGGGACCTAATGAAACTTCAAAGCTTTTAAACAGCAAGGGAAACCATAAACAAGACGAAAAGACAACCCTCACAATGGGAGAAAATATTTGCAAACGAATCAATGGACAAAGGATTAATCTCCAAAATATATAAACAGCTCATGCAGCTCAATATTAAAAAAACAAACAACCCAATCCAAAAATGGGCAGAAGACCTAAATAGACATTTCTCCAAAGAAGACATACAGATGGCCAAGAAGCACATGAAAAGTTGCTCAACATCACTAATTATTAGAGAAATGCAAATCAAAACCACAATGAGGTATCACCTCACACCAGTTAGAATGGGCTTCATCAGAAAATCTACAAACAACAAATGCTGGAGAGGGTGTGGAGAAAAGGGAACCCTCTTGCACTGTTGGTGGGAATGTAAATTGATACAGCCACTATGGAGAACAGTATGAAGGTTCCTTAAAAACTAAAAATAGAATTACCATATGACCCAGCAATCCCACTATTGGGCATATACCCAGAGAAAACCACAATTCAAAAAGACACATGCACCCCAATGTTCACTGCAGCACTATTTACAATAGCCAGGTCATGGAAGCAACCTAAATGTCCATCGACAGACGAATGGATAAAGAAGAGGTGGTACATATATACAATGGAATATTACTCAGCCATAAAAAAGAACGAAATTGGGTCATTTGTTGAGACGTGGATGGATCTAGAGACTGTCATACAGAGTGAAGTATGTCAGAAAGAGAAAAACAAGTATCGTATATTAACGCATATATGTGGAACTTAGAAAAATGGTACAGATGCACCGGTTTGCAGGGCAGAAATTGAGACACAGATGTAGAGAACAAACGTATGGACACCAAGCAGGGAACGTGGCAGGGGATGGTGGTGTGATGAATTTGGAGATTGGGATTGACATGTATACCCTGATGTGTATAAAATGGATGCCTAATAAGAACCTGCTGTAAAATATATATATATATATATATATATATATATATATATATATATATATATACACACACACACACACACATATTATTCAAGTCATCGAATGATGGAATGACCCAGTTGTTAAAAACAAAACAAAAACTGTTATAATACATGTTTTTAATCTTTGCAATAACTGAGAAGTTTAATTTTTTTATTGCTGTAGAGTGTATTTATGTTACATGTAATTAAGTAGAATCCTTTGCTATCACAGCACATCATTTCAGGGTCCCCTATTTTTTCTGAGTGCACCTTAGTTGATACATATCACTTTGTCTCCGAGAAATAGTCAGGATAGGATCCAAGGATATGTAGGCTATTTAAAGAAAATGAATCAGTGAATGACTATTCATCTATCCATCCATTAATTTATGCATTCCAACAATAATCCAGTTACTTCTCCAATTTAACCAATACTTATTGTTGAGTTACTATATGCTCAGTTTTAGGTATTTGGTTATTAGTAGACAAAACAGTTAAAAAGAAACAACACAAAACCAAAAACTACCCTGCTCTCATAGAGCTTAAGTTCTAATGGAGTAATATACAAAAATCACCCCCAGACACAGAATATTAATTTGGAGAGTATGGACTTTCACATACCTAGGTGTTGTCATTTTGGGAAAGTCTGTCCCAAATAAAGTGTGGAGCCCACCCTTGTAGCCTCCTGACCTTTCATCACCCTTCCTCCTTCTATTACCTCTCCTCTCCTTTTGTTTCTTCCCCTTTATATAAAGTGGGTGCCCCTTAGAAAGTTATCATTAAAGGGCCTGGTAAATAAGGATAGGGTTCAAATAAAGAGCCATTATTGAAGCCACTACTTAAAGAGGCATGATCAAAGCTACGGGAATGACAAAGGATGGTGGGGATGCTCAAAAACTAACAATGGCAAGTTCCTGAACCCAGAAGGAAGAACCCTAGATAGGAGTTATGCTCATGGAGAGACACAGCCCCTGCCAAAGGCACAGCACCCAAGCAGGGAAGGAGTAAAGTAAAACACCATGATATCTCACTCCTCCTGCCACGTGTTCTGCTGCTGCCTCGCACTGGTCAACCCAACCAGAAGCCAGCCAGCAAGGGAGCCTGGGTGATGCAGTCTGCTGTGGTCAAGACCTGGGGTTGCAGAGGTCAGAGACTGGATCCAGATGAGAGGCAAATGGAGAGTTAGGAGTACAAAAGTAATTCTAATTATGTTGCAAATGGATAAACTATATTATTGCATATTAATAAGGGATATACCTTAAACTAAAGATATACTCTTCTAATAGTGTAACTGAAGGGAATGATAAGAAATATCTTGGGCTGGTGAGGGCTACCTCTTGACCCTCAGATCATATTGATCTCTTACAAGGTGCCATCCCTATCACACACCTTCTGTGTTACTAGAACTCACTGCTGCTTTCAGTCATTCACCAACTTTTAAGTTAGCTGCAGTTGCTGATTTGCCAAGTTAATGTGTTTTCAGAGGAAATACCATGGCACTCAAGAAAATAATCAGATACAGGAGATGAGGAGGTTAGGATGTCCCAATCAGACTGTCTTTTGGCCTCTTATTTATTAGTGTTTACTTATGTAAAATGAAATCCTGCCCTTTAAAGAATGGATCTATGGAACACTTTGGGTGAGAGGAAGCCTTCCGGTCCTGTGGGCATTGTCCTTACATGGGCAGCCTTAAGAAGTTACTCACTGATGTGTTTGGAGAAACATGAGCTCTTGTATCATGTACACTCTTAACCAGCAGATGTCATGCAAAGTCCTGTGCATGTATGTTTCTACTTATTGCTGTCAGTAGAACAGTAGTGTATGAAATCAAGGAAAAATTCTCATAGGCTTGAAATACCAAGAATTATCTGTTTTCTTTGAGAATAAATAGCAAGTTTAATAAAAATAGTTTATATTTTAATATACTGGAGGGGAAGAAGAGCAGTATATTAAGATATTTAATATATTTTGTGAGAAGAGAAACTATCAGGAAAATAAGTAATCAGATAGTCCCAGATTTGAATCTTAAAGTACAATTATTCTAATTATTCTCCATTGGCATTCTAGCCTTCATAGTTTAGTGAATATGGTGTTCCAAAATGTATGGAGGACAGGGTAAATTTAGAGTGCCTTTCACCTGCATTGATTGTGCTCCTTTGATCAATAGTCTGGGGTATTTTTACATCTAAATCATACAGGTTTATGACACAGTGCTCTAGACTGAAAACATGCTATTATTCCCACCAGATGTGCTTGTTAACACACAGAGAAGCTTCCCCACAGTCACACAGAACAGGACAGTCATACCCTGTTCTCAAACGGCTCACATCTTACTGGAATATTTTTCTCACTTCATACCACATTGATTGGGATTTTTTTCCATATTGAATCCCACTTTGTTCATTCTGTATACATAAAACCCCCTGAAAGTAATGCTGACTCCATTTTTTCCCTTTCTGTTAGTTGTATAGTTTATAATCTTTGCATCACCCACATATTTTATACATTTGCTATTATCTTTCTCTCTTCCAGATCTAACAATGTCTAATGTCTAACAATTTGATAGACATCACTGGGCTAAACGCTGGGTTTTGTGGTGCCCTAATGGCCATCTCCTAATTACTTGGGAAAAAATACAGTGTATGATTATAATCTAATATATGTGATTATGTTTTCATTCAAGTGAATGTGAAACATAATTTATACCCAGTGGATCAATAAACCAATTATAGAAGAACAAATGATCCATGCTAAGCACGCAGTGACTGTTGATGACAAATACTTAGGAAGATAAGTTTTCATTTTTTTCTTACATTTTACTTCAGAGTTACAGACCATATATTAGTCAGGATTCTCCAGAGAAACGGAACCAATATACATAGAAAGAGATTTATTATAAAAATGAGATCATGCAAATATGGAGGCTGACAAATTCCAAAATCTGCTACACACTACTATATATAAAATATATAAACAACAAGGACCTACTGTATAGCACAGGGAACTGTATTCAATGTCTTGTAATAACCAACAATGGAAAAGAATCTGAAAAAAATATATATATGTATATGTATACAACTGAATCACTTTGCTCTACATTTGAAACATTGTAAATCAACTATATTTTAGTTAAAAAACAAAAACACCTTAAACAAACAAACAAAAAAATTCCAAGATCTGCATTCAACAAGCTGGAGACCTAAGAGAGCCAATGGTGTAGATTTAGTTCAAAGCCCTTCAGCCTTGAAATCTGGGAAGAGCCAATGTTTCAGTTCCAGTTTGAAGGCAGGAAAAAGCCAATGTCCCAGCTCAAAGACAGTCAGGGAGGAGGAATTCTCTCTTAATCAGGGAGACGTCAGCCTTTTTATTCTATGCAGGCCTGAATAGAACAACTGATTGGATGAGGCACATTCACATTATTGAGGGCAAACTGCTCTACCCAGTCCACCAATTTCAATGTTAAACTCACCCCAAAACACAGAAACACCCAGAAAAACATTTGACTGAGATAGCTGGGCACCCCATGGCCCAGGCCAATTGACACATAAAAATAAGCCATCATAGACCATAAGACACTTCTCCTCTTTGTTCAGTTTCTTTACTAGAGAATGAAGGGTTTATTCCAGGTCAGGGTTTCCAAATCTAGCTGATTCAGAATCACCTGGATACCTTAAAAACACCAATTTGGGGGGAACTTCCCTGGGGGACAGACAGTGGTTGGGACTCTATGCTTCCATTGCAGGGGGGCATGATCCCTGGTCAAGGAACTAAGATCCCCGCATGCCGTGCAGCTAAAAACAACAACAGCAACAGTGATTTTTGGATTTTTTGGTACTCACTTAACATCTACTGAGTCAGATTTTCTCTCTATGAATAGAGCCCAGGAATCAAGTCATTGTGATTCTATATTCTGCAGGTTGATGGTTGGAGCTCTATAAGTTATATTTCTCTATTGTCAGCTGGTTTCTTACCATTTCTCCCAACAGAGTTCACTAAGAAGGGACTGGAATGCAGGAAAAGGAAGAGAGGGATTTCTTCATTCCTATTTGCTTTCTATTCCCGCCAGCATCACTCTAGACGTGGTACCTTCTGGAAGAAAGTTGATTCTATTTTTCAATTTTTGTTGGCACTTCAGAACCAGTCTCATTCTGACCCCGGAGAACATCCAATTCACAGTTCTAGGTCTCAGTTCTCCAGTCCCCTCATTTGCTCCTCTCAGGCATCAGTGCAGATGGGCAATGGTTCTTCCTCTGCAATACGGGACCAAACCATCTGGGTTCCTCCTCTGAGCTCCTGAGGTCCCAACACCAGATGATCAGCACGCCATCCTCAGATGTCTGAGCCACATCTTCATGGCCACTCCTCTGAGCTGCTGGGTTCTGATAGCCCCAAACCCTTCCATTCGCTTCTCCTACTTATAGAGGTGGTAGCTGCTTCCTGCCTTTACTATCTGCTGTTAACCTTACTGTTGCTTTTGGCTGTTCCTGTCCTTCACCTGCTTCACCAATTCCATATCAAATCTTCTCCATTGAAAGACTTCATTTGGTTTGTGTTTCCTGGCTGATCACTATCTGCTGCAAGTTAGTGAACCACCCATGTGAATGTCTAGGTGAAGAATTGTCCAGGCAGTGGAAGGAGCAAGTTCAA
The DNA here is from genome assembly GCF_028021215.1 of Eschrichtius robustus. Taxonomy (NCBI): domain Eukaryota; kingdom Metazoa; phylum Chordata; class Mammalia; order Artiodactyla; family Eschrichtiidae; genus Eschrichtius; species Eschrichtius robustus. The sequence goes on along the minus strand of NC_090827.1, from coordinate 90,698,206 downwards.
AGCTCATAAAGCAGAAGCATGCCTGGAATGTTTGAGAAACGGCAAGGAAGTCACTGTGGTTGGAGCAGAGTAAATGAGAAGAAAGTATTTAGAGATGTCAAAAAGGGCCAGATAGTGTACACCCTCGTAACTTACAGACGAAAAAAAATCTTTGGTTTTTATTTTGAGTGGGAAGGGACACCACTGAATCTACCAAAACCACTCCTCTTTAAAGCGAGGAGTGATATGACGAGAAATTTGTTGGAAAAGTATCACTGTGGCTGCTATAGTAAGAATACATTTAGGGGAACAAAAATAAAAACAGAGGTAACATTTAGGAGCCAATTGCAAGCATCTACACAAGAGATAATAGTGGTTTTTTCAAGGATAGCAACAGTGGAGGTAAAAATAACTAGAGAGCTTATGAATATATTTTGATAGTGGAACCAACCAGGTTTGACAATAAAGTGGATAAAAGAGGCATTAAGAACGGCTTCAAGGTTTTGGCCTGTGCAATTGGAACAATGAAACTACCGTGAACAGAACGGAGCCATTTCTTTTTGTGCGGGTGGGGGACAGGCAGCAGGAGCTACGTTTTAAACAGGGGTCCCCAACCCCCCCCCCCCCGCCAGGCCGCGGACCGGTACCGGGCTGCAGCCTGTTAGGAACCCGGCCGCACAGCAGGAGGTGAGCCGCGGTGAGCGAGCACAGTTTCAACGGCTGCGCCCCACCGCTCCCCATCGCTCGCGTTACCGCCTGAACCATCTCCCCGCCCACCCCGGCCGTGGAAACATCGTCTTCCACAAAACAGTCCCTGCCAAAAAGGTTGGGGACCGCTGTTTTAACATGTTCTATTAGACATCCAAGGTGTTAAGTAGACAGTTACGTATGTGGGTCTGAAGTTCAGCGTAGAGGTTCAAGATGGAGCTCTAAATGTGAGAGACTTCAGAAATATAAATGATATTTAAAAGGTACAGGAATGGATAAAGTAATCTCGGGAATATAGATAGAATAGTGGTGCAGGAGATGCCAATATTTAGAGATTAAGGAGACAAGAAGAAACTATCAAAAGTGACTGAGGATCCAAAAGAGTCGGAGGGATGTTAGGAGAACGTGTTATCCTGAAAGCCAGTGATGGAAAGAGGAGGTAGTATGGACAGTGGCAAGAGTTGCTGATAGGTCCCCTGAGATAAAACACCGAGAACAGACAAAGTGGCTTTAGTAACATGAAGGCCATTGATAACCATGATAAAGGGCAGTTTCTGTGGAGTGGGGGGATGGGGGTGTAAGTCTGTTTAGAATGGGATTCAAAGAGAATGGAATTAGATAACCTGCAGTAAGAGAGTACAGACAACTTTTTCAAGTCATTTTCTCTCTTCCTTCCTTCCTTCCTTCCTTCCTTCCTTCCTTCATTCTTCCTCCCTCCCTCCCTCCCTCCCTCCCTTCCTTCCCTCCTTCCTCCCTTCCTCCCTCCCTTCCTTCCTCTCTCCCTTCCTTTCCTTCCTTCCTCTCTCTCTCCCTTCCTTTCCTTTTCCTTCCTTCCTTCCTCCCTCCCTCCCTTCCTTCCTTCCCTCCTTCCTTCCTCTCTCTCTCTCCCTTCCTTTCCTTTCCTTTCCCTTCCCCCACTTCCTTCCTTCTTTCCTCCCTCCCTCTCTCTCCCTCCCTCTCTCTTCCTTCCTTTCCTTCCCTCCTCTCTCTCTCCCTTCCTTTCCTTTTCCTTCCTTCCTTCCTTCCCTCCTTCCTTCTTTTTTTTTTTTTTTTTTTAATTTAAATTTATTTATTTATTTATTTTTGGCTGTGTTGGGTCTTCGTTTCTGTGCGAGGGCTTTCTCCAGTTGCGGCGAGCGGGGGCCACTCTTCATCGCGGTGCGCGGGCCTCTCACTGTCGCGGCCTCTCTTGTTGCGGAGCACAGGCTCCAGACGCGCAGGCTCAGCAGTTGTGGCTCACGGGCTCAGTTGCTCCGCGGCATGTGGGATCTTCCCAGACCGGGGCTCGAACCCGTGTCCCCTGCACTGGCAGGCAGACTCTCAACCACTGCGCCACCAGGGAAGCCCCCTCCTTCCTTCTTTTTAATGTAAAGGAAATGAGAGAAATAAGATGGTAAATAAAGTGGGAATGGGGATTGAGAACATTTTTTAAAAGATGGTAGAAAAAAGAGCATATTTGAGTGTTACTGGGAAAAATCCACTAGAGAGGACAATTTGATGTCCTTGATCTTCGGCATCAGTGGAGAGATTTGCTTTAGAAACATGGAAATTCATCTATGGTATTTTTAAGTCATAAAATATATTATTTCATCCCCCCCCACTTAAAACCTATGAATGATTTTTCCTTGTTTTAGAAGAAAATCCACAATCCCTACCCTTGAGGATTCAAGGTTGAGCATGACCTGGGTTCTACCTCTCTTGCCTGCACCGTCTCTTACTGCTTCCCCTGCTGCACTAAACTCCAGCCAGTTTGGCCTCCTTTTTGTGTCTTGAACACATCAAGCTTTTTCTTGCTCCAGAACACTTGCACTTTGCTTTCCCTCTATCTGGTAAACTATTCTCTTGGCTTTTTAGGCTCCGTCTTTCACATATTTTAGGTTTCAGCCTAAATACTTCTTTTTCAGAGAATCCTTTCCTGATAACCTTATGGAAAGTATGTGCTTAGAAATTACTCTCTATCATTATGCCCTGCTTAATAGCATTTATCGCCATCCATAATTATCTTCTATGTATTTGTTTACTAGCTCATTTTTTTTTCTCCCCAACCAAAATCTAACTTCCAGCTGTATCTCTAACACCTAGAAAGTGTTAGGCTCACACAGTGACCAATAAATTGTCTGTGACATACGTAAATATTTATTAAAATAATAATCAAAACCTCAGGGTCCTGAAGTTCTTCAGCCCTCTAGGATGCTTATTACTTTTAATATACGTGCAACAATAATCTGAGCTCCCATACTGCATAACTGCAAGAAGTCTAATTCTCTTCCTAAGTATTTCTGAGATCACTCCTTGTGTGTCCTAGAAATCCATTTTGTCTTGCTTATCACTTCTTTTCTGTTTTACAGGTTGCCTCCAGCTGTCTCATCACCACTTTCTCATTCCTGAACATACTTCATCCCAAAACATGGACACAGGCCCCTAAACATAGCTAGAGCGATACTCTTATCTTGATTATTTTAGTAACTCTTGGGGATAATCATAATGTTGGTAATAATAACAATAATACATTCAGCACTTGCTAGGACTAGACACTGTATATATATTCACTTATTTATCCCACCAATCCTATGATAAAGGTATTATTATTATTATCCCTGCTTTCTAGATAAGACACTGAAACATGGGGAAGATATATAAATTTCCCAAAGACATTTAACTAATAAGTGATCAACCCAGGATTCATTCCCAGGCAATCTGTCTGTAGAGTCCATTCTCTTAAATGGAAGGGAATTATAATCTAGATAAGGAAAGGTTAAAACTGGCTCTCTGATAATTTTCTTCCTCTAATGTGTTGGCTCATTATCTTTGATCTAAATTTTCCCACTAGACACATCTTTGTCAGCTGCTGGCTTATTTCCATATTACTGGGGCTTGATTCTCTTTCTTTGGAATAAATTCATCTTTTCTCAGCTCTTAATTCACCCTCCCTACTTGTTCTTAGCCAGAGAAAATCAATGTATCCTAACAACATAATAATCCTTGCAAAGAGTAACTCAACTCAAAATAAGCAGTCTTTTATATGATTAAATATTAGCAACAGCTTGGTCTGAAGCATGAGTGTTTTCACTTTCTCATGTCCTTATATATGCAAGGCTAAAAGAGTCATCAAAGAGGTCCTTAAAATAGCAAAGGGAGGATGTTGGCATTCACCCTAGAATTTAGAAATGGCTGTAGCCTTTAAAAGGGCACACTTTTGTCCCCACTTTATATGCTGGACACTGCAAGGGTTAGGTGAAACAACAATGGCATTTGCTACACCCAGGAAACTAACAGGAAGAGAGGAGAAAGCATGACACATGACTTCAAGTGTTATAAAGTATTACACGTAGACTCTGAGAGCTGGGAAATAACAGAAGGTTGTTCAGCAAAGGTTATGCTACAATGCCTAAGGAGAGAAGTAAAAATCAAAAGTGACTACCACAAGCCTTTAAGAGGGCATTCATGTGACGAACTGGGAGATGGGGGGCAGGGGTAAATGCTGTTGAATAATAAGGATGTTAGAAAAGACTGATTCTCATAGTCTAAGAAGGTAGAAACCCCTGATATATTGGAAACTCAACAGCACACCTGTCTTCCCTAAATATCTTAAGGATGGTCCCTGCCTAGGTGGGTTGGAGATTAAAAAAAAATCATGATATCACTTTTCATGAACGTCATAAACCACATGACCTTACATTAACAACAAATACAAAAATAGCAATATAAGTAGCTGTTATTAATCAATTAATTATATAAAATGTAACTAAGCAGGGCCAGGAGCTGAGGTTCCAGCAATGAACAAAGCAGATAAAAAAATCCCTGCCTTCATGGATCTTATGTTTATGGAGTACTTACCGTGTGCCAGACATTGTGTGCTGAGTTTTCATAGACATTCATTATTATTCCTCACAGCAACTTTTGAGGTCGTTTCTCTATGGCTCCTGGCCATGCTGACCAACAGTGACCTCAGGTTCTCCCCAGACACTTGGCTGTGGACTCACTGAATCAGAAGCTACTCAGAAGCAATGGTTTCTCATAGTCTTCTCCACAAACGCTCCTTTCATGGTTCTACATCTATGGCTGGTAGGACATGGCTTCTCTAATTGACTGGCTGGTGACTCAACCTCTGATCCAACACCTCTTCTGGACCTGTATTTTTCAACAATTCTGTAAGGTCTACTTCCTATAATAACTCAAAAACACTCAGACTGACACTTCTCCACTTATTGAAACTGGGATGATTCACCAACAAAAGATGAATGCTAATTATTAGTAACATGAGAAGCAAGATGGAAATTATTTATTTCCAGACATATAATTCTCAATAAAATGTTTCTAATCTATTCTTAAGAAGTGTTGTCTCTAAAGACACCACCAGAAAACTAGAGCTCATCAATGAATTCGGTAAAGTTGCAGGATAAAAAATTAATATACAGAAATCTGTCGCATTTCTATACACTAACCACAAACTATCAGAAAGAGAAATTAAGGAAACAATCTCATTTACCATTGCATCAAAAAGAATAAATTACTTAGGAATAAACCTACCTAAGGAGGTAAAAGACCTGTACTCAGAAAACTATAAAACACTGATGAAAGAAACTGAAGATGATGCTGTGTTCGTGCATGGGAAGAATCAGTTTTGTTAAAATGACCATACTACCCAAGGCAATCTACAGAGTCAATGCAATCCCTATTAAAATACCAAGGGCATTTTTCGCAGAACTAGAACAAATAAATTTAAAATTTTGTATGGAAACAAAAAGACCCCAAATAGCCAAAACAATCTTGAAAAAGAAAAAAGGAGCTAGAGAAAACATGCTCCCTGACTTCAGACTACACTACAAAGCTATAGCAATCAAAACAGTATGGTACTGGCACAAAAACAGATACATAGATCAATGGAACAGAATAGAGAACCCAGAAATAAACCCACGTACTTACGGTTAATTAGTCTACAACAAAGGAGGCAAAAATATACAATGGGGAAAAAACAGTATCTTCGATAAGTGGTGCTGGGAAAACTGGACAGCTACATGTAGATGAATGAATTTAGAACACCCTCTAACACCATATACACAAATAAACTCAAAATGTGTTAAAGACCTAAATGTAAGACAGATATCTAAACCTCCTAGAAGAAAACATAGGAAGAATACTCTTTGACATAAATTGAAGCAATAATTTTTGGGTCTATCACCTAAAGCAAAGAAAATAAAGGCAAAAATAAATAAATGGTACCTAATTAGACTTAAAAGGTTTTGCACAGCAAAGGAAACCAGTGACAAGACAAAAACATAACCTACTGAATGGGAGAAAATATTTGCAAATGATATGACTGATAAGGGCTTAACATCCAAAATATATAAACAGCTCACACAACTCAACACCAAAAAAACAAACAACCCAACTGAAAAATGGGCAGAAGACCAGAACAGACATTTTTCCAAAGAAGACATACAGATGGCCAACAGGCACACGAAAAGATGCTCAACATCATTAATCATCAGAGAAATGCAAATTAAAACCACGAGATACCACCTCATACCTGTCAAAATGGCAATCAACAAAATGACCACCAAAAACTATTGTTGGCAATGATGTGGAGAAAAGGGGACCCTCGTACACCGTTGGTGGGAATGTAAATTGGTTCAGCCACTGTGGAAAACAGTATGACAGTGTCTCATAAAACTAAAAATAGAACTATCATATGACTCAGCAATTCCACTCCTGGGTGTATATCCAAAAAAAAACCCCCAGTAATTCAAAAAGACACATTATCCCAATGTTCACAGCAGCATTATTTACAATATCCAAGATATGGAACCAAAGTGTTCCGTATGGACAACCAAAGTGTCCATCAACAGATGAATGGATACAAAAGATGTGGTATACATACATACATACATACATACATACATGAAATGGAATATTACTCAGTCATAAAAAAGAATGAAATTTTGCCATTTGTAACAACATGAATGGACATGGAGGATATTATGCTAAGTGAAATAAGTCAGACATAGAAAGATAAATACTGTATGATATCACTTTATGCAGAATCTAAAAAATACAACAAACTAGTGAATATAACAAAATGGAGACAGACTCACAGATATGGAGAACTAGTGGTTACCAGTGGGGAAAGGGAAGGGAGAAGAGGAAAGGTAGAGGTATTGGATTAAGAGGTACAAACTATTATGTATACAGTAAATAAGCTACAATGATATATTGTATAACACAGGGAATATAGTTAATATTTTCTAATAACTATAAATGGAGTATAACCTTTAAAAGTTGTGAATCATTATGTTCTACACCTGTAATTTATATAATATTGTATATCAACTATATCTCAATTTTTAAAAAGTAATAAAAAAGTTTTTCCTATCTTGAAAAGATATCTCCACCCCCATGTTTATTGTAGCATCATTCACAATAGCCAAGACATGGGAACAACCTGTGTCCATCAATAGATGAATGAATAATACACACACACACACACACGGAAGATTATTCAGTAGTAAAAAGAAGGAAATCACGCAATTTGTGACAACATGGGTGGACCTTGAGGGCATTATGCTAAGTGAAATGAGTCAGACAGAGAAAGGCAAATTCCCTTTGAACTCAATTATATTTGGAATCCAAAAATGCTGAACTCATAGAGAGTATAAAACTCATAAAAACAGAGTTGAATGGTGGTTGCCAGGGGCTGGGAGCTGGGGGAAATGGAGAGATGTTGGTCAAAGTGTACGAACTTCCAGTTATAAGACAAATTCTGGGGATCTAATATGTAGCATAATGACTATAGTGAACAATACTGTATTATATACTTGAAAGCTATGCTAAGAGAGTAGATTTTAAATGATGCCCCCCCCCCCACACACACAAAGTAATTATGGAAAAAATGTGTCCTGTTGGGAAAGTTAATATAATACACATGACTTGGTAGTTTAGTGGTTCAGATGCTTTTTAAAATTGTCCACCTTGCCTTCTGTTGATTTTAAAAAGCAATAGTCTGAAATTGACAAGTCTGTCCCAAATCCCAAAACAGGCTTGATTTTGCATGTAATACACAGGATAAAAAAATACTGATAAATATTTGACTCTGCTTTTTTTAAGCCTTTACTGTAGAACATAAAAAATTATTCAACTGAAATGAAATGAACCACAAGTTGTTTATGTAACTGTCTGAGGATAATATGTCAAAGAATATTATGATAGTAAACTGACAGGGAAAAATGATTTACTAGTCTCAATTTTGAAAGGATAAAAAAACTGTTGGAGATCATGTTTGAAATGTCATTCTGCCTCACTGAACTGCATAATTTTTATTAATAATTTATGATCATACTATTTTTTATTTAATGTGCACATTGGCTTTTATGAGCATGTTGGGAATTACTGCAAACTGAATTTCACATAAAATATACCTGTATTTCACAATACTTTGCTTTACGCCTTTTAAGTACAGTACCAGATGTGTAGCTGATCCAATTTTTTTCACTTACTTTTTAAAATAAACAATTTTTGAAGAGTTTTGGATTAACATAAAAGTTGAGAATACAGAGAATTCCTATATAACCCAGGCCCAGTTTCTTATTCTTTAATAAGTAATAAGATATTACTAACATCTTATATTGTTTGATACCTTTATTATAATTAACCAATATTGACATATTATTAACTGTAGTTTGTCATTTATTCACATTTTCTTACTTTCATCCTGATGCCCTTTTTCTGTTCTCGGATCCCATCCAGAAAGCACATTACCTTTAGTCATCAGGTCTCCTTCGGCTCCTCTAGGCTATGACAGTCCCTCAGGCTTTCCTTGATTTTGATGACCTTGACAGTTTTGGGGAGTACCAGTCTTGTATTTCGTAGACTGTCCCTCAGTTGGGATTTGTCTGATATTGTTCTTATGACTAGACTGGGGTTATGGGTTTTTGTGAGGAAGACCACAGAGGAAAAGTGCCCTTTTCATCACATCACATTAAGGATAAATACTATGAATGTGACTCATCACTACTGATGTTAACCTCTATCACCTGGCTGAGATGGTGTTTGTCAGGTTTCTCCACTGTAAAGTTACTCTTTTTTCTTTCCATATTCTACTCTTTGAAAGGAAGTCGCTTCAGTTTAGTTTGCTGGGGCTACCAAAACAAAGTACCACTATCTGGCTGGCTTACATATCAGACGTTTATTGTCTCACAGTTCTGGAGGCGAGAAAATCTGAGGTCAAGCAGTCGGCTCATTCTGAGTGTGGTGAGGGAGAATCTGTTCCATGCCTTTCTCCCAGCTTCTGGTGGTTCGCTGGCATCCTTCAAGTTCTTTGATCTGTACACGCATCACCTCGCTCTCTACCTTCATTTCACTTGGTGTTGTCCCTGTGCTTGTGACTCTGTCCAAATTTCCCCATTTTAAAAGGACTCTAGTCATATTAGATTAGGAGCCCCCCCTACTCCAGTATGGCCTAATTTTGACTAATTACATCTGCAATGGCCCTATTCCCATATAAAGTCAAATTCTGAGGTACTAGGAGCTTGGACTTCAACACATGTAGTTTTGGCGGACATAATTCAACCCATAACAGTTGCTATATGCAATGCACACCTAAAGAGTGGGGAGTTATAGTCTAACCCATTTATTTATATTAGGATGGACTCATTGGTACTTGCTTTATACTTTGGGTTATAATCCAATGATACTTTATTTTGTTGCTTAACTTTGGCATTTGGAGCTCTTTCATTTGGCTCCTATAGTGCTTTTAACATACGCCCCTCAACATAGTTTTTATATTTATTTTTAAAAATTTTAGCACTTCCTAACTTTCTGACACCACAAAATGCTCCAGTCTCATCTTGTATATTTCCTGCCCATATTACTGTCAACCCTTTCTCTAAGGATCCAAGGAGCCCTGGTGTCTTTTATTGGAGAATGGTATCAGCAACTAAGGTCAGGGCACTAGGTGTGCTTGTTGCTACCAAGTTGTTTCTAGACCTTCTCAGCTGACAAAGCAAGGAGATGTATGTGTATATACTAGCTTATGTATATACACATATCTATACATATTTCCACATGTAACCATTTGAAACTACATTAAGCTAAATGAGTCATACTGATGTCTCCAACTGTAATCCACTACCATGTAGATCATTATAGCCTCTTGGCTTTGCTTATCTGTAACCTCCCACTATAATACTGAGAAACCTGGCACCTACCACCCACCATCCATTCACATAATTGTTCAGTTCTAGTATGTATTTATAGCAGGTTTACATTTACTTTTAATCTACAGAATTATTAAAGTATAAAATATTTATAAACCAATCATAAATATTTAAATGTGTAAAATTCCACACAGTAATAGCTTACATTTCCTAGGAATAGCTGCAGACTAAATTGAAATGTAATTTCTTCTCCAGATCATTGTTAATCAGGACAGTGCCATTACTGAGGTGCAACTGGCTTTCTGTTTAATGTAATTTGTTAAAATGCACATTAGACCAATTAGAATAAATGATACAAACATCAACTTCATGTTTTCATCAGAGTAGCACATAATAAAGTGTATGTAATCTCCCCAACTCCTCCTCTGTCTCTCTCCATATACATATACGTGTATATGTATATATATGTTATTTGTATTTATGTCATGTAGTACATACAACATACTCTACATATCCTTACACACATATAATAAAAACTTAATTATGGACATTTCAGAAGTTATGAAATAATTATTGAGTTTCTAAGATAGAAATAACATATAAAGGTAAAATCCAAAAGGCATTTTCAATATATTAAACGTCTTTTGTTATAAGAGGGAAAAGAAGTTTCTGATAGCAGAGGTTTGTACTGGTAGAATTCCAACTATCTCAAACGTAACGAAATGTCAGATTTTCTCTTTGTTCATCATATACAACATTGAATTTTACCGGCCCTTTATAAACTGCATATAGTATAGTCTTTATCTACAGTGGGGTTTAGTTGCTGTTGTTGTTACAAATTTGGTTACAGTTGCAAAGTCCTGCTTGCTTCAAGGCAAAGAAAAAAAATGGAGTAAGTTTGGGTAAAGGTCCGAAAAATTAAAAATTTAATTTAAAACAACTGGAGTTAATATACACCATGCGTGGCATATGTTCTCTGCATTCATTGGCTACAAACTTGGATCTAAGTTTTCCATCAGTCCCCATGTAGCAAACACCTCTTCTGCATGGCTTCAGTGTCTCTCAGTCTCATTCCTCTCTTGTCCCAGCTGCCACCGTGGTGACCAGCTCAGCCTGAAACTGGACTGACTTCACACAGCTGCAACATGACAGCCCCGGGCTCTGGACCCAAGCCACACTCTCACCTCCCATCCTGTCGTTTCTCTATTGATATTGCTTTGGGAGCTTCACTCTGAAATCTCATCCCTGTTATCAGTAAAGGAACATGATAATCTTTTCCCTTTCAAAATGCAATTCCTGATGCCATTTTTCGTTCTACTGCTCTTGTCTTAGCAAACTCTTATGCATCTGTATGTTTATTGCGTTATGGAGAAAGCATCAGACACGAAATGGGAGCCTATCATGTGTAAGCCTCTGGGTCTTTCAGGGAAAGAATATTGTAATTCATTACAACATTAGTAGAGTTGATAATAGCATTTTTACCCTTCTGTATTTGTCTTAAAAGTTGAATATGAAGCTGTGAAGAGCTACCTGTACATGAGGAGAAAAGGCTGGCTACCCTTAGGTGGTCAAAGAATAAGGGATTTAATATTTAGTTTAGGCTCACTGAGATTTTTCAGAGGGAAAAATTTGCAGATGGCATTTAAATGCAAATGCTAGCCCAGCATTACCTGGGCAGGTGTCCTTGAGGGAATGAACGGCCTTTATCAAGGCACCTGCTTCAGATCTCAAATCACATGGAACTCATTCACCTGGTTGCCTTGGACTGTTTTTAAAATAAAGCTTATGTTCTGCTAGTCCTTCTGATAATATTCTGAGATTCTTAATTCAAACTGGAGAACAAAATAAGAAAAAAGATAACTTTAAGTCTTCCTCCCAAACCACCCAAAGTGAAATTCAGGCTGTGAAACAATCATGCTTCCCCGCCAGTGGGGACTTTATAAGCTTTTATTCATGGGAAATTCAATTAAAATGTGCAAATCTGCTGTTTCCTGAAAAATTTAATTTGCATCTTAACTTGCTACTGCTGTGCCCAAGATTTTCAAATCAAATATTAAAAATGAACTTGTCAACTCCAGCAGCTTTATGCTGGGAGCTAAACACTTCATACATTCTCTTTCATTTTGTGGTCTATTAAGATACACTTATGAGTGAATGTGTAGTGGACTAAGTTGTTAATAGGTAAATTTTACAATGAGTTTTAAATTAGATTCTCTCCACACACTCAATAATCCACCTCATTTCCTGTGTGTATTTTTATCTTCATGCCAGATTCACAATCTTAAAATCCAACACAAGCCACTGTGTTGTTTGAATAATCTCGGAAGTCCTGTAGTCTAATATCTCATAAACTTGCTTTTAAACTTGTTTTTCTCTTTTATGTTTCTGAACTGTTTTAGATATACCTAATCAACAATGTAAAAAAAAAATCAGAATTCATTAGACATGTCTGCCTTTGAATGGAAAAATTATGACCTTATAATTCCTTAATGAAATATTCAAGATTGAAATTCAGGATAGTTTTTCTTTTTAAAAAAATGTATATACTAGTTGACTGTGGTATAGTGATGTCCACTGTGTAAGTCAGAATTATTTTTACTTGCAAGTGGGAGGAAAAAAACCTCATGCTAAATTTCTTGGATGTGATGAGGTATGGTCGATTTTAGGCATGGCTAGGTCCTGGGGCTCCTTCAAATTCTGTATCTCTTGTTATCTCTGCTGTTGCAGTGATTCACAAAATGGCTGCCAGAAGCCCTACACATATCTTTCAAGCTTACTGACCTCAGTGGAAGGATAATTTTTCCCAATAGTCCTTAAAGAAAAGTCCACAAAAAGACATATTTGTCTGGCATGTAGCACATGATCATTACTGAAATAGTCACTCTGACCAGAGGTCTACAGAGCCCTGTTTGGCTAGATCGGGGTCATAAGAAATATTCCAATGGCTTTACAGAACCACATGAAATGTTTTTTCTCTGAAAAGAAGAGTTCTGTCACCTGAGAAAGGAGGGGGAAGAAATACTGAAAAGGCAAAAATAATGGTAGTTAACTACACTATCTCACACCTGACCTTGGATTGTATTCTGGATTACAGAATTTATCATGTTGCATTGTGATTAGTTTTATATTTCTTGCCCTGATCAAACTCAGAAAATCCTAAAGATAAGATGCAAACATTACTTCAAAAAATACTGTCATTATTTCATTTTCAGAGTCTAATCCAGTTTTCGGCACTTAGTGGGTCTTCAACAGATGATTACTAATTATACTAAATAATTACATGTACTACTTACTATCCTTTTTTCCCTATCTCTGTTTTGGCATTCTTTTTATCTTCTTATTCAGCCCTTGTGAGTCTTTTTTTAAAGAAATTTCTTTTAATGTTTAATTTCAGCCAGTTTTCAAATCACTTTCCTAGGAAGCCAAAAGAAAAAAAGTATGTAAGCTTAATAATATATATTATTTGCAAAAGACAATTTCACTTTTCAAAAAAGAGTGATTTCTTGGGTCTATTTTTAAAAAGCAGAAATATAACAAATTTAGTTATTTCATTCGTGAAGCTAACTAAATATACCTAAAATCTCTAATCCCTCATTCCCTCAGATTCATGAGAGTACCTTGATTTCTTATTGGTCCTCCCCCTATCTCTAGTACCTTTGAGATACTAATTGCCATTCTTAATTAAAATGGAACTGATTTTGATTGTGTAGTGTTATCTTGCATTTTTGTCCTGGATCTAGGCATGTTTTGTATCATTGGCTGTTTATGAGTCATGTGTATTGTTATTTAACTTATTATAGGTCTAAAGTCAGTCTCATTCTAATTAAACTCAGTGAGTTTTATTTTGTTTTGACAAGCAACATCCAGATGTCCCGAAGTCGATGGCTCCAGATTGGTCATGGGGCTGTTTTGAGGTCACTCTGGATTAGGTGCCAGATTAATAGATATGTCCCAGAACACCACAAAGAAAAGAAAATTAGAAGAGCTTCCTAAGCAGCCACTTTTCCATGCCAAACCCTCTTTGTGCTTAGATAGTTCTTCCTTCATTCTCATATCATGCTATGGTTAACTGAGCTCTTTTCAGTTACTTCTCTCTAGAATGTCTTCCTGGAAAATTTTTTCCAGGTTATTTCTACTCATCCTTATGTTCACCTTCTTCAGAAAAGCATTTGCTAAACTCTAAAAAGTTACCTTATTGTGTATTGTGGCATCACCTTGCAATTTATTTACCACCTTATCACTGGTCATAATTGGACATTTAAAAATTAATTTTGTGTTCCCTACTATGTTGTAAATTCAATAACTAAGACAACCTTGTCTTGTTCACTGTTGAATACCCAGTCCAAATACAATGGCATACAGTAGTCTCCCCTGCCTCAGCATTTCATCATTTTTGTTTTATTTTATTGTTATAAGACTTGAGATCTACACTCTTAAAACATTTTTACAGTGTACAAAACATTATTGTTGACGAAAAGTACAATGTTGTACAGTAGATTTCCAGAGCACATTCATCTTGTTTGACTAGAAGTTTATGCCTATTAATTAGCAACTCCCCATTTCTCCCTCCCTCCCTCAAATCCCTGGCAACAAACATTCTACTCTTTGACTCTGTAGGTTTGATTATTTTAGATACTTCTTATAAGTGGAATCATGTAGTATGTGTCTTTCTGTGACTTATTTATTTCACTTTGCATAATTTCCTCAAGGTTTATCCATACTGTTACATATTTCAGAGTTTTCTTTTTTCAAGGCTGCATAGCATTCCATTGTATATGTATACAACATTTTCTTTACACATTCATCTGCTGATGGACATTTAGGTTTTTTCCACATCTTGGCTATTGTGAACACTGCTGCAATGAACATAGAAGTGCTAATATCTCTTGAGATTCTGATTTCAATTATTTTACATAAATGCCAAGAAGTGAGATTGCTGGATCATATGATAGTTCTATTTTTAAGTTTTGAGGGACCTCCATACTGTTTTTGATAACAGCTGTATCATTTTGCATTCCCACAAACAGTGTGAAATGGTTCCAATTACTCTGCATCCTTGCCAGTATTTGCTGTCTTTTGTTTTTTTGATAGCAGCCTTCCAGAGAGGTGTGAGGTGATATGATATTGTGGTTTTGATTTTCATTTCCCTGATGATTAGAGATGGTGAACATCTTTTCATGTGCCTGCTGGCCATCTGTATGTCTTCTTTGGAGAAGTATCTATTCAACTTCTTAGCCCATTTTAAAATTGAGTTACCAGTGTTTTTTTTTTTTTAGCTATTGAGTTGTAGGAGTTCCTTATATATTTTGGAGATTAGTTTTCTCAGTACCATTTTTTGAAGAGACTGTCATTTCCACATTGTGTATTTCTGATACTGTTGTCAAAGATCCGTTGTGGATTTCTTCTTTCTCAAGTTTGATTTGGCTATCCCTTGTCTTGTGTGGTTCCATATGAATTTTAAAATTGATTTTTCTATTTCTGTAAAAAAAATGTCACTGGGATTTTGATTGGTATTACATTAAATCTGTTGATTGCTTTGGGTAGTATAGGCATTTTAACAATATAAAGTCTTCCATTCCATGAGTGTGGGATTTCTTTCCAATTGTGTCTTAATTCTAACTAGTTTAGGCTGCTCAAACCATCATTTTTGAGTGAAACCTAAACAAGATCAGTAATAAAGATCTTATTTCTCATATTCGCTGCTGTATCCCCCAGGTCCTAGAACATATTTTGTGCTCAGTAATTGCTTTTTTGAATAAGTGAAGGAATCTTAATTATGCACCAGATAATAAAATATCTCTGCATTATAGAACCAGTGGCTGAGCCAGTGGTGCTCTCTGGTGATTAAAAGTCATCACTGTAGCCTTTTTCTTAAACCAAGTGACTGGCCCTTAGACTTCTCTTTTAAGTCTAAGACTTCATAGTATTATGTAACCAGGGGTTGTCTTGATGAGATGCTTTTTTAAACAAAAATTTATTTATTTATTTTGGCTCCACCAGGTCTTAGTTGTGGCATGCGGTACCTTTAGTTGTGGCATTCAGACTTCTTAGTTGCAACATGTGGACTTCTTAGTTGCAACATGCGGACTTCTTAGTTGCAGCATGCATGCTGGAACTAGTTCCCCAACCAGAGATCGAACCTGGGCCCCCTGCATTGGGAACGTGGAATCTTACCCACTGGACCACCAGGGAAGTCCCTAGATGAGATACTTTTAAGAAACCCTAGCAATACAATCCTAGCAGTGTAAGAACAATGTCTTATATATGTATATCACTAAAGTCTTGGGGCACACATAGATGTATTAGTCAGGGTTCTCCAGAGAAACAGAACCAATTATAAATATAAATGTATATTACAATGCCATTGGTATATTCAAAGAAGAAATTTAGTGTAAGTTAGTGGGGCTAAGAACAGAGTAAGTGATGAAGAAAGAGATTGTTGAGATATTGTCAGGAGACTTGAGCTTTACTTATCTCTAATCAACACAAGGGGTTATTTACCTAGCATCACAGATGTTACAAAAAAGACTTCATTAATGAAGTGAGTAATGGTCAAGACTATTGGTTAGAAACACCATAGAGACACTGGCCCTCACACAAAGAGTGAACCCAGCAATCTGTGTGGTTTTGATGGGTCTCAGATTTTTATTTCCAAGGTGGCTGGTATTCAGTCGCTACTTTGAAAGAATCTAATTGTACATTGCTTACAAATAGACAAGCAGACTCCTGTCTCTAGCATATTGTCACATTTTCTCCCAGAGAAGCTTTCATGCCAAGCATAGTCAAAGCATTTAACCATGGACAGAAAGCTGGGATTTCATTGAGCTTAATGGGGGCAGGTTGCATGGCTGTCTTAGTTCCTGTTTGCTAATAAACATTTGTATGTGTACAAAATTTATTCTAATGATTGCTTTGATACCTGGCCATAGGTGTCCGGAGGACAGCTCTTAGCACTCACCTAACAATAAAGACAGGATGCTATGATACCAAACTAAAGCCAGCAACTATGAGGGCCCACATTGCCTTAGATCAATTTACAATTTAGAGCAATTTCACTGGTTTCCTTGGAAGTCCCTTCCAAATTGATGAGTTCGCATCTACTTTCTGCTTTGTGTGTGGAACTTTATATGAACAATAACATCATAAGACATGAATTGTTTAATGGAAAGGGCAGTGCTATGAAAACTAAAGACAGAGTTCTAGTCCCAATTCTACTATTACTAGATGGTTTATATTAATAGGTTATTTTTCTTTCTGGGCCTCTATTTTACTTTAAAATGAATTTCCTTCAGACTGTAAAAATCTTTGAGTCTATATGAAGCACACAGATTCTTATCTCTCTGGAAGGAAGCTGTTATGGACAGACTTGTGTCCCCCCAAAATTAATATGTTTAACCCTAACCTCCAATATAACTGTATTTGAAAATAGAGCTTACAAAGGTAGGAGGAGGTAATAAAGGTTAAGTGAGGTAATATGAGTAGGGCCTTCATTCTGTAGGACTGGTGTCCTTATAAGAAGAAGAGGTGAGAGAGTTCTCTTTCTCTCCACGAGTTCACAGAGAAGAAAGGTCACGTGAGGACAAGAAGAAGGCAGCTGTCTACAAACCAGAGAGAGAATCTTCATCAGAAACTAACCCTGTTGGCACCTTGATCTTGGACTTCCAACCTCCAGAACTGTGTGAAAGTACATTTCTGTTATTTAAGCCACCCAGTCTGTGGTATTTTGTTATGACAACCCTAGCAGACTAACACAGAAGCATCGCATAAGCTATCTCATCTGAGAGAAAAGGTCATTCTAACAGAAAAATCTATGAGATTGAGAGTAAGAAATGAACTAAATGCTATGTGAAGTTGGGCAAGGGACTCAATTTGTCAAAGGTTCAAATACTTCTTTTTAAAAACATAGGCAATAGTGTCTAATTTATTGAATTACTGTGAGGATTAAATGATTAAATAAGATACTTTAAGGAAATGCTTTGTAAACTGTAAAGAATTATATACATATCCTGGTTCACCCCGCCCAGCCTGGGAATCTTCTGTTTCAGGGAGATGAAAATAACATCTCCTTACAGACATTACCTCAGATTGCATCAGATCATTCTTGGGCAGGAAGCTCCACCCATGTCTTTCAGACAGAGAAGACAAATACACCAATTGAATATAAACAATTTCCTTCCACAACTGCTTGGAGGTCAAGTTGTATGAAAAGACTTCCCTTTCAAACCAATAATTCTTAGGAAGCAATTCTATATAGGACAGCTTTCCCATTCAGTTTTTTTTTCTGAGTTTATTGATGGATATTTGACAAATATCGAATAATTGTATATATTTAAAGTCTACAATGAGATGAATATATATATACACATACACACACATACACACACGGAATAAAATGGAATAATTACCAAGATCAAAATAATTAACATATCCATTACCTCACATAGTTAACTCCTTTTTTTTCCATCTTTTTGTGGTGATAATTCTTAAGTTCTACTTTCAGCAACTTTCAAGTATACAATACTGTATTATTAACTATAGTCACCATGCTGTACATTTGATCCTCAGACCTTATTCTCAGTTTTTGATGAAGATGATAAAGGAAAAAGTACAGGAATAGACTAAAAAGCTTTAAGGGTAAAAACCAGTCACCTATGTAATAATTCACAAATAACAAATAGGTGGATTCTCTGTGTTAATTCCTATGCAACACCTTCCTCCTATTTTAAAATTATGCATTCTTTTAAGTGTGATTTGTTTCTCATTATACTTTTAACAGGTTTCTGTCCAGGGTGATTCAATTAGTAGAATGGCATTTTTTCTTCTTTTAAAAATATTGAGAAAAATGTTTTCGGAACACAAATGACTCTCTCTAGGGTCTTTATTGAAAAGAAGTCACCCTGTTTTGTTGCCAAGGACACCAAAAATTGCTGGTTGACTGGTTAGTCATTTCTTCTCTAATGAAAAGAGACAGCATTGAGATTTCCTGGAAAATGAATCGATGTGAATGTGGATAGTGGTTTGAAATCTTGCTGCTGAACTATTTAGAACATGACAGAGGCCAAACAAGATTACAGAGCAAAATTAAATGATATAAAATGTGTTAAAAAAGACTTCGCATTATGCCTTTAGCATAATTGAATCTACCATGGAAATAAGCCCATGCCAATGAAGAGTGAATATCAAACTGTGTAGAATTGGGTTATCCCTCTGTTGTTACAGAAACTAGGGCAAAGTGCCTCCCCCTTTATTTTTTAAATTAATGTGTCTTTTGTTTCATTAACCAGTAGTCACTGTGCACTATTTATTCACCTAAAGTTCAGAATATTATACAGAATATTATAAAGAATGCCTCGTGGATTTGATGGAGCTTCTGGGACTTAAAGGTAAAATTATCTCAGGGTATAACCTATCATTTTAGGAAAAGAAATCTATCTTTGAAAGCTGTATTAATTTGGAACCACCATCCAAGAATTGTTAAGTGTGCTACATCACCTGTCTTTGATAGTTCAAACACAAGGAAAATGGGCCAAATATGAAAGAAAGGTCAATGAGGGAAGAAAAAGGGACCCAATTACATTATTGCCTAAATAAAGTACAAAGAAGAAAACAAACTTCAGTCTAAACATGTCTGCTGTCATTTAAACAGAGAAGCTTTCAGTCATATAGTTATTATTTTTAATTACAAAAGTAGTACATGCTCTATACTAAAAAAAAAACAAAGAAGCATATAATGGTCTTTTGATGTGTTCACTTGGCTAGGCTACAGTCCCCACTTATCTCTCAAACACTAAACTAGGTACTCTGTAGATGTGATTAAAGTCCAAATTAAGTTGACTTTAAGTAAAGGAAATTATTCTAGATAAATGAGTGGGTTTGATTCAATCTGTTGAAAGGTCTTAAAAGCAGAGCTGAAGTTTCCCTGAAGATGACTGCAACTTCAGTATGTGCCTAAGAGTTCCAGGCTGCCCTTCTTGACATCCTGTCCAACAGATTTTGGACTTGCCTTGTCAGTCCTGACAATCACATAAACCAATTTCTTACAATAAATCTATGATTATATACCTCCTACTGGTTCTGTTTCTTTTGTTGAACACTGACTAATACAAATTTTGGTGAGGTTAGAGGAACAGAATATGAAAGATGAGTTTTCTGAATTGGTTCTGGGTTTTCTGGAATTGGTTCTCTAGTTGATAGATTTAAGGCAGTAATGACTCTATTTCCAGTAGTAAAGAGAGCACCTAGTCCATGGCTTGATGTGGCAACAGAAATATGCAAAATATTGCATGGGACACTACTAATCAAATATCTATAGAAGGAAAAGTTCTGGATGAGCATGTATTTGCTATTATAGGGCATTTTAGTCAAACTAAGTAGTATAATGAAATTGACTGTCTGCCCCTAACTGAGCTATAGAAAGTGGAGAAAGTAAACGATAATCTCCGGACTTCAAATTCCCAGCACAAGCTTTGTATAAATAACTTTAAAGCTTCTATATCTTCCCTAAAAGAAACTTTTGTCTACTGTAATTTCAGGGCTAAGATTTCTGAAAACCGAACCCAGAGTCTCATCCTGTGACTGACCGAATTATAATACAAATTGAATTCCCAACCTCCCAGGGTGTCTTCTGTTAAAGTGAGGGCATTGACTGGGAAGTAATAAAATCCTAAAATTCGGAATAGGGTCATTTAGGTAGGTCCCAATAACTTAGGGGTTACTGAACCCCTAAATTCTGCCAAGTCTTCTTTGCCAGGAAAAGCAGCCCTTTCATCTTTGCCTAAAGAAACCATAATGGCCTCCCAGAAGCATTTGCCTGACAAGGTACCTACTAATTCCTCTCAGGACAAACCCCTTACTACCCCTCTTTGATGCTAAGCCTATTATTATTAGACTCAATTCACAGTAGGCTCCAAAGGATAAGTTAGAGATTGTAACCCAAGAAGAGGTTCACTGTATATCAAAAGAACTGTATGGGTTTTTTTTCAATTCATATAGACAAAAATCTTGGGAATGTGTGTGAGAATGGATCTTAAAGGTTTAGGATCATGGTGGGAGAATATACAATTGGATCAAGCTAAATTTATTGGTATGAGCCCAATATAAGAGATTCTGGATTCAAAGTTTTAGCTTGAGGGGTTGGAAAAAGCTCTAGTTGTTTGGTTGGTTAACTGAAACATGGACTCAAACATGGCCTACACTAAAAGAAATTGAAATGCCAAGACTGTCTTGGTATACTTTAGAGGAGGATGTCCATCAGCTTAAGGGGACTGGAAAGTTAGTATTTTTATCACGTTAAGATGTGCTCACCCACTTTGGGAGGGGCCAGAGGATGCACCTTCCTCCACAACTGAATAAGATGAAATTGTGAGGGAGCCCCATATCCTTGCAGAACTCTGTGGTCTCTTTTCTCTGCAGGCCAGAAATGCCAGTGGGAACTGCCATCATCAAACTGGGATCTCTAAGTGCAATGGGGATAATGGGATCCTGGGGTGGCAGGGGACAAGTGGTGGCACCAAAGACACAGTGAGTGTGGTTACCATGATGGACAACGGACCCAGAGCAGTGATCAGAATAGTCTGACCTGTAAAAACCAACACTGAATCCCCAATTTGGCACCATTCCCCAGCGTTCTAAGTGCTAGTGCTCTTTTTTTTCCTAGTATAAATTATGTTACAATTATAAGTCAATTAAATATAGGAACAAAATCATTTTTGTTATCAAATTATAGACACAGTGTCAGTCTTTTATGCGAGCATGAGTATGCCTCTTTTCAGTCTGAAAAGTAATGTCTTAATAACACATTACTTATATATCATTAAATCCGGAGGAATGATCTCTCTTTTGATTTGTGAATGTATTTTTGAATCCTGTATTTAGTAACCAAAAGAGATTTCAAATTGTTTTGAGTTAACAAAACAAAAATAAATAAAATTCGAAGAGTATGTCACTTATGAACTCCTCTGTCCTACCTTTTATGAACTAGTATTTATGGTTGGCCACTGGCCACCTGAGATAATCTAGTAATAGTTTAGGTTTAAAAGATACCATAACAATTTCATTTTTTAAACATCTGGGGCCAGAATTAGGAAAGACATTACTAAAAATCATTGTCAGAACGTTTTGCTCAAAACACAAAGAATTTTTGGTGTGTTGCCCCCTTTGTTAGTCAGAATAACATGTAATATTTAAAATAAATATGCATAGTTTAACATAATACATATTGAAAATTCTAGTTCTTCTTAGAGTGAATAATTCTTATTGCTCTATTTAAAACAAACTAGGGGCATGGTAAAAGACAGCATGAAAGCACAAAATTAGACTCATGAGACTTGAAAGTCTACGTTAAAAAAAAAAAAAAAGCTTTGATTTACTGAGTAAATATTTACATAGGTGCCAAACAGTACTTATTTTTCCCCCTCATATTAAAAGCTAAAAGTATAATCTAAGGCCACAATTTTCATTTACCTATCAGTTCTCTCCTTTTTATTATAATTGACTTTTTTCTTTTTTTTTTTTGATATGGCATAATATATTTAAACATAAAGCACAGTCATATTGCACAATGTTAGATGACAATATTATTTAAAGTTTCTCTCTTTTTTTTGGCCTTAAAATATAATTAAACTTATTTATATATAAGACAGTGTCTATATACAACTGATTTTAGCCTTGTGGTTTAACCTTTATAAGATACAAATGCATAGATGTGTGTTGATGCTTGAACAACTCAGGGGTTAAGGATGCCAACACCCTCCCCCGCAAAACCCACATATAACTTTGCAGTTGGCCCTCCCTATATGAGGTTCCAGGACTGCAGATTCAACCAGCCATGGACTGTGTAATGCTTTAGTATGGACATAGTGAAAAAAACTCACATTTAAGTGGATCCATGCAGTTCAAACTCACGTTGTTCAGAGGTCAACTGTATATGCAAGAATATTCTTGCAAGATTGTAAGTAAATACTATATGACAAGCCTGTATATTTATTCTCTCTGATTTAGGGCGACTGATTTCTATAGGAATTTTTATTTTTTGTAATAAAAAATTATTCACTAATGACTTTCAAGTACTCAAATTCAGTTGCAGGCCTTAGAGGGTAAATTAGAGTTATTCCTTTTTTTTTTTGTATATAAATTTATTTATTTTTTATTTATTTATTTTTGGCTGCATTGGGTCTTCATTGCTGCGCACGGGCTTTCTTTAGTTGCGGCGAGCAGGGGCTACTCTTCCTTGCGGTGCGTGGGCTTATCATTGTGGTGGCTTCTCTTGCTGCGGAGCATGGGCTCTATGGTGTGCAGGATTCAGTAGCTACAGCACACGGGCTCAGTAGTTGTGGCACACGGGCTTAGTTGCTCCGTGGCATGTGGGATCTTCCCAGACCAGGGCTCAAACCCATGTCCCCTGCATTGGCAGGAGGATTCTTAACCACTGCGCTACCAGGGAAGCCCTAGAGTCATTCTTTAAAAAACAGTATGGTCACTGTTGACGTTACAAAGTTCTATAAAAATACTTTTTAGAATTTATCTGAATTATTTGAGTAGGATAGCTCTCTAGATTCACATAAGTTACAGCACTATCGGAAGTTGTAATAATCAATCTGTTTTATAAAAACGTTAGTTATTATGAATAAATTTGGTTAAAAACATCTTTTTATTTTCATAATTGGAAATATATATAACATCAGTGTTAGTGCATTTGACCAGTAAAGCCAGAATAGGAAGCTTAGAAAGTTCCAATTGTTTAGGCTTTCTATTGAAAAAGTAAGAAAAGTCTTGCATAAATTAGAATACTAATATTTTCTAGCATTGTTTTACATTTTATTATTTTTATATTCTGATAAAATCAGAGGGAAAGCATATTATCAAACCAGTATAATTTCCAACAATTCATCTTAATTAAGTATATTAATTGAATATGCCCCCTTTTTAGAGCTATATACCAATTATTGAAACTTGTTAAATCACTGAAATACAATGAATGCCCTCACAGCCCATAGTTTAATGGCTTTATGAGGTTTCAAAATAACTCAAAAGGCCATTATTATTATAGCATAACTTTTTTCCCCTTAAATAATGGGCATATTTAAAGCATTAAAGTTATTTTTCCTTTGGAAATTTGTCAGTTCTCATATCTTAAATTTATATAAGCCCTTTTAAATCTTCATAAGCCAATTAGCACAGGTACACCTACAAGTTTTAAAAGATCTAAGAAGCTGATTTGTTAATTTCGACCTCTTTTATGTTAGATTATCTGTGCGAGATAGTTCCATAGTGCATGCAAGACAGATTTTATTACCAAATGGATAGGCTGACCATTTTAAGATATAACATTGTATCCCATTTTGTCCTAGAACTCCACCGAGCTGGAAAACGTGGTTAGAATAAAAATTTCTAAACTGTCTTTAATGAAGCACTGCCATTTAACCAGTGAGACACAGGAATTGGGATTATAATGTACGAGCAATAAAAAATAGTAGTCTTTTCAGGAGGTGGTTGAGATTTAGATGTGGATAAACACATATAGACAAGGGGAAGAAAGTACCATGATCAAGTTCTGTACTTTAAATGAGCAGAGCTGATTCACACACACATAGCCTCCCCATTATCAACATCTCCCACCAGAGTGGTACATTTATTACAATTGATTAACCTACATTGACACATCATAATCACCCAAAGTTCAAAGTTTATATTAGGGTTCACTCTTGGTGTTGTACATTCTATGGATTTGGACAAATGTATAGTGATATGTATCCATCCTTATGGTATAATACAGAGTATTTTCACTGCCCTAAAAATCCTCTGTGCTCCACTCATTCACCCCTCCCCAGAGGAGTCTTTTTAATTCTGGAATGATTGGATGAATTTTTAAAATGCAAAAATAGAAATTATAATGAGTTAGCCTTTTTTCCAGTATCAATTTGGCAAATACTAGAGTGTTCCCAGACTTACTCATTTGGTCCTAGGGTGAACTGAACAACATTTTAGTATCTGTTCAGTCTGAAAGCAGGGTCTTGTTCCATCTTCACTATAACCAAAATGAACTTCTGATTTTTACCTCTAATATTTGTCCCTTTACCATCCAAGTATTAATTGAAAAATCTCCCTCTTGTATTGCTTAGGTCAAAAACTTAAGAGTTTTTTTTATTATTATTTTTTATTTGGTTGTGCGGGGTATTAGTTGCAGCAGGCGGGCTCCTTAGTTGTGGCATGCAAACTCTTAATTGCGGCATGCATGTGGGATCTAGTTCCCTGACCAGGGATCAAACCCTGGCCCCCTGCATTGGAAGCATGGAGTTTTAACCACTGCACCACCAGGGAAGTCCCTAGAGTTATTTTTGACGTTTTCTCTTTTCCTCATACCAAACATTTCAATCCATCAGTGAAACCTCTTGGATTTACCTTAAAAATATATTAATCTAACCATTTTTCTCCACTCCATTGTTATCACCTTAGCCCAACTCTTCATCATATTATATGTAGGTTATTACAATGGATTCCTAAATGGGATCTCAGTTTTCAAATCACTTCCCAATCTATTCTAAGTACAGAAGATAGGATAGAGATAATTTTGCCTAAAAACATAAGTAAATTCATGTGAACCTTTTGCTCAAAACTATCTAGTGACATTCTACTTCATTTAGAGCAAAAACCTTAAAAGAAAGAAATCCTTAAAACTTTACTTGATTTGGTCCTAAATCTCTTTGTGGTCTCATTTCCTGCTAGTCTCAGCTGTGCTCACCCCCTCTATTCATACAAGCCTCAAATCATGGCACATTACCTTGCTTTTTTTCTTTTCTCCCTTTTCCCCCAATTCTCAAAGGGCTCATAAAAAATAATAAACAAATAGACTTATATACTCAGAACAGATGATTTTGCTTCAAAAAAGAAGTGAGATAATGATCTTTTCAAAAAAACAGAAACTCTGAGTATTCACCACCTGGAGAACCTGACTAAAGAGACCTCAGAAGGAAAATGATCCTGGACAGAAGAAGGTCAGAGATGCAGGAAGGAATGACTAGCAATGGAAAGCACAAACATTCATGGAAATCTAAATAAATGCCAAATTTCTACTGTACCAAACAACAGAAAATAGTCTTTTGACATTTAAAATATAGAGAAAATTAAAATACCTAACATCTATATAATATTAGCTGGAAGAGACTTAAAGCAGTTGAAATAGTCAAAGTTTCTTGCGTTACCTAGAAAGTGATAAAAGAACAAATTTATGTAAGAGATTTTTAAAAAGAACAGCAGATTAACTCAAGGAAACTGTAAAGAAAAAAATAATAGATATAAGAAAAGAAAAAATTGAGAGAAGGTACAAATAACCAAAATTACAGTTTACAAACAGAATATCCTACAGAACTTAAAATGCCAATAAATTTGAAAATTTAGATAAAAATGGACAAAATCCTATGAAAAAATTATCAAAACTGACATAAGAAATAGAAAATATGAAAATTCCAATAATATAAAGGGGAAAATTATAGAATAACCTCAATAGATGAAGAATAGGCATTTGATAAAAGGCAACATCTATCCATAGCAAAAAATTAGAAAATTAGTAACAAAAGGGAACTTCATTAGTCTGATAAGGTTTATATTTAAAATACCTATTTTTCCATCCTTTTTGTCACCTTGCCTCAGTATGGTTAGTTTCTTATATCTATTTTCTAGTTCTCAGTCAAAACCTCAACTGTGTTTCACAGTTGTTTAAGCGGAATTTTAAATATTTTAAAAACTAAGTATAATTATTTTAAAGTCTATGCTTGGTAACTATGGCTCTTTGGCTATTTTTTTCTTTTAATTATCAATCCATGACCTGTCTCTTGTATATAAAACAAAGTAGAGATAATTGTTGGGATCTGTTTGACATTATCTCATTCCAGAAAAGATTTACCTTTGTTTCTGACAAATGGTCAGGTTACAGACACCAGCCTAATCCAATCAGAGTTGGAGATTGAGAGCTGGACTTTCACCCTTGTGAGGACTGGCATATTTCTAGTTCACTTTTGGGGCCCATACCAAAAGCCTGCTTATTTATTAGCCTCCCTCCTTGTCAAGTCCTGAAATTCTCTTTTTCCCCCCCTCTTTAGAAGTACAGCTATTTTGAAAGCTTTGCTTGGCTCTGAAGCATCTCAGAACAAGTAATTGTAGGAAAAAAGTGGCTGTAAATGTGAGAATCAACCCTCTGGTTTCCTATATTCTCCCAGATCTTGCCTTTTAAATTCTTGCAAGTCTTGGTAGACTTTCAATACGCTGGAACAAACTTCACAAACTATCTTGTTTAGCTTTTCCTATTGGTGTTAGTAGGAGGATTTGTCCTAATTACCTACCATGCCATTAGCTAAGCTCAATTCCCATTACATTTATTATTAAGTATAATTTGCGTATTTGAAACACAATGCTAAATTTTCTATTTATAGTTATGATATAAAGTTTCCATTAAAATAAATATAGTGAGTACAATGTGAGTTCATCTAAATAAAAATATCAAGCAAATAGCATGTATAAAAGTTAGGCTAATATGGCAAAAGCATTAAAGAATATGCCAATGATTGAAGTCTAGGAAAGACAAAAATGGGATAACCTATATTAAATAAATAGTACAGTGGCTTCCAAGTTTTTGGTACTTAGAGATATCTGCCTTACTTAAAATGAAGTCATCCTCATTGGTAGGCTCTCTGTTCATGGATTCAATTTCCACAAACATGAATTTCTGCTTAGTTTCTATTTCCAAGCCCCTGCGTAGTGACAGTTCTTTTCTTTTACTCTTTCAGCAAACATTTATTTAGAATCCACTGTGTGTCAGAATGTTGATAAAATGTTGGTGATTCAGTGTCTGATCTCAAGGAGCTCACAGCCCGCCTGATGCGATAGAAAAATGAGCAAATTGCATTAGTGGCGTAAGAGCAACAGCAGAATCATGGACAAGAAACAGAAGTTACAGAGTATTGGTGTGAGTAACTTTCTCTTGTGGTGGGAAATTATGAAAAGTTTCTTGGGGAATCTGGAGATCAATAAATTAAAAATAATCTGCTAGGTGTGGCAGAAGGAGGGTGAAGAGGGTCCACTGAGAGTCAGAGAGGGAATTCTTGCGAGAGAAAAGTGCTTGGGTAAATGCAAAGAGGCATGAAGCATTATCGTTTGGTTGGGTAACTGGAAAGAGTCCATTGTTGCTGATGTAATAATTGAGAAGGAGGAGCAGAATAATCTGGTTAGAGAGAAAAAGAGGAGGGAGATCATGAAGGAATACAAAGAGCTCTGGCAATTCTCTAGAGTCAAGAGAGAACCCCTGATGTATTATAGTTTAAGCAGAACAGTGATATTGTCATGTTTGTGCTTATACAAGGTCGTGGTAGTGAAACAAGAAAAGATGATTTGGGCATCAGGGTAAGGACTGGGGCCTACGCAAGGGGATCATTGCACAACAAAGTGTGTCATGAAATTACAAGACTCATTTTTCAACAAAATTATATATTTGATCAGAATTGCAACAATCAACAATTCTTTAAGAGTTCAGCATATATGGTTCTTGTTTGTATCAATATTTGGGGGGATACATTCATAGGACAAGAAATTAGATTTCTGTATTGATGGCTACAAGTAGTATTTTATGAAATGTACATTTAAAACATATTATTGAACTTTTGTTTAGAACAAAAAAGCTCTTAAATTTTTTTTTCATAGGAACACAAAACAACTCAGGTTACTGGATGACAATTATTCCTATATTCAACAGGTAGAAAGCACACTCAAAGTCAAGCTAGTTTTTGAATATCTACTGAAATTGGTGGGGGAAGGAGTAGGAAATGTCAGCAGCTTGTCGCCACTGTACCACATGCCTGTCTATAATGCGGTATTGGTAAATTAATATAAGAACTCTTAAAACTCATTTTTGCTAAACATTGTCAATAACAGCACAGACCTTGACCCCAATTTGCTGAATATCATTTTGTTTCAACTCTTGTGTAATAATTATAAATTAACTGGGAACAGCGAGCAGAAAAGAGATAAGTAAAAGATAAGAATTTGTTTTTTTCACATTGTTGTAACAAAAAAACTATACTTGATTCTCAATTCTTGCTATGTAAATTTAAAACTAATTATTCATAATATTGATAAAATGAGAAGCTTTAAAGCAGAATCTCTCACAAGATATGTACTCTGAATTCTCACCTTAATTAAATAACTAGGCCTCCTTTTCTTCAGGAGTAAAATCTGAATAAATTTAATTAGTACTGAGAATTCTAGCTCAAAGTTATGTTACTTCTAATATATTCCAATGACAATGAACTATGAAAAGGGACATAAAAGCACTAATTTACTAAAAAATATATCCATAATTTTTATTATTAGAAATAACGTTAGCCTACCAACAAAGAATTTAATTTTTAATGCATTCATACTAACCTGGGTTTTGAATTTTTTAAAAAATATTTGAAAAGAAATCAAAATAGTTTCTAATGAAGACATAAGCAAATACACTAAGATTGGCAAGCTTTTTAACAATGTACTAGGAACCCACAAATTTAATTCAATCATATATTATTCTTTTAATTATTTCAAATAGTGTTCACCAAAATGAATACCTGGAACATTAAGTATTGACGGCTACTGAAAAGATATTATTTAGGCTCACTACCATTCATGGATTTCTAGAGCTCTGAAATGTTTATTTTTAAATTTTCTATCTAGTTTTATAGTTGTTTTCTGGGGAAAGAATGTGCCAGCCTCTTCACTCTGCCATACTGGAAGTCCCACCTCTCCACACTTTTTTGTAAAGGCCAACAGGACAGTTTTGTTTTAGGACAGTCTTCTAACAGTGAATACTGGGTCAGACTGGACCAGTTAGGGGTCATTGCCAAAGACCAGAGAAGAGATGACTTACACCTAAACCTAGGCAGCAAAATGGAAATGGTCTGGATTCAAGTGAAGTTTCAGAAGTAAGATCAATGGAACTGGATGATTGGATGCTGGCTGTGAAGAAGAGATGAATGAATGTTGCCTTCAGATTTTCAGCTTATATGACTGCATAATCATAGTTTTATTATCTCAAAAAAATACTACTTTCTGTTTTGTGCCAAGCACTAAGCTAAGCATTAGGGATACAGGGATAAACAAAATGACACTGTCCATATTTTCAGTTGGCATCCATCAATGGTGTCATCAAATAAATTGAGAAGCTGATAAATCATAATTTTTTTGACATGATTAATTGGGCAGCTTTCATCAGAAATCTTCATAAATCTCAAAGTACCAGGTATGAAATAAACAAATGGAACAAAATTGAAAGAGGCAGTAATGATTGCTTATTTCCACATGGGGGCACTCAGAAACTTTTGGTTCTCTGCACGTGTCCAAACCTCAATGCTGTTATTTGGGAACAAAATGACTGTGGATGTTTAATTAATTTTTAGTATTTTTTAATGTCTTCTTTTTGAGAAAGACAAACAATAAGCATCTTTTCTTCAAAATAACTGGCAGAAATGTTATCTTCTGAAAATACAGTCTCTTTCTCTCCTATTTTTCTTCCTATGATTCTAGAAGTATTGCACAAAGAACAAACTTGGCATGTGTTCAGTTTTTCCCTTTTCCATTTGCTCTTCAATTATTTAGAAAATCTTGAAGGGTAACTGAGAGTTGGCATTCACATAAGAGCTTGAATTTCCCCCATGACCTAAAAATGTTTGTAGTTAATAGACAACTTTTGAGGAAAATGTGCAAAATTTGAGTACATTCTTGACACATGCAAGGAATCCTCTAACCTTGAATTCTGACTTTGGTAAAAGGAACAGTATCCTTAGACTCTGGCAAAATTGTGGGCTATCTCTCTAAAAAGAAACTCATCGTTAAATAGTAACTTTTCAAATGTGTTTATGTACTCATTTCTAGCTATAACATGGAGGAAAACAGTTATCACCTACCTTACTGATACAAAAAACTTCATCATCATCTTATCTATCTAGAGGGAAAGGGTATCTTAATTATTATTTTGCAGTCATACTTATTTGGTAAATGTGATATGAAATTCTTTTTCACTGGAAATTGATATATAATTACTTGGAGAAATACATACTGTGATTTCTATAATTTAGTGATCTGCTCTGCCCTGTAGTTAATTTTTTAAATGTAAAATATGTATATTTTAGTTTTTATGAGATTTAGTTACACCCTCATCCCTCTCTTCTCCTGAATGGAGGCAGAGGAACAGAAAAAAATGGGAGAATTTCTGTTTCAGTTGAGGCTCTGACATGTGCCTTCTTCAGAGTTTTAAGTGAAATGTACAAGAAAAGTGATTGTATCAAGTTCACAAAATGAGGAAATTAATCTACTACATCTTGGCTCTAAAATTCTGTGGCTTCATTAGTTTTATATGATTTATTATAAGTTAGTGAGAAAATTTCTTAAACAAACATACTTGTCCTAATCTAACCTGATACTTTCTCCTCATTTGACTAGTCTTCTATACCTTTTTCCTAATGGTACTAATACTGCCCAAAGCATGCTTGGCACTCTTTTGGAATATCTTCAAAGACCAGAGAAAATTATTTTGGAAATCTTCAGCCACAGAAAAACTCAGAGAATGAATGGAACTTTTGGAAGACATCATATTCTTTCAGAGTCAAATATAGTAAACAGGGTATATGAGTTCTTCCATATCTAATTTATTGTCCCATTTTTTCTCTATCCCCATGCTATTTTTCTCATTTGTTTTTATTATATTTATCATGTTTTATCATGATGCTATATATTAAAATTATTTTTAATATTTAATCTGGCTTCTCTACTTCCCTACTAGAGAGTAAACACATTGCTGTCAGGGCCACCATCCTGATTTATTAGAAATTCCCTGGAGCTTACCAAAACTTTTTTGACATTCAGATGCATCAGATACTTTTTAGATTTTATGTCATTTCGAAAACACAACTGGAGACTACTGACTTGCATTCATCTGGACTGACAGAGTTCCATGCATGAAGCACAATTATCAACGTGGGATCTCTCATCCATCACCATTATCCTGAAAATGTCCTTTGCTTCTCTGATGTATCCCCTCATTTCCATATCGCCTGTCTTCCACTTATTCAATTTCTTCCTTCATTTTGGTAGGGCTTTTTCAAGGAGCTTCCCAAGAAATTGTACATGGGAGGTAAACTTTTCTAGAATTTGCATGTCTTATTTAAAATGTCTGTACTTTGTCTTCAGGGTGTTTAAGGTTTCTCTCTAGTTTGTCTTCTTTTGCATCCAACCTTTTAAAATTAAATTATTAATTTTTAAAAAATTGATTGAGGTAACATTGGTTTATAACATTATGTAACTTTCATGTGTACAACATTATATTTCAACTTCTGTATACTCTACAGTGTGCTCGCCACCAAAAGTTTAGTTTCCATTCGTCACCATACAGCTCACCCCCTTTACTCATTTTGCCCTCCCCAATTTCCCTCTAGTAACCACCAATCTGTTCTTTGTACTATGTGTTTGTTTTTGTTTGGTTTGTTCATTTATTTTGGTTTTTTGTTTGCTTTTTATATTCCACATATGAGTGAAATCATAATCATACAGTACACTGTACACTGTAATCATACAGTGAAATCATACAGTATGTCTTTCTTCATCTGAGTTACTTCACTTAGCATAATACCCTCTAGGTCCATCCATGTTGTCACAAATAGCAAGATTTCATTTTTTTATGGCTGAGTAGTATTCCATTGTATATATGTATATATACTTACACAAAGAAGATGTGGGATATATATATATATATATATATATATTATATATATATATATATATATATATATATATATATTATATATATATATATATAGACACAGGTTCTTTCCATATCTTGGTTATTATAGATAATGCTGCTATGAACATAGGTGGGCAAATATCTTTTTGAACTAGTGTTTGTGGTGTGTATTAAGAAGAATATGAAAACATTTAACTTTTTCTTCTGCCAAAGCAAGACAAACAGTATCTTGTCTCTATACTCATTTTTTTACATTGTTACAAGAGCCATAAATAAGGTCTGTTTTTGTTCCATGTTTATTATGGGCTTTTCCAAATTGAAAATTCATTTTCTTCAGTTCTTAGAAATATTCCTGAAACTTTTTTGATGATTTCATGCTTTCTGTTTTTTCTGTTCTTTATTTCTGGTATTCCAATGAAGAATTCTCTTGATTTGTTCTCTAATTAACTACTTTTTTCTTTTACCTTCTTCTTTTTCAATCTTTTAATGCTTTGTTCTATTTCTGCCAGTTTTCCTCAACTTTGTTCTTCAATTTTCTATAGAGTCTTCGTTTTCTACCACTATATTTTTAACATTCCAGGATTCTTCTGTTCTCTGAATCTACCCTTTTTATTAAATATTCTGTTTTTTCATGGATGTAATAACTTTTCTTATTTCTCTCAGGATATTAATGGTAGTTTATTTATTTCTTTTCCCATTTTTAAAAATTATCTTCTCCCAGGTTAGTATCTATCTGTTTGTTCCCCTCTAATAGTTTTTTCTGGTTGTTTTTTCTGTTCCCATACGTGTCATATTAAAAAATTGCCATGTATATTCAATGACTCTTATTTTTCTGTTTATTTTTTAAGAAAGGACACTATAATCTGGTTGGCAGTTTTGAGCATATATGGAGCTTGTTGCTTTTTGCCTTCACTTGAAAATGATCTGAATGGGCCATTATATTGTAAACAATATGAATGTCAGTAGTTTTACACACTGTTAAGAGTTTAGCTAAGTTACTCCATTGTATTACTGCTATGGCATCTATTTTGTTTGGCCAAGTAGCCTGCAGGGACCTTATGTAAGCACAAGCCCTAGATAGCAGCCTGCAGGTTCACAGCAAATGTTAGTTCCTGATGTGACTTTCCCAACAGCCCTTGTAATCAATGCCTTCCCTTATGTGCCCCTTACATAAGACCCCTGCAGAGTTTATCAGCACACTGCTCTTTTGGTTTGAACTGAGTAATCCAACCCAGCCTGGGAACCCCAAAGCACTATACCCATGGACCCTAATCAAGCCTTGTACCCCAGGTCCTGCTTCTCTCTCTGTCTGCACTCAGCCTTCACTTCCCCATGTGGCTCCTCAAAGCATACTGTATATTTCCTCCAGGACCTATGAGTTAGCCTTCTCAATTTCAGTTTCTCTTGTGGTCCGTTGTTGAACTGCAGCTAACTTCTGGCATCATGTGCTCTACTTAACAAATGTTAATTTAACTAAGTCATAACACACACACACATACGTATATTCATTCACCACATATATGCTGTTATTTAAAAATTGGAATCATACGCTTCTGGATCTTGCAATTATTGTAACATTATCTTATGAGAATTGTATAAAATTATTCAAATATTATTTGGAAATATGATAGTTAATTGCTCTATAAGATTTCATGGTATGAACTGAGTATATATGCTTTCATAGGTGGATCAGGTACAGAGGGAGACACAACCACCGGTAACATCCTTCTGAGCTCTCACTTCTCTGACTAGACTTGGCATATTCTAACAAGAGTTTCTACAGACATTGCCTTAGTGGTGTCACCAAAGCCCCGCAGCACTTTACCCATTTATATCAATCAAAGCAGAGTCAGATATCAACGATCAGGTTCAAAGGGTATATTGGGGCATAAACAAACACATAACAAAAACAAATTATGAGAACAGAAATGGGAGAAAAAAGAGATTATTCTGGATCATAATTTGAAGCTTATTAGGGTGAGGTATGAGAATAAAGAGAATGAACACTTTGAAGGGTTTAGAACTCCTCCTTCTTAAAAATGTTTTAAAATTATTTGAGGCATTTTAGGATATGATTAGAAACACAGGCTTGGAACCAGATAGACTGGGTTCAAATCTAACTCTGCCACTAATTAGTTACTGGATGGTAAACAATTTAATCTCTAAGACACTGTTTCCTTAATTATTAAATGAAAGTTAAATAGCACCTAATTTATAAGATTACTGTAAAAATGAAGAGATAATGAATTTAAGCTGCTTAGCATAGTGTTGTCGACTAAAAAATTATTCAAAACCTAAAAGTTGAGAGTTATGTTTTATTCGGTGGGAATTTTTAGGCCTTCAAGCCCGGGAGGCAGCATCTCAAGTAACCCTGAGAGAACGGCTCCAGGAGGTGAGGTGGGGAGCTAAATATATAGGAGTTTTGCAACAAAGGGCAGGTAGTCGGGAACATCAAAAGATTATTGCTAATTCAAGAAAACCAGATATCCCAAGTTAAGGAATTTAGGCTTCTCTATGTATAGGAGGATGCAAAAGTCTGGGCTCACTGAAATCATTCCTTTGATATGCCCCTCAGCTATCTGGGGCCAGTATCCTGTGTTTTCATATCCTGAGTTTCCTCAGGGCTCACCTTAGGGAGTGGCATCAATCTGATGGCTGCTAGATGGCAGGTATTCTTTCCTTCCTGAGTTCCTTCAGGGCTCATGGGTTCACAGGCTCATGTTGGAGGGATGCAATCGCTGATGACATCCTTTGTTTACTGATATGGCAGGAAATATTCCATTTCTCAGAGCCCAGAATAGTATTTACTCAATGAATGTTAATTTTTATGATTATAGAAGAACAGATACGTGCTTATTATATAAAATGGGAAGAATACAGGGAAGTGTAAAGGAGAGAAGTACTATATGATCCATAGATAGCCAGGCAGCGCTAATCTACACACAGGAATAGCTTTTCCCCTTCGGTTGGTCAGAGTTCTCAGAGAAGGACCTTCCAGGTCTTGGGAGGGACAGGCTGGCAGAATTCTGGGAACCTAGTTGGGCAAGACATCTCAGAGGATTCAGCCTACAATTGCCTTTCCATCTATTTTCTTTCAGCACAGGAATCCTGCTTGCATCAGTGACTGGTATCCCTCAGTTCTGAGTATCTTTGTTTTACCTTCTTATGGAATAAAATCCCAGTCTTCTAAAAGTGGATCAACAGTCAACCCATTGCAGAGAGAGGAAGATTTCTTACTGGGATTTTTAAGCAGATGTATTCAGAATTTTTGACCCAAGTTCCAGGAAACACTTGGAAAGAGTTCAAGGGTAGAAACCCCATATTGTCCATTGCATCAACTCTTTTTACTCATCAGCACACATTTGCATCTGTTCTTTTCCAAACCCCTGACTTCGCGCCACCACCAGGCTGCCCAAGCACCCAGTTTTGCTAAGTCACCATACTTCCCATTCTGGGCCAATTCTCATGAAACTGTTCCTCTTCCTAAAAAAAGCAAAGCAGACAAATACATGATTTCTTTTATTTCAGGGTCCTATTCTCAGCTAGGTCATTAATGAATTTAATAAGCTACTATATCTTATCCATTATGCTTATTATTGCTTAGATATTTTTTATAATATGAGGGGATTCAGGTATAAGGATTCTGAACTTTAATAACATTTGCCAATAGAGACTGAGCAGAAGCAAAATTATAGAAAGGACAGTGGCCGCTCTTGCTTCAGCTAAATGAATAGTCCAACAATGGGCAGGGGATGAGGCAAACTCAAGCAAAGTTCAGGTTCACATTTGACATGATGAGATTGCAGAGTGACAGTGTACAGCAGAGTGTGGGCATCCAGCCCATCCAAATGGCATGGCCAGGGGGTAGTCACAGATGGCAGGTGGTGATATACCAGGTCAGACAGATGTCATCACTGTGGATCCAGGTGCTCTATCCATTTTACAGCCAGGGAATGGAGTGCAGCAGTAGTGAGATTCAAAGAAGTCATTAACTGCTAGGCTATGTGTCAGAGCTTCATCCACAGGGATGCAGAGCTGAACAAAGCTCCAATTCTATCAGGCATGGATTGGAAAGCAAGGGGAGAGTACAGGAAATGTGGTGACTTAGAGAAAATGTGCTATCCAGAGAGCATCCTGGCACTACAGGGAATTAGCTACAAGACTATTTCTAAACACTGCAGAAAGTTTCTCAAAGTGTAGTCCACGGACACCCTGGACTAGAATTGTTACAGCAGGCAGGTAGCTAGGAATGAGCAGAGAAATAGGGGCAGGGGCCAGGTGGCAGGAAATCATGCATCTTGTAAACAGCGGGGGGCCATAGGCAGACAAAGGAAAGCAGGAACCTCCAGACTGACAGGAAACCACACATTTTGGGTGATATGTGTCCAGCTAGCAGACAAAGAAAAGTGAGGAAAGGTGGGACTCTCCTGCATCTGAATGTAACCTGTTGCTCATTATGCTCTCATTACAATAAAATTAGCCTTACAGATAAGAAGTACCCATCATGCACCGACACCATAACACTTCTGATCTAAGCTAAATAAGTACAAAAATCCCTCCTCCCCTCAGGAAAATGGAGCTGGGATGAAAATCAGGGAATCCGACCCCCAATCTCCTCCTGCCGCAGTGAATATCGTGCCCCTTCATCTGTATGCCCCTCATAACCGGCTTGCCAAAGAAACCCAAGGCAACAGCTGACCGCTCTCCCTCTGAGAGCCTATCCTTGCTTAAATAAACCCTCACTTTACTTTCTTAACCTCTCTGCTTTGTCTCCGAATTCTTTCGCGATGAAGAAAGAACCTTAAATTCACGGGGAACAGAATCATGAGGTGAATGTGCCGTGAAGACAGACTCTTTATTCTTTCTGGTTGGCTAGAGAGCTCATGAGTTGCTTCTCTCATAGAAGACAACGCAGGTATGACAATCAGTAGCAGAGACTCTGAGGTTGTATGTCATGTGAAGTGAGGTATCGTTCACAACAGTCCTCCAGCTGAAATAAATGTACTGGCAAAAATAACTTACAAGTGGCATTTAAAGCTGTATACCTTAAGAATTTTTAAAATTGAAGTATAGTTGATTTACAGTATTATATTAGTTTCAGGTGTACAACAGAGTGATTCAATATTTTTATAGATTATATTCCATTTAAATTTGTTGTAGACTTGTACTCAGAAAACTATAAAACACTGATGAGAGAAATCAAAGATGCCATAAACAGATGCAGAAATATATCATGTTCTTGGATTGGAAGAATCAATATTGTGAAAATGACTATACTACTCAAAGCAATCTACAGATTCAATGCAACCCCTATCAAACTACCAATGGCATTCTACACAGAATTAGTACAAAAAATTTTACAATTTGTATGGAAACACAAAAGACCCCGAATAACCAAAGCAATCTTGAGATAGAAAAATGGAGCTGGAGGAATCAGGCTACCTGACTTCAAACTATACTACAAAGCTACAGTATTCAAGACAGTATGATATTGGCACAAAAACAGAAATATAGATCAATGGTACAGGATAGAAAGCCCAGAGATAAACCCATGCACATATGGTCAAGGACATACAATGTTTATGACAAAGGAGGCAAGAACATACAGTGGAGAAAAGACAGCCTCTTCAACAAGTGGTACTGGGAAAACTGGACAGCTACATGTAAAAGAATGATATTAGAACACTACCTAACACCATACACAAAAATAAACTCCAAATGGATTAAAGACCTAAATGTAAGACCAGACACTATAAAAATCTTAGAGCAAAACAGGAAAAACACTCTCTGACGTAAACCACAGCAAGATCTTTTTTGACCCACCTCCTAGAGTAATGAAAATAAAAACAAAAATAAACAAATGGGATCTAATGAAACTTAAAAGCTTTTGCACAGCAAAGGAAACCATAAACAAGAAGAAAAGACAACCCTCAGAATGGAAGAAAATATTTGCAAATGAAGCAATGGACAAAGGATTAATCTCCAAAATATACAAACAGCTCATGCAGCTCAATAGAAAAAAAATAAACAACCCAATTAAAAAATGGGCAGAAGATCTAAACAGACATTTCACCAAAGAAGACACACAGATGGCCAAGAGGCACATGAAAAGATGCTCAACATCACTAATTATTAGAGAAGTGCAAATCAAAACTACAATGAGATATCACCTCATACCGGTCAGAATGGCCATCATCAAAAAATCTACAAACCATAAATGCTGGAGAGGGTGTGGAGAAAAGGGAACCATCCTGCCCTGGTGGGAATGCAAACTGGTACAGCCACTATGGAGAACAGTACAGTGGTTCCTTAAAAAACTAAAAATAGAACTACCATATGACCCAGCAATCCCACTACCGGCATATACTCTGAGAAAACTATAATTCAAAAGGACACATGTATCCCAATGTTCATTGCAGCACTATTTACAATAACCAAGGCATGGAAACAACCTAAATGCCCAATGAGAGACGAATGGATAAAGAAGAGAAGATGATGAGAATGATTATAATTTTTGTGACTTTCTGTTTGAATTAAAAAAAAAAAAATCCCACAAGGACTCAGAGGCAAAGAATATACAAATCAATTTTCACTGCAAAGTAAAGGAGCTGTTACAGTGGAGGATTACTAGACTGAATGTCAATATTATGACATAGTATGAGTGTGTTTCATGTTTGGTAATTGCAATCATTGTTGCTTTTGTTGTGGTCATCCATTTACAATGCTTGGTGTCAGTCTATTTATCTCTTGTAAAAATAAAATACAGAGTGTGTGTGTGAGAAAAAAAAAAAAAGATGTGGTACATATATACAATGGAATATTAGCCATAAAAAAGAATGAAATTGGGTCATTTGTAGAGATGTGGATGGACCTAGAGTTTGTCATACAGAGTGAAGTAATCCAGAAAGAGAAAAACAAATATTGTATATTAATGCATATATGTGGAGTCTAGAAAAATGGTACAGATGAACCTATTTGTAGGGCAGGAATAGAGACGTAGACATAGAGAACAGACATGTGGACACAGAAGGGGAAGGGGAGGGTGGGACGAACTGTGAGATTTTGTTTGACATAAATACACTACCTAGTGTAAAATAGATAGCTAGTGGGAACCTGCTGTATAGCACAGAGAGCTCAGCTCGGTGCTGTGTGACAACTTAGATGGGTTGGATGCGGGTGGATAGGAGGGAGGTCCAAGAGGGAGGGGATATAGGTATACATATAGCTGATTCACTTCATTGTACAGCAGAAACACAACATTGTAAAGCAATTTTACCCCAACTAAAAAAAAATAAAGTTGTTATAAAATATTGGCTATTTTCCCTGTGCTGTACATTATTACATCCTTGTATCTTATTTATTTCATACATAGCCTCTTAATTCCCTTTCCTTATCTTGCTGTTCCCCCATCCCTCTCCTCACTGGTAACCACTAGTTTGTTCTTTGTATCTGTGAGTATCTTTCTGTTTTGCTATATTTATTCACTTGATTTTTTTAATCAGATTCCACATATAAGTGAAAACTTACAGTATTTGCCTTACTCTGTCTGACTTATTTCACTAAGCATAACACCCTCCAGGTCCATCCAAGTTTTTGCAAATGGCAAAGTTTCATTCTTTTTTATGGCTGAGTAATATTCCACTGTGTGTGTGTGTGTGTGTGTGTGTGTGTGTGTGTGTGTGTTTATACCACATCTTCTTTATCCATCATCTGTTGATGGACACTTAGGTTGCTTCCATGTCTTGGCTATTGTAAATAATGTTTCTGTGAACATTGCGCTGCATATATTTTTTTGAATTAGTGCTTTCATTTTCTTTGGATATATACTCACGAGTAGAATTGCTGGATCATACAGTAGTTCTATTTTTATTTTTTGATGAATCTCCATACTGTTTTCCATAGTGGCGGCACCAATTTACATTGCCACCAACTGTACTAGGGTTCCCTTTTCTCCACATCCTTGCCAACATTTGTTGTTTCTTCTTTTTGATGATAGCCATTCTGACAGGTGTGAGGTGATATCTCATTGCTGTTTTGATTTGCATTTCCCTGATGATTAGTGATATTGAGCATCATTTCATGTGCCTGTTGGCCATTTTTATGTCTTCTTTGGAAGAATGTCTATTCAGGTCTTCCATCCATTTTTCAGTTGGGTTGTTTTTCTGATATCGAGCTGTATGAACTCTTTATATACTTTGGATATTAACTTCTTATCAGCCATATCATTTGCAAATACTTTTTTTCCTTTCAGTCTTTCCATTTTGACAATGGTTTCCTTTGCCGTGCAAAAGCTTTTGAGTTCAATTAGATCCCATTTAGTTTTGCTTGTGTTTCCTTTGCCTTAGGAGACAGATCCCAAAAATTATTGCTACAATTTATGTCAAAGAGTGTTCTGCCTATGTTCTCTTCTAGGAGTTTCATGGTTTCAGGTCTTACTCTTAGGTCTTTAACCCATTTTGGGTTTATTTTTGTATATGGTATTAGAGAACGTTCTAATTGCAGTCTTTTACATGTAGCTGTCCAATTTTCCAACATCATTTATTGAAGAGACTGTTTTTCCCCCATTACATATTTTTGCCTCCTTTGTCATAGATTGTCTTCTCAGCAAGGGTGGGACATTTCCCTCACTTCTCTGTTAACATTTATAACAATTTTCCATGGTGGTCTGACCCAGCAATTTTCTCTGCTTTTTTCTCTACTGTATCCATCATTCTCTACTATTCTATGTGTTTTATTTATTTATTATTTAACTGCTATTGTCTACTTTCACCACTAGAAATTAAGCTTCATGAAGACATGAAGGGCAGTTAGTTATTTGTGTCTGCAGTTGGTAGAAAGACAAGGATATCTCTCTGTCTGATTTAATGCTATATTTTCAGTTTCTGATGCAGTGTCTGACATACAGTTAAGTGCTCAATAAATATTTGCTGAATGAGTGACTGAGTTAAATTCACACTGGATCACAGAAAAGAAGTAGGAGGGATGCACTCAACAGTGTTCTCACCTTTCCAAGATACAAGAAGTCTCAAAGAATCCATCACCTCAGTGAAGAAGGCATTTCAGAGCCAAGCCTTCCCAGACAGCGACCCGGGACTCAGAAGAAGTTGTAGGAGAGCTGCACTTCCAGCACCTACGCAGACTGTACAAGCAGCAAATAGAGATAGCCAGACATGGGTTATGAAAGTCTGCACTTTAATGACTGAACTTTTCAAACAGAGGAATTGGCAAGAGGCCGAGCTGTACAAGTCAGATGCAAGGACCACCACCAGACCTGAAGAAGAGCTGAGAACAACACAGACATAAGTGACAGCTGATAAAGAGAAAGTACATAGACCCAGAACAGAAGCAATGGCTTAACCACTCATGGCTATGGTTAAACAATATGGTCCTCTTTAGTGAAGAAAGAGTGCTAATGTTTTCTAATTCAATTTGTGTATCATTTTGTAGCCTGTTTAAAGTAGATTCATACTAAAGTTAATGGTTTCTTAAATTGAGTGTGGTTTATTCGAGGGTTTGATTTCAGTAATCTTCAACTAATCATCTTGCTGTTAAGGATAACCTCTGGATGGGGCGGCCATTTTATTTGTGCCTGGAGTGGGCAGAATGACAAGAGGAACCAGAGCCAGAGTAAGGCTTGAATATGGCTTCTACCGTTTTGGGTGAGGCATTAATAAGAAAAAAAAGTAAAAAAGAAAAAGAATAATGTTGGCACTGTTAACTGCTACTAAGTTAATATAATTGATATTTAATGCTTTAAAAAATGCTAATGAATTAGCATAATGAATGGTTTAAGCTACTCAGTCTATAGAGGGAAGGAAAATACTGGTTGCCAAAATTATTAGGGAAAATGTTATCACTCTGCATAAACTCTGCATAAATAACAGTAAGACCTAACTGATTCTATGTAAATTATATAATTCTATGTAATTAGAATTATATATAGTATATGCATGCATTAATATAAATTAATTTATAATATTTATTTCCTAAGTGGCGTGCAATCTATACAATTTTCCTTTCTATGGTTCCCCCACCCCCACCCCTTACTTCCTCTTAGGATTATGCTGCTTGATTTTGGTGAGAA
Source organism: Eschrichtius robustus (assembly GCF_028021215.1). Taxonomy (NCBI): domain Eukaryota; kingdom Metazoa; phylum Chordata; class Mammalia; order Artiodactyla; family Eschrichtiidae; genus Eschrichtius; species Eschrichtius robustus. Next base: position 90,655,524 of record NC_090827.1, on the reverse strand, counting down.
TTGTATTCTTACACCTTGTTTGACTTTTACTAATTTCTTTCCTAAATAAACAATAGTCATTGTACATTAACGAACACAATAACATAGTTGTATTCCTAAAATGTTGCTATTTTTACATTGGGTTGAAGAAATTCTACCTTCATACGACACTGGAAGTAACATTAGATAAAGGGAAAATCTTGTAGAAAATGAGTTAATAAAATAAAACTTTGATTAGTGCTTTCTGTGAGCTTTTTTCAGAAAAAATGAAAAACGTAAGTATCTCTTTATCTGATTAATTTTCTTCAGGTCAGTGAATGAATAATCTTTTAAGATTATTTATTTGAAGATGGATGAAATTGAAAATTGTAGGTCATTTCAGGGAGATTTTCCATTTGCAAATAATTTAAAATTTGTTTCCTAGGTGACAATTCTTCAACAAGGAGTTCAGGTTGAAACCTTATTATAGAAACCATGAAGATAATACTTGGTAGAGACACAGATTTATTACTTCAGGAGAAAAGTAGGTTACTAACTTCCAAACAGGCTGTGGTTTTCTTCTGAGACTGAGGAGGCACTTGGTCTTTAATATGTTGTTTCAACTGGAAAATATTCTGTATTGGAAACATATAGGTAGGTGACTTTGGCCTATTTAAAATTATGATGTCTGTCGCTACAACCAAACCAATTTTGTCAAAAATATTCAAATTCCCTGTGAAAAGCACAATGGGAAACAATAGGGACACCAGAAGGATGAATAAAATCACTTGCAAGAATAATCACTCGTTAGAGTTTATACTCTAACAGAGGACATTACCTAAAATGCAGTTCACAATACAACATGGGCTACCTGCCTGTTACGTTGTATAAGGGAGATGGTTACTAAATGGTGTAAGGAGGTGATCACTGTGGGATAGTTACATCAAAAAGGGCTTTGAGAAAGTTTCTCTTCACCTGGAATTTTAAGTGCTTGCAATTCAATTCAGCAGACATTCATGAATAGTCACCGGCAATTGAAATTAAAAGCAATATGAATATATACCATATCTTTACCCATTCATCTCTTGATGGACACTTAGGTTGCTTCCATACCTTGGCTATTGTAAATAATGTTGCTGTGAAGATTGGGGTGCATGTATCTTTTCAAGTTGTTGTTCTTGTTTTTTTTCAGATATATACCCAGGAGTGGAACTGCTGGGTCATATGGTAGTTCTAATTTTAGTTTTTTAAGCAACCTCCATACTGTTTTCCACAGTGACTGCACCAATTTACATTCCCACCAACAGTGTACTAGGGTTCCCTTTTCTCCATATCCTCGCCAACATTTGTTATTTTCAGTCTTTTTGATGATAGCCATTCTGACAGGTGTGAGGTGATATCTCATTGTGGTTTTGATTTTCATTTCCCTGATGATTAGTGATGTTGAGCATCTTTTCATGTGCCTGTTGGCCATCTGCATCTCCCCTTTAGAAAATGTCTATTCAGAAGATGTGCTTTTATATATATACAATGAAATACTACTCAACCATAAAAAAGAATGAAAGTTTGCCATTTGCAGCAACATGGATAGACTTGGAAGGCATTATGCTAAGTGAAATAACTCAGACAGATAAAGACAAACACTGTATGATATCACTTACATGTGGAATCTAAAAAATATGACAAACTAGTGAATAAAACAAAAAGGAAACAGACTCACAGATATAGAGAACAAACTAGTGGTTACCAGTGGAGAGAAGGAAGTGGGGTGGAGCAATACAGGGGTAGGGGAAAAAAGGGGTATTATGGGATTATATGAAATCAAGTGTGTGAAACTTCTGAAAATTGTAAAGCAATATAGAATTTAAAGAAGCTTTCATTCAATAAAAAAATTTAAATAAAAATTTAAAAAAAGAGTGAAATGAAACTAAGACATAGAGCTCTTCCTATGGGTCAGGCACTATTCTTTGTGCTTAAAATAAGCATCTTTACTTAGAACAAAGAGGTGGCCATTATCATCTCCAGATCGCAAGTGAGAAAATCTAAGGATGAGAAGAGTTGAAGAAACATGCCCAAGGGTAAGTAGCAAAAGAACTGGAGATGGGAGTCATGCCCAGGTCTGTCTTTTTCTAGAGTCTTGCTCTTCACATAACACCATCATCTCTGCTCTTGAAGATGCAGACAGAATGGTCCTAGCTATTAAAAAAGGGTTTGATCAGTCATTACACTGTGCACCTTAAACGTATACAGTGCTGTATGTCAACTATATCTCAGTAAAACTAGAAGAAAAAAAAAGGATTTGATCTATGCAATATGCAGCTAATCTGAATGCTGGCTGAAGTAGCACATTCATGACAAAGATGACTGAGGTGTAGAGAGAGAAATTGTGGGCAGACATTGTGACATTTGGATTTTGTTTTTTTAGGCCATTAGTAACCATTGATTATTATCTAGATGTTTGACTGAATTTAACTATTCTTCAAATAAGCACTTATTTGGATTAAACTCTTCATGTTTTTTTTTATTGTGGTAAAAAACTCATAAGATCCACCCTCTTAAATTTTGAAGTGCACAGTACAGCACTGTTAACTATAAGCACACAGCTGAAAAGCATATCTCCTTTCTTCATTATTTGTTTATGATTTTTGAAAATCCCTAAAAGTTCAAACATTTTTATAAAGCAATATTTTATAAAATATTAATTTAATTTGCCTTTCTCAGAGGATGTATTCATATGAGGCATTTCAATTTTATTAAGGGTTGCTAGTCTAAGTAGATGGTAATAGTTTTTTGTTTGTTTGTTTGTTTGTTTATATTTTCTATAAAAAATGTCTGTAAAAATTCTGTTAAGAAACCATTTACATAATTACTTTTCCATAGTGCTGCATTATTTGCAGATTCTGACAATGAACTTGTTTCTATTAAGAATGCTTATGGCTGCAAGCAAGAGCATACCTAAGAGTTACTTAAGCAGTTCTGAGGTCCAGTCTACATTTGTTATAACGTGTCAGTGATTTCAGGGCTGATGCTCAGTGGTTTGTAAGGTCTAGTGAACTAGCCATCCTTCATTTAAATCAGTCTGACCTCCTTCCTGAATGATTGTTGCCCATGTGGTAATTATTTTTAAATATTTAGAATGTCATCCCTTGATATCATCAAGGAGCTGACTCCTTTCTCTCTCCTATACTGTCTATTCTTTTTTTTTTTTTTTTTTTGGCGGGGGTGGTGGCACTTAAGATGATTCTGGAAGCCTCAGACATCAGAATTATGTTTGAGGAAGGAAATGGAGAAAGAATGGCCCATTCTATAGAACAATAAAATTCTTCTCAGAAACCCCTCAGCACACTTCCCCTAATATCTCATTGGACAGGACCATGTCCCATGGCCTCTTCTAGCTGCAAAGAAGATTAGGAAACATTTATGTAATTTTTCTATCCTCTGGAGTAGAGGAGGTGTGGAAAAGGGGTTGAACATGAATACTGAGTGAGCTAACCAGTAATATCTGTCAGAGAATTATAGAAAATCACTCAAACATTTTTAAATGAGTTTTCAAAGTGATAAGTTTTCACTCTTTCTCAAGTCTTTAGGATTGGAGGAAAGGATGAGACAAGAACAGGTATGCCCAACAAGCAATACCATGAAATCTAAATGAAAACAACTGTCTGTACAGCTTGATGGAGACGCTTCTGATCCTATCACACAACTTAATTTGCATTAAATTGTTTTTATTTACTTGGAATTTGAATTCCATAATTACAATTGAGTGTGCTTAAGTAATTCTCCCAGAGCATCTTTTCAAATTAATTCTCTTCTGTTGTGAGGTGTTGTGAGGAAATTTAATTTTACTTAGTCTTCATGTGATACATAAAGAGCTGTGAGAGTGCTTTCATGAGAAAGGAAACAAAAAAAGAAAAGAAAAACTAGTATTTTCTCACTGTCTAGGATGCAACAGCCCCTGCTTGCTACATATGCCATTTCATTCCATCCTCACAAACCCCTATCAGGGACAGGTAATATTGTCCTAATTTTACAGGTGAGGAAACTGAGGTTAAGAAATATTAATTGCCCAAGATCACACTGATAGTAAATGGCAGAGGAAGGACTTGGTCTCTTCTTTGCTGTCACTGAAGACAGAATATCAGAAGTGATGGTTATCACATATTACCTCAGCAATATAAAAAGCCATAGAAGAAACTTGACTACTCCTGGTAACCTTGGATTTGTCTAAATGTTATATATATATATATATATATATATATATATATTTCAAATACAAGAAAGTACACTTTGCAAGGACCAATTTTTTTCATTCTCCATGGAACCCTGTTAAATTCCATAAAAGGAAGGGGGGAAAATCTCACATTAGAAAGTTTCATATCAAATGTTTGCCCTTCATATACATTAGCTCTCCAATATAGATCCCAAATTAAATATTCCCTGTTTAGAAAAACTTTCAGTTGCTCAAGGGCAATAAGAAATTTTGAAAGTATTGACAAAGAGGAGTTTCTCAGTTTGGACCGAATGGCCTTTTGTACACACAAGAAATTGCTTTGCTGTCCTCCCTACACCATATTGCTACACGGGTCCTGTTGGTCTGTTAAGATGATGGAGGTTGAGGGGAGGGTAGGATTCATGCATCTGGAAGCCAAACACATGCCCTGTCTTGCTTGTCTTTAAAGTCTCACTAGTAAGGTCAGTGTTAGGCTTGCAATAGGGATTTTTAAAATACCCTAATTCATTGGCTACCTTCACATACATTCTGTGGGCCCTCTTAAAGTAGTACTAACCTCCACCTCTCTGCCCCACTGCCTCCCAGATACACTATGGAGCTAACTAGTTTTGTTACCAAATTATAATGGGAATATTTATACAGTAGCCTCTTCAGACTTAGAATCCTAGTAGTTTTCACTCCAAAAAATGCCTGGTGTGATGTTTTACGCTCCATGAAGTGTGGTTTAAAGGCACAAGGTCATGGGCCCTGTCATAGCAGTTGAATGTACATTGAAATATTTTTATATGATTTTTTAAAAAATTACAAAAGAAACATAAGCTGTATGTATGGTCATGACAATGTATGTGTTTATATTTGAAGTCAGATGTCTATAAACTTGTATATGTGTACAGAATTCTCAGTGGGTTTATACATTGTGACATTTTTATTCAAGATTGGGGTGTGGATTATGCTTAACAGTGAAAGCTGAAATGAGACCATTCAATTTGTTTAAAATGCTGCACTGTGCACATATGGAAATGTACATTAATTTGCTGTATGTAATATCCTGAGTTTGTTTATATCTCCAAGTTTTTACCAAGTTTTTACACTGAAGATAAATTAGCTTTAATTACATTCAAAACTTTTTTTTAAGGGAGTAAACTGTTGGGCTAAATCTGTATAAATGTGTTTTTGATTTTCTGGATATATAGTGAAAGTTTATACTTGATCTCACTGCATCATATCTGATTGCAGAAATTAAAGCACAATTTACCACCACCAAAAAAAAAAAAAAGAAACTCTCTTGAATTTATTTTCACATTCCTCATGCTCAACAGAGTGGCCTCCAGAGAAAACTTAAATGTTTATTGAATGGGTTTAAATTCTGTCTAACTCAAAGGCCCATGTTGTTTATATTGTGACGTGTTGCATTTCCCAAGAATAGTTTCTATTAGTGATGTCCCCCAATTTTCTAATACATTTTGAAAGGTCAAAATTTTAGATATTTGAAATAGTCTAGTAAAATCAGAGGTGGAGGGCAGTTAATATTTCTGAACAATAAACTATGACATTAAGATGTTTGGTCATATTTAAATAGCTAGTAAGACTGAAGCTGGGATATAAACCCAGGTGGTTTGTAATCTTAACACTATTCTGTATTTTACTATAACTGGAGATTTTTAAGAAATATCCATGAAGTATTATTTAGGATGTGTTGACATCAAGTCATATAATGCAAGTGAATCATTTAGCAGAGTGCCTGGCATATAATAAGTGAACAAAAAATTAGATTTAGTTATTCCTCACATTCCTAGATATAAATATTTTATAATACTCTTATTAATTAAATTGACAAAGATTACCTGAAGTGTGTTTACATTCACGTGAATCACTCATGAATTAGGGATGGATAAATATTGGCAGACTTCATCTTGTTCACCACTGAGAAAAGAATGCAATATCCCAGTAGAAATGTTTGGTGCTACTGAAGTCTTAAATTTTGGATGAGAGTTCAAGTTAGTGTAAACTTGTGATCCTTTCCTCTTTTCTTCATTCCACTAATATTTATTGTGTCTTTACTCTGCTCCAGGTACTGGACTGACTTCAGTGCATACTATAATGTATAAGACAAAATCTTTGACCTCAAAATGGTCTTCATGGTCTATTTTAATTCTTTCTAACTAGATCTTTGGTCTGCTGACCACAAAACTGTTGATACTCATTAATGTGTACGGATGACCAGGATATGCACAGGGCCATAGGAGAGCCATATAACCTGTATGGGGCTTGGGGAAGGCTTTCTGGATGGACTGATAGCCAAGGACTGCCCTAAAGGACAAAAATACACTTATCAAAATCAGTGAGGCTAGGTTTGAGAATAGAGAGAAGGAGGAATGTTTAGTTCAAGCCTGAAAATTGCATATAGGAAGTAAAGAAGTTAAAGAAAAATGAAAATATCAGGGACGAGGAAGTACTTTAATATGACTAGAGTATGGAATTACACAGTCCAGTATGCTGTCCACAGATGCCTCTTCAGCACTTGTAATCACAGATGCCTCTTCAGCACTTGTAATGTGGCTACACACTGGATTTCAAAGCCTTAGAAAAAAAATTTAAAAATTAAAAAAAGAAAAGTAAACTATCTCAATAATATTTTTAAACTGATTTTATAGTCAAGTGACAGTATTTTGAATATTTTGGGTTAAATCAAGTATATTATAAAATTAATTGTATCTTCTTTTTACTTTTTTAATGGGACTACCAGAAAATTTAAATTATGTATGTGACTGCATTTGTGTTTGTGTTGTATTTTTATTGGACAGTGCTACTGGGAGCATCAGGTAGCAAGTGAGAAGAAATGCTGGGGAGATAATGAAGAAGAGAGGAAAAAAGTTATTAGATATTTATTTTGCCTATAATACAGGCTTTGAAGGCAACACTTTCCTGTTTGGAGGACTTAAGCTTCTCACCACATAATTCCAACCACTCCAGACACCAAAACCATTCTTTTCTTATTTCTGGGAATTCACGTAGGCTGTCTCTAACGTGCCCACAAACAAGTCTGTCAGCTAGAGTCACCATGAAAGGGCTGTAGAGTGTCTTCTCTCCTTCCTCAGCCTCCATTTATGCACATGTTTCTTGGGAAAAATCTCCTAGTAGTTGTTGCTCATCAGAAGAACACCAAGGCCTACATAAAGGAAGCTAAAGTGGAAACCTTCAGTGTTGTCAGCAGTATCTATTCGTCCTTCCTTCCTTCATATATCCTAACCTTACTTCACTTCAGGAAATCCACCCTCTCCCCACTTTTAGTTAGAAGATAAACTTCAGGTATGGACCCCAATTGGCTTAGAGGTGTCTGCGTGTCCCAAATCCTTGCCCACAGGGATTGGTTCAGAGATGGGTGTGTAACCCAGTCAGAATCAGTGAGACACTGGGTAGTGTTTGCTGTGGCTTCTGGGAAAGAAAAGCTTCTTTCTTCTTCTATGGGAAGCCCAGGAAGAGATTCTTTGTGCAGCTGGTTGTTCAATAAAAACCTGTCCTCAGCTGCCAGTCATCTTGCAGTGATGAGGGAAAATCCTGCCCAAGTGAGGCCAGGACTGAAGAAACAAGACTGAGAAACACAGAGTGAAGATGACTCTGTCCACCCTGGCCAGGTAGTTCCAAAAGCCAATCAACTTCGTGTATTGTTTCAGCAATGTTGATATGTATATTTTGTCATTGCTATTCCCAGATATTCCCAAAGCGAAGGACCCTTGGGGACAAGAACAGTGGCAGGTAGTGAGGAGAGGACAGAAGAGAGGACTTCCTTCTCTGTGCCTTTGTCACTCTTCTCTAAAATTTTTGTGCTTGAAGCCAGAGTTTCATACCCTTGCTAAAAATTAGTCCCGAGGGAGAAGACAGAATTCTGCCTCCCTTCTCCAGCTCTGCTTCCTCATCTGTAGCTCATGATAAAGTTTATCTTTAAAGTTCGCATCCCTTTTCTCACTTACGCAGTGAACACACGCATGAATATAACAGAGGTGTGTAGGAACAGTGTTGTCTACCCGGGCAACAGCCAGATAAAATGTCCTGATACACATAAATTTGTTCATATGATTAAAGGTCTGTGTACATATTTGTATATCTTCTAGTTTATTGAAGGTTGGGCAGATTCTTTAAGTTGTTAAATATGATTTCATCATTTTACTGATGGAAAACCAAGTATTAAAGAGGTTAAGTTTGACTTTTCCATTGAAACAGTAGTCTAGTCTAAGTAGCTGTTCTCCTGCTCCAACCCAGGTCCCCTAACTGACGAGTATGTAAAACATCTAATATTAGGTACCTTAGGAACTAGTAAATTTGCTGGTATACTATGCAATTATGAAAGAAACTCTGCATCACAATTATGCCCTGTGTGACCTGTAGTCCTGTGCTGTGCTCAATGTCAGCGAGTTGTCCCAACCAGGGTATACCTCTGTCATTCCTCTCACCTTTCCTGAATTTGGTCTTGAAGTTGAAATCCCACTTTGCATACCAAGGTTTTCCAGAAAAATGACCCTATATGATTATTCCATATTGTGTGATTTTTAGAGGACACTACAAAATAACTAAAAAACACACCATGTATTGATTTTATGCTTGGTAATCATAATTATGAATCAGAACATTTTCTGAAAAGGTTTATTCAGTAGGAGAAGAATGCTAATGACCATAATGCTTATTAATCAATAATTCCTCAAAAATAATAAACTATATTATAACAGTTCTCAAATTATTTATCCAGTGTTCTTGGCTTACCGATTGGGGAGAAAATCACACAGGGAGCTGTGTGCTGAGCTTTAGTTGAGTCACAAATACTACTGCTTATATAAAACTGCCCATGTCTATTTTTTTTACCTCTATGATTTATGTGCACTTAATCAAAGTGCCTAGACTAGATTAGGCACTCAGTAAATACCCTATGTATTATCTTAGAGTGATTCAATATGTCCATGTGTTTCCCCCAATGTTTTGTTAATTCCAGAATAAGTATGATTGATAAGACAGGCAAACTATATTTTTATCTTAAACTTAATGTTTTGTTGTAATTTTTTAGGCTGCATCAAGAGTCTGCCTTATAGGTCAAAATCTAGGAAAAGTATCATTAATGACGACAGGCGTTCACTCTAGCACACTAGCAATTTTGAGTAGGAGAATTATGACAAATTCTTTCTCATATTCCCGTTTAGCATTTACACTCTGCCAACACTGAGCATTAAGAGGTTTATTTTTTATTTTTTAAAGCTCAATTTTGCTGTCAGAAATGTTTGAAAATTGGCTTGGATTGGCAAAAATATCGCTGGGTGGCCTACTTTAAATTTTTTAACCCAGTCACACTTATCATCTAGAAATGGCAAAATAGCTTTAATAAATGAGCCTTTTAAAAGCACCTCCTCCAGATATAGCTAGCTCAGTGGTTCTGAAGTAGTAGGAAAAAGAGCTATTCAAGGAGAGTAGGGAGTCTTTCAGAGCAAGATGATGGAAGAAAAAAGCAGCAAGCTGATGGAAATAATGAGTCAAAACACTAAAGAACCAAAGGTGGAAAGAGAATTCCTCCTGGAGCAAACATGTGAAAATAGAACAATTGTATTCTGACATTTGCAGGATGAGAAAAGTAATGAGGATGTGTTTGGAAAAAAGTAAATGATAAATTAGATCTTGCTTATTTCAAAGTTTTCCCTTTTGCTAACTCTCAAGGTAAAATTATTAGCAATAGAGTAAAGCTACATGGAAGAGAAATATTGCAAGCAGTTATTTGTATACTAGTTATGAGTATATGTCTCAAAAGCCAGATATGTGTCTTTCAATTTGCTTTACCCACTGTGCTCAACTTAGGATTTGCTGTAGATCCTTCAAAACATATAATTTGATGAATGAGTAAATGGGTAAAGCCTTTGTGTTTTGGTGCAGAGAAAGGTGATAGTTCAGCCTTGTCTAAGGGATCCCTGTGCTTGAATCCCAGCTGAAATTTTTCTTTTCAAAGCAGAACTGTATTTGCATTGGTATGAAAATACCCAGCACCCTACTCTCTTCCTGGTGAGGGAGAATGTGAGGAGTCACCACCAGTCAGGAGTAACCTTATCTTTCCATGAAAATAGCACAAGCTTAACCTCTGGAGGCAGAACTGTTGCCATGTTCTCTAGGAAGATGAGTTTCTGGCTATTTCTGCCTTTAGCTTGTCTATTGACTTTTGGTGAACAAAACAGAGTTGGCCTAAGTGTTCATGTCAGATGGTAACATTTGTCAGGCTAGAGCCTGCTCAGGCATTATCTGGTCAATGATCTAATGACAACAACAACAACAAACAAATCCCAGGTAACAGGGATTTACTGAACACCTACCTCGTACCACTAAAAAACCAAAAACCAAAAAACAACCTGAAAACTGACTTAAGGAGTTTATATTATCCAGAGACAAACATACATCTCAAAAGAAAATTATTTTTCTTTATAATAAGGACCATAAGCAAATATGATGAGATTTCTATAAAAACATAAAAGGGCAGAGATGTCTTCTTTAATATCAAATTCAAAATAAAATTAAATCATTACAATTAGTTTGTCACAGGATAGCTCCCCTCTGTTCTCCCAAATTGTCCAGGATATATATTTTAATTTTTTAGACTAGATCAATTAAACTACTCATTGAATTCTGGAAATTCAGAATTACAGAAGGAATCACTACTGGCAATATGATTTTTTAGAGTTAAGGGTTTTGCCTTTCATTTATTCATTCAATAAAAGTTTGAGTGTCAACCATAAGCTTTACACTCTGTTCAACATATGACTATGACAGAGTCACTGACTTCAAGGTGTTAAAAATGTAGAGATTCATGCAAACAGGTAATTATAGAATATAGTAAGTTTGGTAAAAAAAAAAAAAAAAAAAAAAAAAGGGATGGGGCCTTAAGAGATAGCTGATAAAGAAGAGACTGGGAGGATCAAGAAAAACTCCCTAGAGGAGAAAATCAGTGAGTTAGTGAGCTAAGTGTAAAATGGAGAGTAGGGCTATGGAAACTGGGGTCTGAAGGAGGTAGGGCATTTCAAAGGAATGGAGATAAGATACAGCCAAATCGGGCAAGACACTTCAAGGTATTCAAGATTGCTAGCTCACAAGGTGTGACGCAGGATGAGGAGAGGTGACGCTGGAAAAAACAGCATCAGTCAAGGTCAAGTGTTGGCCAAGAGTCCAAGGAATGAAGGTCATCAGTGTTCCATGAATCCCTGAAATAATGTGGGCAGTACTTTCCATTTACATGTGTGCTTTTTTTCTAGGCAGTCTATGGTTTTCAACGAAATCTCAAAATGATAGCCAAATGGTCAATACACAAATGAAAACGTGTTCACAAACATTGGCTGCCAGAGAAGTGCAAGTTAAAACCACAAAGAAATGCTGCTATATATCTATCAAAATATGTAAAATTTTTTTAAAAAACCCTAAAACTACCAAATATTCATGGAGATGTAGAACAACTGGTGAGCATGTAAAATGGTAAAACTACTTTTGAAAATTATCAGTTTCTAATAACATAATCATACAACCATTTTATGACCCAGAAATTTCATTCCTATTCTTTCCCCTCAAGATAAGCAAATTCTTCTGCAAAAAGCATCGTGCAAAAGTGCTCATAGCAATGTTATTCATTATTGTCCCAAAGTTGAAATAGCCTTAATGTCCACTAACAGAAGAATGGATAAAATTATTGTGTCAATATCACAACAAATTACCAAAAAGAATTACCAAAACTGAGTGACTTAAAATACAAATTTATACTCTTACAATTCTAGAAGTCAGGATTTCAAAATGAGTCATTTAGGGCTAATCAAGGTGTCAGTAGGGCTGTTTCCTTTTGGAGGTTCCAGAAGAGAGTCAGCTCCTAGAGGCTGTGACATTCTTTGGCTCTTGGTTATGTCACTTAAATCTTTGCTTTCATCATCACATCAACTTGTCCTTATTTTCACCTCCCACTTCGCTCTTATAAGGATCTTTGTGATTACACGGGACCCACCAGAATAATGCAGAATAATCTCTCAGCTCAAGCTCCCTCACTTAATCACATCTGCAAAGTCTCTTTTGAATGTAAGGTAACGTATCACAGGTTCTAGGTATTAGAACACAGATATCATTGGGTGGCCATTATTTAGCCTAACACAAGATTGTTTATCATTTATTCTTACATTGTAATAGCACTCAGAAATAAAAAGGAACAAGTTACCCACACACATAAAGATACGGATGAGTCTCTTGGACATAATGTTGAGCAAAAGAAGGTGGTCATAAAGAGTATAAAGTGCATGATTCTAAACTAACCCGTGGTTACAGAAGTCAAAAATAGAGGTTACCTCTGGTGATGATAGTAACTAGAGAGGGGCCTTGGGAAAGTTTATGGAGCAATGGAAGTGTTCTATATATATATCTTGATCTGATGTGTAATTACATGTTGTATTTGACTGTATATAATCCAAAAATTTAAATTTATTCATTTTCTTTTGAGTACTATGGTTCTTCTCCTTCTTCTACTTTAACAATTTTAATACTATGGTTAATACTGAACTCTTCACCCTCGTTTTCACAAACTACATTTGCTATTTTGCCTATGATTCCCATTTTAGTTAATGGCACCTATTTCCCTTGGTTTCCCAAGAGAAATGACTCTGAACTCTCAATCACCCTCTGTGTCAGGGTCTCCAAGATCACTCACAGGCTCCAAGATTTGCTAAAAGGACACCCAGGACTCAGAAAAGTGATTATATACTTAGTTATGGTTTATCACAGTAAAATGATATAGATTAAAATCAGCAAAGGGAAAATGCACTTGGCTGAGGTTCAGGAGAAACCAAGAGCACATTTCCAAGTCTCCTCTTCCAGTGAAGCAGCACAGAACGCACTTAATTCTCCCAACAGTGTGTGACAACATTGTGAAAAGTGTTGCTAACTCTGAAAGCTCATCCTGGTCATGGTGTCCAGGGTTCTTACTGGGGGTCAGTGATGTAAGTATGCAGCTACTTTGACTCCAGCACCCCATCCCCTCTCCCCGTGCCCACCCAACCTCAGCAAAAACATAAGGTCTCAGGCAAACAAAAAAACTCTTCTCAGGCAGAGTAATCCAAGGGCTTGGAGGTTATCCCCTAGGAGCTGACCAAGGGTGAGTTCTGAAGATGTGCTTTTCTCTTGAATGTGCAGGGTTTGAGGAACCCAGGCCTGCTATGCAACCCTTTGCTGCCTACCCTCAATTGGAACCAATTAGGTTCAAGTAGAGTGAATTCTGCCTTTGACATATCTCTTAGGTTTAGATTCTCTTCTCTAATTTCCTGGCCCCTACATTACTCCCAGTCCTCATCTTCAAGCATCTAGTACATTCTCATAGCAACAAAATGGGTGGTTCTACCACCACTTTCTCACTCACCCAAACTGGTCTTCCCCATTCTTGTCAGAGCCATCTCTCTAAAGATCAAATTGGATAATGTCACTGCTCTTCTTAAAGGTCTATCGTTGACAATAATCATAATGTCCATCACTTATAGAGCATCATGTACCTTTTAAGAAACAATAATGTGCAACTCTACTCATTAAGTTGGAGATATATATTCAATATGTTTATAAGTAGAAAAAAGCTAGAGACAAAATACTACATGTGTTTTATTCTTGTGTGTGTGCTTGTGTGTGTGTGTATTGATATGGAAAAGCCTGGAAAAATTGCCCACAAATGTTGTTAATACTTATCCCTGGGTGGTTTAGAAAATTGGTGATTTTATTTTCCTAGATATATCTTATGACTGTTCTAATTTTTTAAATGAGCACGTGCTAATTTAAAACACAGTAAAGTTATTAAACATATCTGTGGCTTGCCAGTGGCTCAAAGATTAAGTTTGAACTGTTTAATGTGGATTAAAAGGTATCAGGTACAGAGAGGCCCCACCTGATTTTACATCCGTTTTTCCTGAAACTTCAAACCATGAACTCTGCTCTGTAGTCATATTGAACTTGCTGCAACTCCCTGAACACCTCTGCTTGGTCAGCCCTTGATGCCTTTAGATTTTTGCTTTTATGCCAAGAATGTCTGTCTCTTCTTTGTCTGGAAACGATGTCTCTTTCAAGAACCAAATAAAATGTTACCTCCTCTGGGAATACTTTCCCAATGTCCCAGGCAGAATTAAGACTCTTCCCCTTAGTGACCCCACAACATTTTGTCAACATATGTTATATAAAACTTAGTACATAAAACTTAACAGTTTATTGTTTATTTCTCTACTAGACCTTGAGTATTTAAATTCAAAAACACTCATGTATCCGTGTATTTATTTCATGGGCTTTTCACAGAGCCTGGCAATACTTTTAAAAAAAATTATTAAAATAATCTCTCTTCATGGAGATGAGAAAAAAAGAGCAGTGATTTATAGACATGTAAACATCAACTGCCATTTTCCAACAACTATTATAGTTTATAAAGTTTCATTTTTTATTATTGCCAAAAAATGTTTTTCCTTCTGTTCAGAGAACAGGAATCAATAGGTAGTGCAGATTTGATTTATGCCTTTAGATGGTGCCATTACTTAGAATTTGATCTAATGTCCAATTTCTTTGGCATTTATTTCTAGTTCTCCCATATTCAAATGTCTCTTAAAATCAAGTATTTCTCAATTTCATCGTCCAATTTCTGGCTATAGTTGATGGACAAGGATGAATAAAATGCCAATGAAAAAGAATATGTCATCTCACATTGTATTTTTCATTGGATTACACTGTTGGATAAAAGTACCTGGAGTCGTCCATCTCCCATTATTTTCACCATTCAAGTAAAGCTAATTGGTCAGAGTTTCTAGGAAATGCCATCCACATAAATACCCTAGTGATAATCTCAGATCCAAAACTAGGGCTTTGGTTATCTCAAAGGGGTCTGAAGGATAGCATTCATCTCCATGATGAAGGGTCATGGCAAGGAATAGGATCAATTAGAATAGAAAAGGATGAACTAAGAAACTCAGAGAAGCATGTTTCAAACTTCCAAGGCTCAGCACAAGATGGAAGAAACTGACTAGTACCAAAGGTTTAAGTATCCTTGTGAGTTTTTTTAATCTATTTATCTATCTACGTATAATTTACATGTGTGATGGTTAATTTTATGTGTCATTTTCACTGGGCTATGGAATGGCCAAATATTTAGTCAAACATTATTCTGGGTATTCCTGTGAGGGTGTTTTGGGATGAGATTAACATCTGAATCTGTAGACAGGAAAGCAGGTTGCCTTTCCTAATGTGGGTGGGCCTGATGCAATCACCTGAAGGCCTGAATAGAACAAAAAACTGGTCCTCCCTTGAGTAAGAGAGAATTCCTTCTGTCTGACTGCTTTTGAGCTGGACGTTGGCTTTTTCCCACCTTTCTACTCAAACAGAAACATCGGCTCTTCCTAGGGTCTCAAGACTGCTGATCTTCCTTCAGACTGGAACGATACCATCAGTTCTCCTCGTTCTCAGGCCTTTGGGCTTGAACTAGAACTACACTACTGAGGTTTTCCTGGGTCTCCAGCTTCCAGCTCACCCTGCAGATCTTGGGATTTATAAGCCCCCATGATCACATGAACCAATTCCTTATAACTAATTAATTTATATTATGTTGGTTCTATTTCTCTAGAGAACCCTGCTAATACAACATAGATTAGTAAGTTTTATTCTATGCAGTGGTATTGACAAATGATTCAGAGCCATGGGTAAAATACTAAACAGGACCAAATCATATTTCCTATTAAATCATGTTACTTCAATCAATACATAATAAACTAAAAGCATGTTCAGTTGGGAAATTTTTAAAAATACTTTAATATTTCGTTTAGCATTAAACTTTTATAAAAAATAGTGCTTTTAAATATTATTCTTGTAGAGTTATTGTTTTATTCTTTTAAATGAGTGGAGGAAGGAGAAAAAAGAAATAATTTTACAAATAAAAAAATCAATTTTTGTCAAGTGCTTGAAACTTTACTGCAGTATTTTATAATTATGGTAAATGGATATGATTTTAAAAAGGAATAAAAGAAAGAGAAAAAGACAAAAGAAAGAAAAAGAAAATAGAGCAAAAGATACCAGCACTTCAAGCAATTTTGAATTTCTGATCTCCCCTAATTAGAACAAACACTGGAACTGAGACTCTCTGCCAGTGACTCTCTGCCATGATGTTTTTGCTCTATCCTGCAACAAGTCACACCACAGGCAAGGAATAAAAAACAATCTGGGTTTTGACTGGCACCAATTTTTGTACCACTTATTTATTCCTACTAGACAACCTACCCCCAAACTTAGTAGCTTTCAGCCATGATCATTTTTCTTATCTCAGGATTTTCTGGATCAGCTGGGTGGTGTTTTATATATAGATTGATTTTTGCTGGGCTTTCTCACGTGTCTAGGGGCAGTTGATACATTTGTGATGGTAGAATGGTCTTGTATGACCTCACTCACGTTTCTGGTGATTAGTGTGTAGTTAACTAGCACACTTTAATTATCCTTTACATGGTTTGCCATCCTTAAGCACACTAACTTATGCTCTGTTACATTGGTCTCAAGGTTCTGAAGTGGACAAACACTTTTCAAATCTCTGTTTATGTTGCCTTTTCTATTGTTCAATTCTCCAAAGCAAGTCATATAGCCAAAATTTGTGTTAGTAAGAGAGTGGTATACCTGCAGTATATGCAGTGGGTGCCTGAAAAGATGGATTGTACCAAACCCTAAATATACCATGCTTTTTTTTAATACTAATGGGCAAGTAGTGTATACAGTGTGGATATGGGAAAAGGGATGATACATGTCCTGGATGAAACTGAGCTGGATGGTGCAAGATTTCATCGTGCTACTTGGAATGGGACGTAATTTAAAACATGAATTGTTTATTTCTGGAATTTTCCATTTAATGTTTTTGGACTGTGGTTGACAGCGGGTAACTGAAACCATGGATAGTGAAACCACAGATAAGGGGGGACTACTGTAATCGAAACAAGGAGAGGAAGATTCTGTGGCCATTTCTTTTCAATCTATGCTTTGAAAGAAAAGAAAAATGGACTAAATAGTAGAAGAGACACAGTTAACAGATATAACTGATGAATTATGCCAGAAATCAGCACAAGAGGAAAAATAAATAAAGATAGAAGAAGTTTAAAGAAACAGAAGACCCAATACCTGACTAATAAGAATTAGAGAGAGACAGCAAGAAGAAAGAGAGAAAGAAATAGAAAATTTAGAGTGGCAGTATTTAAAAGAAAAAGAAATAGCCTACAGTCTTCCAGGCCTATATATTAAGTCCTCATATTGAAAAAAAATATAAAAGCAAGACAAACAAAAACACACTGGGCACATTGTAGTAAAAATTTAGAATTAAAAAAATATCCCAAAAGCTGTCAGAAAGCAACAAAATATTACACCTGCAAAAGAATCTGCTGAACATCAAACTTCTCACCAGAAACAATGAATGCAACCAAGACAATAAAGCAATATAATAAAATATTAGAGGAAAATAACGTTGGGCCTGGAACAGCTTACTTAACCAAACTATCACACAGAGTGAGGATGAAATAAAGATGTTTACGGACATCAATGGATTCAGAGTTCATTACTCATAGACCATCTACGAAAGCATAACCAGAGCCTATAGGCCAGGAAGAATTTTTAAAAGTCCAGAAGGAATGAAGTAATAATTAGCACATAAATTTATGAAATTTATTTTTAAATCGAAAAATTACTGTGTAGTAAAATTATTTCTTTAAAATAGCGATCGGGAACTAAAATTCCAGTTTATATCAGCATGTAATTTGGGAATAACAGTAAGCAGAGAAGAAAAGAGAAAATCAAAATGTGTTAGTATTCTATTTTGGATGAGGACAAATATAGGTAATTCCTAGAGAAGGCCATTTTACTTTAAGTAACATTGTATTAGACGTTTGTTGGATTTCTTTGCCAATCATCTCTTGATTTCCTTTGTCTTTCTGAGATCTCTGCAGTTTTGTGAGTCACAAAAACCAGGTACTTGTTCTCTTCAGTCTCTGAATGAAATACAAACAAATGCCCAAAGCAAGGCCACATGGATGCTGCCTCATCCAGATACTGAAAGGAAGAAAGTAATGCAGTATATCAGGGAAACTTTAAAATTCATTGTGTAATCAACGTTGGAATCAAACGTCCAGTATAGCGGTAGCAGTGTCTGAGAACTGTACCAACAATATTATAACCAAACTATTACTAAAATAATTTTGGCTGCAACTCCATTAATGTGTTCATTTTCCAGTCATTTACGCATTCATTCATTCAATAAATTATATCTGAATATCTACTTTGGGTTAAGCTAGGTGTTAGGTGCTAGGGAAATAGAAATGAACAAGAAAAAGAAAGCCCAGATTTTCATTAAGCCTGAGATATAGTGAGTGAGAGAGACAGAGAGAGAGAAAGTGAGAGAAAGCTATATAAATAGTATGTAGAAAGTGGAGCAGTATAAGATCATAGAGAGTGATGGGGAGCTTTTTACATGGAGTGGCCAAGAAAGGCTGCTTTCAGAGCTAAATTCCCTTGCTCCATTTTTAGTTTTTTTCTTGGCTTTAGAACCTATAGGTTCTTTGAGCTACCGGATACCTTTCCAGTAAGACTTTTCTGCCTATGTTAGCCAGACTCAATTCCTATGGTTTCCATAAAGACTCCTGACTGGTACTATCTGGAGTTAGCCAAATGGCGAGGCCTGAGGGCACAGACCTGCACAAGACTACCCTCACTTTTAGCATGAACTGCAAGTTCAAGTTTCCCAAGCTGCCTTCAGGTTTGATAATTCACAGGACGTATAGAATACATCAAAAGCTATTATACTCATGGTTATAGTTTGTTACAGAGAAGGGATATATTCAGATCAGCCAAAGAAAGAGACACATAGGTCAGAGTCATATAGGAGAGTAGCAGATGCAAAGCTTCTTCTGTTCTCCTCAGGACACATTACTCTATTGGTATTGACGTGTGACGACATGCAGGGAATATTGCCAACCAAGGAAGTTCACTAGAGCTCTGGAGTCCAGAGTTTTTATTGGGGTTTCATTAAGTAGTCATGACTGATTGGATGATTTCCCATATGGCTGAACTCAATCCCAGTGTCCCCTCCCCTGGAGATTAGTATAATGTCATGTGGCCAGAGAGGCCCACCATGCACTACCTTGTTAGCATTAAGTATCAGATTATTAGATGTGGTACTAGGGGCTTATCATGAAAAATAAAGAAAATTCTATCACTCTGGAAATTCCAAGGCTGTAGAGGTTAACTCTAGGAACCAGGTCGGTCCCCTCTATGGACAAGAACAAATTCTTTACTACACAGGTACAATGTATATGTATCTTAAAAATTAAAACAAGTGTCATATTCTTATTTTAGTCAATTTAATATTAGATAAATATTCAAAGGAAGATTAAAATCATCCTTTATTTTAATATTCAGGTATAACCACTAGTTAAACTTTGATATATTTTCTTTTTCTCTTTCTTCCTTGGACTTTGAAATCAGATTGCGGATGCTGTTTTGCATTTTGCTTGTGGCAGACACTTGAATAGACTTGCTCAGACTTCATTTCAACCTGTTTTTATCAGCAGTGGTTGGAAAGCTAAAAACTACATTTTTGAGACTCCTTTCCAGTAAAGGATTAGAGTCAAGATACACTCATGTGAATTTGGGATTCAGAGATGAGATGGAAGCCATTTACTGCAGCTTTGTTGGCTGAGAAGCAATTCTGGAAATCATGAATACTTGGAGCACTTGGCTCCATCTCTAGTCCCTGGTCACCAGCATCACAGATGGGAAGCAGAGGAGGTGGCAGTGATAACTACAGTTAGGAGCAGTGATTTTCTAGTGTCTGCAGCAGATATTGTGCTGTGACCTTAAAACCAAAAGAATGCAGGGGAGTTCATGAATATTGAACAAATTATTGTTTAAAAATAATTTTGTAAGCACTTAATTCCTGGTACTGAATCCTTTCTGTACAAAGTACCTGGAGTGATTTTTATTTCCAGCTCTGAAACCTGAGTGAAAGCATTAAAAAAAAAAAAAAAAAAAAAAGATTATATTATAAATGTATTTCCAATCAGTAAAATATTAAGAAACATCATTGTAAATTTCAACTTAAAAATTCTTCTACATTGTTCAGCTCTTCAGGAGCTAACTTCTATAATCAATTTAGAAAAATAAAATATTTTCCTAAATCATTTTTTTCTTCTGGAATCTGGGTTACCAAGTTTGTTTTTTTTAAAAGAGTTCTGTATACTTAAACTTTGTACGTAATACATGAGTAAATAGAAAAATTTTGAACTTTGTTGTTTTTCCAATAAAATTTCTGAAATATATTAAGTAATGGAAACATAATTGTAATCTTTCAATGTTCTATGACATCATTTATCTTTGAACAAGCAAAACCTTAGAAAGATGTGATTGATGTTGTCAAAGCGATTGTGCTTTCATAAACTACTCAAATTTCTATAAGTTTTATTTTAGACATTTTCATGAGTTAATGAACATATTAGACATGGTTCATAACATAGACAAAGTTTTTAACAGTAATATCTTCTTGGATTTTACCTGTAATTAAATGTGTTGTCTTATACACCCTTTTTATTTGTTTCCTATATACAGTATTCTTCTTTATCTCTCCAAAGAAAGTAAATCTATGTGCTTAAAAAACACCTGTTCTGATTATTCCATCAATTCTCTTTACTTAGAAATTACTTCTCTGTTTGTTGAATCTATTGTCTCTCTTTTGTGGTGTTGGTTTCCTTAATTTCTGGTGATCCTTGATTTATGTGGTAGTCATAATTCTCTTTTAGATTGCTTCCTTAGTTTGTGCTTCAGTTGATGAGTAGGCATTTTAGACAAGGTTTCTAGCCTTACAGTGAGCTTGGGAGATGACTGGAATGTACTCTAATTGGGATATTCAATTTTTTGTGCTTCCTATTGATCCAGAATATCTTTGTCTCCCAGTCTAAGTTTTTATACTAATTGTACTGCCTGGAGGCAGCGAATACTGATTCCCCCTCTTGTCTGATACGGAGAGGGGAATGCACAGGGCTGAACTGCCTGTGTTTTCCCTTCTTAGCAGCATGACTAATAGCCCTATTGGTGACTTCTGGTGCACATTTGCTCCCAAGTTCCACCACAAGCAAACCACTACTAACAGTCAGTGATGTGCCTCTACATTTGCAGACTCGTAATTATGAGGCAATTCAGCCTGCTGGCTTCAAATCAAAAACTTTCAACTTATCAATGCACTTTTTGTTTTAACTAAATCACTATTGTACTTTTTTCTTATTCATAAAATCTGGGGTTTGGGGCATTCATTAATCTCTTTGTACATTCTACAGATTTGTTTTGTTGGCATTTATTCAATGCTACAAGAGAAGATCCTCAATCTCTTTATTTTCTCATTTGGTGATAAAAATGTTTACAGTTGCACTTTATTTTACTACTGTAAGTATGATTTTGGTTTACTCCGACAGGTTCTGATATGTGGTGTTTTAATTATCATAACTTTGACATTTTCTTGGAATTCCTCTTTGACAAAGAATTATTTAGGAAAGAGTTTAAATTCTTAGTGGTTGGAGTTACTGTTTTGTATTTTTGTCACTAATATGAGGTTTTATTGTGATAGGATCTGAGATTGTCATCAGTACTTTTCTAATTGAGGGATTTTAAGACATGTTTGTATTTTATGGGCAACTAAAAATGTATAATCATTTCATATGTTATATATAATACTAAATTTTATTAGTAGTAGTAGTATTCAGTTCTCTATATCTTACATATTTAGGCCTACAATGGGGAGCCATTCCAGATCAATAGGGATCAAGAAGTTAAGTTTCAAGATCTTGGGCTATCTATATGTATCTGTCATTTTCTCCTCATATTTCTAGACTATATATAATTTCCATATGAATAAGAATTGAATATAAAAATGGACAATCTCAATTTCTTGAACTCTGCATTTTTACAGAGAATAGAACACGTCCAGTCATATTTATGCTAGTATTTCAACTTTTCAATATTTCAGGTTAAGTACACCTGTTTTAAAATTTAATTGGAATCCACCGTGGTAAAAGGTTTCTGTTATTTCCAGCTTATAAAAGCATTGAAAAGCTCCAGCTGAGACATGTTAAAAGAAAAATGTGTTGTCAATTCTTCAAAGTTCAAATTAACAGTACATATTTTAGTCACAGGTCCCAATGAAAATATAAAACCATCCCCCCCCCACCCCCCAAATCTGTTAATGAGAGTAAATTAGAACAAGAGATATGGGAGAACAATTGAGAAAACAGCAAAAATGTTTTGTTTACTTTTTAATATAATTTTAAAGATAATGGAATTGTATTTTATTATTGGGTTCCCAGGACATGTGCCCAGTCTAGCCTCAGATTATATAATGAAAATATTTGTTTGAGCCAATCTCAAAATGAGCTTTCACATTTCTGTCTTCTTTATTTTTATGTTCATTTGTCACACTTTCTTTTGTCCTTCCTCATCTTGTACTTCTCCCTCACCCGTTCCATTTCTCTTTCCCACTCTAACTGCCTTCTCTCATAAGCAAATGCCTGGATCCCATCCCTATTTCCCTGAGTATTCTTTCCTTCTCCTAACTTTAATTTTATTTACACACTTGCTACATGCCAGATACTAAGTGTTTCACATACATTAACTCATTTAGTCTTTGAAGCAACTCATTAAGTTAGATATCCTCATTATACCTATTTTAAACTTTTAAAACTTATTTATTTATTTTTGGCTGCATTGGGTCTTCGTTGCTGCACGTGGGCTCTCTCCCAGTTGTGGTGAGTGGGGGCTACTCTTTGTTGCAGTGCACTGGCTTCTCATTGCGGTGGCTTCTCTTGTTGCGGAGTATGGGCTCTAGGTGTGCAGGCTTCAGTAGTTGTGGCACGTGGGCTCAGTAGTTGTGGCACAAGGGCTTAGTTGCTCCGGGGCACGTGGGATCTTCCTGGACCAGAGCTCAAACCCATGTCTCCTGCATTGGCCAGCGGATTCTTAACCACTGTGTCACCAGGGAAGCCCTATACCTATTTTAAAGATAACTAAACCAAGGCCCAGGTAAGTGCATTTCCAGAGGCCACATAGCTGATAAGTGGCAGAGCCAGGTCTGGAAGTCAGGCTGTCAGGTTCAGACTGACATGGTTCCTGATGACGAGACTTCCGTCAAAGCCCTGCCTGAGAGTCAGGGAACAGAGTGTGTCAGTCTTCAGCTTCTTCTTGGCTCCCCATTAACTGTCATCGTCCTATATAATCACTCAATGAAACCTAAACCTTATAATGGGCATGGTGCTTGCTAAGTGACAGGCTTGGGCTGGTGATTTATCTCTAATATCACATTTAGTCCTTAAATCACTCTGTGAATTAGGTATTATTTTCTCATTAAGAAATGAGGAAATGGAAGTGTATATAAATTATTAATTTGCGGGCTTCCCTGGTAGCACAGTGGTTAAGAATCTGCCTGCCAATGCAGGGGACATGGGTTCTAGCCCTGGTCCAGAAGATCCCACGTGCCGCGGAGCAACTAAGCCCGTGAGCCACAACTACTGAAGCCTGTGCACCTAGAGCCCATGCTCCGCAACAAGAGGAGTCACTGCAATGAGAAGCCCACGCACCGCAACGAAGAGTAGCCCCTGCTCACCGCAACTAGAGAAAGCCCATGCGCAGCAACAAAGACCCAATGCAACCAAAAATAAAATAAATAAATTTATTTAAAAAATTATTAATTTGCTTAACATCATATAATTTATAATGGTCGGATCTTGGATTCACATGTACCTACGGCTGACTCCAAAGTGTCTACTTTAAACCTCTGCTCTATAATATCTTTCCTTTTGAAGCCCAAACCATCCATATAGACCAATGTCTTCTCCCATCTTTTTATTTTATTTTTAAAAAGTTTTTATTGGAGTATAGTTGATTTAAAGTGTTGTGTTAGTTTCTGCTGCACAGCAAAGTGAATCAGTTATACATATACATATATCCACTCTTGTTTAGATTCTTTTCCCATATAGGCCTTTACAGAGTACTGAATAGAGTTCCCTGTGCTATACAGTAGGTCCATATTAGTAATCTATTTTATATATACTAGTATGTATATGTCAATCCCAATCTCCCAATTTATCCCTCACCCCTTCCCATCTTATTAATATGAGAGACAATCCCCTGTCTTTCCACTTGAAAGTTTTCCTTCTTGACTGATTCACTGCAAAGTCGTCAGTCATTCACTCTAAATTTATGCTTACTGTAGTTTTTCTTCCTTATAAGGCTAACACTTCTGACTACGTTTTCTATGTTTTGTATCTATTTATTAAGTTATCAAGTATTTGTTTGAGAATATGATAGTCTGAATTGAGCACTGAGTATGGAAGGGACCAAGAGAGATGTGGCCCCTGCCCTCACAGGGCTCACAGTGGGAATATAAACCACCACGTAGATTTTTATCATGCATAATGATAGGCCCAGTTCCAAATAGCTCCAGTAACAGTTCCATCAATTTTCCCTTCCCTTATGTCTTGCATCTTCAATGTATATTTTCATTGCCTCTATTTTCTGTATTAACTGTAGCTTACAAATATGTCCAGGTCTCCCTCTATTATAACAACAAACATCCACAAAATTTCTCCTCAATTCTGCTACACTGCTGAGCTCTTTCCCTCCCTCTCTTTCATCACCAAATATTCTCACAAATAGAAAAATGACCTTAAATTAACTTCTTAATCATCCATTCACTCTTGAATCCTCTGAAGATTTGGCTTCTATTACAACTACTTTATTGATGTTTCAGGATGATTCTGCATTTCTGCAAGGCTCTTGATAACAGTTTCCTTTTTATGCATATATGTGTAATATGTGTTTTCCATAGTATACAACCTGCAGAAAAAAGCTTATATCTCCCAAGGATCAACTATCAGCTCATGAGAAGTCCATCACTGTTTGCTCATTTGTTTTCATCTTTTGCTATTAAAACTCTAGAGTTCATTAAAATAACTTGTACATCCTCTGTCTCCTGTACAATTTTCAACTCTCTTTTACTTTATTATTCATTATTACCTTTTTAGCTTCTTTTCAACATTTTTAGACCGTAGATTTTTATTCTCTGTATGTATTCATATATATTTTGTGCTTTTCAGTGAGGTAGTCAGTCCCCAAGAGAGGAAGTCCTGGAAATTCTCCCTACCTGACCTTCCCTTACCCCTCAATGCAGTCTGAGGTCTTAATTACATCCTGACTCCATGCCAGCAGCTGCTTGAATCAAGCAGGACAAGAAGCTTGGTGTTGGGAGTAAAGGAAAAGGGAACCAAGTAATAATCAGTTTGCCATGTTTCCAGAATCCCTTGCTTCAAGAAAAGTATAATCTCTATCGTTATCACCACATTACATATAGACTTAAACTGGTATTTATTGGGTGCTAACTGTATGTCTTAGTAGCTACAGTCCTTGACATTATTTACTACCTACAGTTGCCTTTGGCTCTTCCTTCACATACCCCATATAGTCACCAAGTCCTTTAGATTTAATGACCTTATCCCCGTATTCATCTGCCAAATAACATCTCATGCATTATGCCTTAGGATGTAACCACCTGTATGACTGCAATATTTTCTCAACTCTTTCTAATCTATGCTTCAGCTAAATTCTTGTACTATGTTGACAGATTAGTTTTCCTGATCCCTGATTACTTATGCCACTTCTATTATTAAAGGTTGCCATTGACTCTCCATTATCTGTGGGATAAAGTCCAAATTCTTTTTTTTTTTTTTTATGGAAGCTTCTTTTTTTTTTTTAAAATTAATTATTTATTTATTTATTTATTTATTTGGCTGTGTTGGGTCTTTGTTGTCGTGTGAGGGCTTTCTCCAGTTGCGGCGAGGGGGGGCCGCTCTTCATCGTGGTGCGCGGGTCTCTCACTGTCGCCGCCTCTCCCGTTGTGGAGCACAGGCTCCAGACACGCAGGCTCAGTAGTTGTGGCTCACGGGCCCAGCTGCTCCGCGGCATGTATGATCTTCCCAGACCAGGGCTCAAACCCATGTCCCCTGCATTGGCAGGCAGACTACCAACCACTGTGCCACCAGGGAAGCCCAAAGTCCAAATTCTTTATGCAATATGTAAGTTTCTTCATAATCTGACTGCATTCCACAATCCAGCTTCCTCACTCACTTCCTTTCACCTGCCTTGTTTTACACTTGGGAAGGAAAAATAATTTTCCCTCTACCCTTTTGAGTTTTCAGAAGAGACCTCCATGATAAAAAGGGAAATTAACATGATGAAAAACAGAAGTTTATTAACATGTACACCTCAGATACATGAGATATCCAGGAGAAAATGGGCAACTCAAAGAGGAGGCTTAGAATTCAGGCTTAAATACCATCTTAATAGGGAAAAGGGAGGGGAATGTTCGCCTCTTAGGGAAGAGTAAATGATTTGTAGGAAAGATGAATTGGCCCTTAGAAGAACAGATGGGAGATACAGTTTGTGACAAAGTTTGTCTGGGTGTGGTGTCAAATTCTAGTGTTTTCACCTGGGATAAGAGTTAATCTTTCCTTGTTGATGAAGCTCCCAGGGAAGGAATCTATGACAATTGAGTTTCTTTTGGAGGATCTGTCTTTAGGCAGATAAGGGGAGTTAAGAGAAAGCTTCTCCTTGCATTTGATGTTTTCCAAGTGCCTACAGCTCAAAATAATTAATACACCAAAGTGGCATATTTGGGGATTGGTATGTTCTGCCAACCTTCGCACCAAACCCAAGTACCCATTATTCAACAAATAGATACTGCAGTGTCCTATCCCTCTGCCTTTTCTTGTTCTGTTTCTTTTGCCTCCATCCACCCATATGTTTCCTTCAAGGCCCAGTTCTCAAATGTCACATTATCCAGGAAGGAGTCTCTGTTTCTTACCCTTCACTTTTAGCCAGCTGTGACCACGCCCATCAATTTGTCCCTATCTAGTTATTGCCCACTACCAGTAAAATCATGTGAGCCCATTTGTCCTGGTGTTGGTGGATAATTGATTCATCACTTTCCTTCATAAGAAGTAGTATATACACATATATAATGGAATACCACTCAGCCATCAAAAAGAATGAAATAATGCCATTTGCAGCAACATGGATGAACCTAGAGATTATCATACTAAGTGAAGTAAGTCAGAAAGAGAAAGACAAATATCATATGATATCACTTATATGTGGAATCTAAAATATGGCACAAATGAACCTACCTGCAAAACAGAAACAGACTCACAGACATAGAAATCAGACTTGTGGTTGCCAAGGGGGAGGGGGGAAGGGAGAGGGATGGACTTGGAGTTTGGGGTTGGTAGATGCAACTATTACATTTAGAATAGATAAACAACAAGTTCCTACTGTGTAGCACAGGGAAGTATATCCAACCTCCTGGGATAAACCATAATGGAAAAGAATGTATATATATGTATTACTGAGTCACTGCTGAACAGCAGAGATTGGCACAGCATTGTAAATCAACTATACTTTAATTTAAAATTATATATGAAATAAACAGTGTATATGCATGAAAATCATATGAAAATCAAAACTACAGTCTAAGACACAACTATAAACCTTGCCTTTTGTATGTTCAGTTCTGCTCAAGGAAATTTGGATTTCCTAGATAACAAAAATAATACAGATTAAAAATAGCTTATTCAAATAAACAAAACCTAGGAAAAATGAGATTTAGTTTTTTCCTTTTGTGCATTTGCTACATTAGATTGCCTCTATATATTTTTGATTGAGCAAATTAGCAGTAGATATCTTTATCTAAAACTATCTGATGCACCTGTGATCAAACATTCAATAGGATTCACCTCAGAAAAGTGCAGATTATTTGAGTATGCTCTTTTATACATATATTTTGTGAGTACCTCTAAATAAATACAAAGCAGTCACATAGACTACAAGTCACACCTTCACACTTAGCAACACAAAGGACAGTCACATACTGTTATGCTGAAAATGCCTTGAAGCAATTTAGAAACACTCAGAGTTTATTAACATAATGGAGTTTCTTCATTTTGTATTAATGGGATTCCTTAGTTTTTGAATGCCTCTGCTTTTATCCATTTATACAATAGTCTGGTGAGGTAGGTGAGGTATTATTAAATACCTAGTAAAAATGAGAAAATTCAAATCCAAACTTATTGAAGTTCTCTTAAGTCAGCCTTAAAATGAATACAATGTGGTACAGCCACTATGGAGAACAGGATGGAGGTTCCTTAAAAAACTAAAAACAGAGCTACCATATGATCCTGCAATCCCAATCCTGGGCATATATCCAGAGAAAAACATAATTCGAAAAGATACATGCACCCCAATGTTCACAGCAGCACTATTTTCAATAGCCAAAATATGGAAGCAACCTAAATGTCCGTCGACAGATGAATGGATAAAGATGATGTGGTACATATATACAATGGAATACTACTCAGCCATAAAAAGAATGAAATAATGTAAATTGCAGCAACATAGATGGACCTAGAGATTATCATACTAAGTGAAATAAGCCAGACAGAGAAAGACAAATATCATATGATATCGCTTATATGTGGAATCTAAAAAAAAAAGCATACAAATATAAAACAGAAATAGACTCACAAACATAGAGAAGAAACTTATGGTTACCAAAGGGGAGAGGGGGAGAGGGATAAATTAGGAGTTTGGGATTAAAATATACACACTACTAAATATAAAGTAGATAACCAATGAGGACCTACTCTATAGCACAGGGAACTATACTCAATATCTTGTAATAACCTATAATGAAAGAGAATGTAAGACAATTATATATATATATTTATACATATATATGTATAACTGAATCACTTTACTGTAAACCTGAAACTAACACAACATTGTTAAGTCAACTGTATTTCAATAAATATTAAAAAATAAATAAAATAAAACAAAGTAGGGACTTCCCTGGTGGCTCAGTGGCTAAGAATCCACTTGCCAATACAGGGGACACGGGTTTGAGCCCTGGTCTGGGAAGATCCCACATGCCACGGAGCAACTAAGCCCATGTGCCACAACTACTGAACCTGAGCTCTACAGCCCGCGAGCCACAACTACTGAGCCCCTGTGCCACAACTACTGAAGCTTGCGTGCCTAGAGCCTGTGCTCCTCAACAAGAGAAGCCACTGCAATGAGAAGCCTGCACACTGCAATGAAGAGTAGCCCCCGCTCGCCACAACTAGAGAAAGCCCACGTGCAGCAACGAAGACCCAACACAGCCAAAAATAAATAAATAAATGTATTAAAAAATAATAAAATAAAATGAACACATTGTCCCTAATGTTTAGTATCTTATTCAAACCACTTGACTATAGTCTCAATTAGTCTATATTCTCATTAATGGTGGTCATAGTATGGTGGTTTCTATGTCACTGTGTTTCTATTAAGTGAAAGGATCTGTTCAAAGACCAAAAAAAAAAAAATTGATTTCAAAGTTTCAGAGGTTTTAAGACTGAAAGGTTCTTTGAGTTGAAAAGTGAGTTTAACAAGCAGTAAAAATCTCAATTTTTAACTTTTAATCCAACTTCCAACTTTTTAAATCAATTTTACATTAACAAACATTTGTGCTAATTTAACAATATTTTTTAAACTTTTCAAAAGATAAACTTTGCTTATTTTAATGATTTTTGTCTTTGAGTTTTTCTGAAACACTCAAAGACAAAGTAGATAAATGAAGAGAAGGGTAGAAAAAATGAGCTTCTCCTTTTGTTGTATCAGAAAGGGGACTCTATTATGAGATGTCAGATTAATCTGTCTTAACAGTGACCATTTAAGTCTATCCTCAAAACATTTCTAGTATCATTGATATAAAAATCAGAAGTCTAGCTTTATTCGCAGTGTAAGTGTTGACCTAATGTGTTCAGCAATGTTATATTTAATTTATAAAGGTTATATGAGAGTTTACATTAGGTATAATAAGAAATAAAATTAGTTTTGCCATAGTCCAAACTCAATCTTCCAAAAGGAAATTATCTCTGGTTTCCCAGAACCCTCTTAAACCCAACATTCAACTGGATATTGGCTCAAGCTGGCACTAAGGGAAGACACTGTCATTGGACAGACAAATATATGGGATTTTGTTTATGGATTCTTAAAAGTAAATATTACCTTATTGCAATTGAGATTTCTGGAAGTTGAGGATGGTTTATATGCTTGAATGGAATGAACTCTGAATACCAAACACCATTCCTGTGTATCCACTATGCATTTGTATCCAAGATATGTGGTATAGAAAAAAATATCTTTGTATTGTTATAGAGTTCATTTTAACTTAAATTTTTTTCTGAAAATTTGGGTTCTGGACTAAAAGTAAGCCCTAGAAAGTAATTTACATCAATATTGACAGTGAGAACCCCAAAGAAAATTACTCATTCTGGAGCTCTGTGTTTACATTTCAAGGGGTAAGGAGGTCCAGGAGCTTAGAGACATTGCTGAGTGCAAAGATTAAGACATTGGGATTATCTGGCCCTTTGAAGAATTTATTTATATTTCAAAAGATTAGAATGAGAACTCAAGGTCCTTTCCATACCTTCCATGAGAAACAAAGGTTTTTCTCCTTTTTTTTTTTTTTTTTTTAGTAGAGAAGAGGGAATAACCCCCTCCCTTTTCTATACAAATATCCAGATTTATTTTTTTCAACATTTCTGTACGCATAGGACATTTAACCTGACTTTATTGCACCTCCCCAGGAGTAAGAATTGTGATGTAGGAAACCACATTATTATTTGCTTTTAAGTGAATAACGATCATCTGTCTGTGACTCCAAAACTTTGTGTGTGCAACCAGGACAAAATTAATAAAGATGAAAACCTAAATGAGATACAATCCTAGATACACATATTTTCACATAAATTACAATCCATAAACATAGACATTTCCCATGGGAGAAACTCTCAGTGGAGAGGAGATCAGAGGGAAGGTATTAAATCTATTGTTAGTTTTTATATAATTTATATATCAACACTTGGCCTATACCTCCTTCTCCTCTATATTACCACAGCATTTTCCATTACAATACTTATCACATCCTGTACCTATGTGGCATAATGATATTTTGATATATTAATCAACTTTTTTGTTCTGGTAATTTATTTTGACCCCATGACTTCCTCCATTAAACTAGACTGTGACATCTGTGCCCTCAATGTCAAGTAAGAATGCTGAGATAAACCAACAAAGAAATGTTTAGCAAAAAAAAAAAAAAAAGGGGGGGGGAACTTGTTAAAATTTTTTTGATACATTGGAGTATCAAAATCTAAGGCTGTAAGTATCTAAGACCATAACACCTTAAAACCGTAGACAACAGGTTTGGGAGACAACTTAGGAGAGAGCCACTCTTCCCATCCTTTTTCCCCTCATCTAAGTAGATGGAGGTTATTATCTCTAGGCTAAAAATGAGAATTGGTGGAGAAGCAAGACCTTAGAAATTTCTCTTACTTAATAGGAGGCTCCTTCAGTCGGCTAGGTTTGGGGTAATGGAACTCCAGATAGACTGCAAGCTTGACCACAGAGAAGGCTTGTACTTCACACCCCTGGGTGGAACTGAGAAGGCAGCCAGCCTCACAGCAGAACTGTTGTGAATATGTACTCAAGTAGGGTATCCTGGCAGGTTCATCAGGCAGGTTTGTGGAGCCTCCACCCATTCCAGGGCAGTCACAGGAGCATGCTGTTCTAGGTGTCTGAGAGTAAAGAGCATCTTGAACAAAGAACCGTGGGGACCAAGACAAGAGGCCTTGAGGTAGGGTCAAGGAGGATGCACTACCAATCTGCCTCCACCAACCACCAAGACCAGGTGGGTCAGAGTGCCTCACCAGATGACAAGGTGGAGAGATGACAACCAAGGACGCACTACACGAGGTCATGGCACTAAGTATGCCTCTCATCCATTGCTAACTTAAACACAGTCCTAGGAAAAGACAAGGAAAACTATAAAGGAGATTGCTCAAAATTAACAGAATTGGCTGAGATTTAATTTCTGCCCCCTGGTAGAATGAGGGTTCAAGGTAGAAAATAAACTGAATAACAGAAAAATTGATAAAATATAGTAGTAGTAGTATTTGTTGTTGTTGTTATTATTATTATTACACCCTGAGCTTATGGCTTGAATATCACACCACAAGTTCTGCACAATTTATGTCTTCCCCATTAGACTAGAATCTCCTCCTAAGAAAGACTTACTATTTATTCTTCTTGCCTTTCCCGTCCTGGAGTTTACTTCTTAAATGAATAAATAAGAGAGTGGTGAAGGAAGATTGAGAGTTGAGAAATTAGCTGTTATGGTAGGTAATACATGTTTATGAACAACATCTCTCTTCTGTCATAATATTCTACAAAACTTAGGCTTTGTTTTGCCTTCACATTTGTCAAAATATGTAGTGTTAACCTGACCCTCTGTCATGCAATTTTTGATTAAAATTCTTAATGGCAGTAATATCACAAGCTGCTGTCCAATTAAAACAAATTTTTCTCTTCAGGAAATATTTCTAGAGTCTATATTGTTCAGTTCCCTTATTCACTGTGGTGAAAAGAAACTCAGAAAATTGTATTTCCTATAATATTTCCTTACTGCTTCCATTTAAGTTGGAATTCTGGGATTTTTAACAATTCCTGTCAGCTACAATGTGTCAATTCCTTGGCTTCCTGCAAGAATAGATTTTCCCTGTGCAGGAAGGAGCAATGATTCTCCAAATGAGACCACCTTGGAGGCTGATGAAATGTGGGGTATGTTGTGTGCGCATATGTGGCAAGAGGGGAGGTGCCTGCACATGCACATAAACATGCAACAGAATCCTTTGAAAAATGGGAGAAAAATTAATGACTTTGGAACATCAAGTCATTTCACAAATACAATACTATAAATTTCCATATGCAGCATAGTAGTAGTTGTTCAACTTTTTTGAATGTATTTTTTCCCTCACAATATTTCTCAATTGCCAGAAATGTAAGTCAGAACTAGGAGTGGAAATAGAGAAAAATAATCACTTCTCCCATGAAAACAAATGTAGGGAAAAGTCATTGGCTTTTTGGAAGGAAAATTAGCCATTTCTGGCTCATTATAGCTAATAAGTAGGAGTGTGAATATCAACTGATTGAAAATCAGTGAAGCAAAAATGGTGCATTTAAATCAGTACTGTTGAATCAGTCAGAGTTAATCACATCTCAACCAGCATTAAAGAACAGGGTCAGAAATAGCCCATTGTGAAGAAGGCCAAATTCAGAATCCTCCTAATTTTCTCAGGACCAAGTCATGATGAACAATATTTATCCCCCTAACAGAATTTTAGTACCTGATTAGAGGCCCAAGTCACAAGCGAGTTGGTGAGGTGGACATCCAATGCACTGAGTACCTTAACTACAACAAGGCACAAAATCCAGATAATCCACGCTGTAAGAACTTACTCTTAGAATAATACAAAGGGTCACGCCTGTCATTAAAAATGGGTATATCTCATATCAGACAAAATAGACTTTAAAATAAAGACTGTTACAAGAGACAAAGAAGGACTACATAATGATCAAGGGATCGATCCAAGAGGAAGGTATAACAATTGTAAATATTTATGCACCCAAGATAGGAGCACGTCAATATATAAGGCAAATACTAACAGCCATAAAAGGGGAAATCGACAGTAACACAATCATAGTAGGGGACTTTAACACCCCACTTTCACCAATGGACAGATCATCCAAAATGAAAAAAAATAAGGCAACACAAGCTTTGAATGATACATTAAACAAGATGGGCTTAATTGATATTTATAGGACATTCCACCCAAAAACAACAGAATACACATTTTTCTCAAGTGCTCATGGAACATTCTCCAGGATAGATCATATCCTGGGTCACAAATCAAGCCTTGGTAAATTTAAGAAAATTGAAATCGTATCAAGTATCTTTTCCGACCACAACGCTATGAGACTAGATATCAATTACACGAAAAGATCTGTAAAAAATACAAACACATGGAGGCTACAAAATACACTACTTAATAACGAAGTGATCACTGCAGAAATCAAAGGGGAAATCAAAAAATACCTAGAAACAAATGACAATGGAGACACGACGACCCAAAACCTATGGGATGCAGAAAAAGCAGTTCTAAGAGGGAAGTTTATAGCAATACAAGCCTACCTCAAGAAACAGGAAACATCTCGAATAAACAACCTAACCTTACACCTAAAGCAATTAGAGAAAGAAGAACAAAAAAACCCCAAAGCCAGCAGAAGGAAAGAAATCATAAAGATCAGGTCAGAAATAAATGAAAGAGAAATGAAGGAAACAATAGTAAAAATCAATGAAACTAAAAGCTGGTTCTTTGAGAAGATAAACAAAATTGATAAACCATTAGCCAGACTCATCAAGAGAAAAAGGGAGAAGACTCAAATCAATAGAATTAGAAATGAAAAAGGAGAAGTAACCACTGACACTGCAGAAATACAAACGATCATGAGAGATTACTACAAGCAACTCTATGAGAATAAAATGGACAACCTGGAAGAAATGGACAGATTCTTAGAAATGCACAACCTGCCGAGACTGAACCAGGAAGAAATAGAAAATATGAACAGACCAATCACAAGCACTGAAATTGAAACTGTGCTTAAAAACCTTCCAACAAACAAAAGCCCAGGACCAGATGGCTTCACTGGCGAATTCTATCAAACTTTTAGAGACGAGCTAGCACCTATCCTTCTCAAACTCTTCCAAAATATTGCAGAGGGAGGAACACTCCCCAACTCATCCTACGAGGCCACCATCACCCTGATACCAAAACCAGACAAAGATGTCACAAAGAAAGAAAACTACAGGCCAATATCACTGATGAACATAGATGCAAAAATCCTCAACAAAATACTAGCAAACAGAATCCAACAGCACATTAAAAGGATTATACACCATGATCAAGTGGGGTTTATTCCAGGAATGCAAGGATTCTTCAATACACGCAAATCAATCAACGTGATACATCATATTAACAAACTGAAGGAGAAAAACCATATGATCATCTCAATAGATGCAGAGAAAGCTTTCGACAAAATTCAACACCCATTTATGATAAAAGCCCTGCAGAAAGTAGGCATAGAGGGAACTTTCCTCAACATAATAAAGGCCATATATGACAAACCCACAGCCAACATTGTCCTCAATGGTGAAAAACTGAAACCATTTCCACTAAGATCAGGAACAAGACAAGGCTGCCCACTCTCACCACTATTATTCAACATAGCTTTGGAAGTGTTAGCCACAGCGATCAGAGAAGAAAAAGAAATAAAAGGATTCCAAAGCGGAAAAGAAGAAGTAAAGCTGTCACTGTTTGCAGATGACATGATACTATACGTAGAGAATCCTAAAGATGCTACCAGAAAACTCCTAGAGCTAATCAGTGAATTTGGTAAAGTAGCAGGATACAAAATTAATGCACAGAAATCTCTTGCATTCCTATATACTAATGATGAAAAATCTGAAAGTGAAATTAAGAAAACACTCCCGTTTACCATTGCAACAAAAAGAATAAAATATCTAGGAATAAACCTACCTAAGGAGACAAAAGACCTGTATGCAGAAAATTATAGGACACTGATGAAAGAAATTAAAGATGATACAAACAGAATGAGAGATATACCATGTTCTTGGATTGGAAGAATCAACATTGTGAAAATGACTCTACTACCCAAAGCAATCTACAGATTCAATGCAATCCCTATCAAACTACCACTGGCATTTTTCACAGAACTAGAACAAAAATTACACAATTTGTATGGAAACACAAAAGACCCCGAATAGCCAAAGCAATCTTGAGAACGAAAAATGGAGCTGGAGGAATCAGGCTCCCTGACTTCAGACTATATTACAAAGCTACAGTAATCAAGACAGTTTGGTACTGGCACAAAAACAGAATCATGGATCAATGGAACAGGATAGAAAGCCCAGAGATAAACCCACGCACATATGGTCACCTTATCTTCGATAAAGGAGGCAAGCATATACAGTGGAGAAAAGACAGCCTCTTCAATAAGTGGTGCTGGGAAAACTGGACAGGTACATGTAAAAGTATGAAATTAGAACACTCCCTGACACCATGCACAAAATAAACTCAAAATGGATTAAAGCCCTAAGTGTAAGGGCAGACACTATCAAACTCTTAGAGGAAAACATAGGCAGAACACTCTATGACATAAATCACAGCAAGATCCTTTATGACCCAGCCCCTAGAGAAATGGAGATAAAAACACAAATAAACAAATGGGACCTAATGAAACTTAAAAGCTTTTGCACAGCAAAGGAAACCATAAACAAGACCAAAAGACAACCCTCAGAATGGGAGAAAATATTTGCAAATGAAGCAACTGACAAAGGATTAATCTCCAAGATTTACAAGCAGCTCATGCAGCTCAATAACAAAAAAACAAACAACCCAATCCAAAAATGGGCAGAAGACCTAAATAGACATTTCTCCAAAGAAGATATACAGATGGCCAACAGACACATGAAAGAATGCTCAACATTAGAGAAATGCAAATGAAAACTACAGTGAGATATCATCTCACACCGGTCAGAATGGCCATCATCAAAAAATCTAGAAACAATAAATGCTGGAGAGGGTGTGGAGAAAAGGGAACACTCTTGAACTGTTGGTGGGAATGTAAATTGATACAGCCACTATGGAGAACAGTATGGAGGTTCCTTAAAAAACTAAAAATAGAACTACCATACGACCCAGCCATCCCACTACTGGGCATATACCCTGAGAAAACCATAATTCAAAAAGAGTCATGTACCAAAATGTTCATTGCGGCTCTATTTACAATAGCCAGGACATGGAAGCAACCTAAGTGTCCATCATCAGATGAATGGATAAAGAAGATGTGGCACATATATACAATGGAATATTACTCAGCCATAAAAAGAAATGAAATGGAGGTATTTGTAATGAGGTGGATGGAGTTAGAGTCTGTCATACAGAGTGAAGTAAGTCAGAAAGAGAAAAACAAATACAGTATGCTAACACATATATATGGAATCTAAGGAAAAAAAAATAAAGGTCATGAAGAACCTAGTGGCAAGATGGGAATAAAGACACAGACCTACTAGAGAATGGATTTGAGGATATGGGGAGGGGGAGGGGTGAGATGTGACAGGGTGAGAGAGTGTCATGGACATATATACACTACCAAATGTAAAATAGATAAGTAGTGGGAAGCAGCCGCATAGCACAGGGAGATCAGCTCGGTGCTTTGTGACCACCTAGAGGGGCGGGATAGGGAGGGTGGGAGGGAGATGCAAGAGGGAAGAGATATGGGAACATATGTATATGTATAACTGATTCACTTTGTTATAAAGCAGAAACTAACACACCATTGTAAAGCAATTATACTCCAATAAAGATGTTTAAAAAAAAAAAAAAATGGGTATAGCAAAGGATTCCTTAATGGGCAATATTCTTTTGCACCTAAAGAAGGAGAAAAAAATAATGCATGTCATTGGAAAGAGTTTTTTTTAAATGAGCATTTAGATTATTTTTTAGATCTAATTATACTGTTAGCCAGTGTAATGCAACCTAGTTTCCAGATTATAATACCTAAATAGTCTGATCATAGCTCTTCCTAACTACACTTTTCCTGATGAATTTATCTGATCCTTTAAACATAGCAGGACTTTATATGTACCATCTCAAGATCAATTTAAATATCTATTTCAGCTATTTGCTAAGAGTCTACTGTCAGCTCCTTTCTACAATCTGCCTCCTGCTATGAGCCCTCTGAACACCTGCTCCATGCCCTATATGGATATCATTTTCTATTTTCTGAATTTACTGATCTATTTAGGCATTCTTGACTTTCTGTACTATTCTGCCTGCTTTATAGACTCCTTGGATTTGTCATTCAATAAATTATTATTGATAATCTACTGTGCTCTGGCCACCAAGTAAATATCGTGTCTCCCACAGATGTCGGTGTATACAGTCCTGTTCTCAAAGACACCATCTAGCCAAGCCAGAATCCAAGGAGTGGAATTTAGACATTTGACTCTTATAGCTCCAGGCCTTCTATGGTATTCTGTCATCTTTCTGTGTTCCTTTCACATGTTGAGGTACTTTCTGCCATCCGGTCAAACTTCAAATGCCAATTGTGCCAGGAAGTCTCCTTAGAAAAACGTTAGCATTGGAATAGCTCCCTCTCCTGTGACTACCAGTTGGTATCATTCTAACAGTATTTATCACACATGTAATGTGGGGATATATTTTATCTCCCCTAATAGAGAGTGACCTATTTGAAAACAAGTGTGAACTCTCAATTTCCTTTGTTTCACCCATAATGCTTAGTAGAGTGCATATATTAGGTTGGCCAAAAAGTTCGTTCCGGTTTGTCCATAACATCTTACAAAAAACCCGAACGAATTTTTTGGCCAACCGAATATATTTGAATAGTAAAAGTTTGTTGATGTAATTAATTGGTCTGTCAACACCATGACAAACTAATTCACTTTCAACTTCCTCAGTGTTCAATTGTTCACTCTAAGTGCAGCTGTAGGAGAAATGCTGTTGTGAGAGGAATCCAGTTGGGGAAATGAATTGTGTGACATGATATTGGAGTGGTAGGATATTCCTAAATTCATTTGGAAGGTTTGGAGGCTATGTGGTATTGTCACAGTCATTGACATGGCTGTCAGGGGACTTGGATTGTAATATTGTCTCTGCTGACAATTAGCTGCCTAATTATTGAGAAGTTCTACGTCTCAGAGAAGTGCTCAGATTTCAATTCACATAGCAATCATTTATTTACCATCTTTTGTCTGCCAGTCACTGTACTAGATACTATAGT
The DNA here is from genome assembly GCF_028021215.1 of Eschrichtius robustus. Lineage (NCBI taxonomy): Eukaryota > Metazoa > Chordata > Mammalia > Artiodactyla > Eschrichtiidae > Eschrichtius > Eschrichtius robustus. Next base: position 90,616,451 of record NC_090827.1, on the reverse strand, counting down.
CAAAAGAAGAATAAGGCACTATCTCTGAATCAGAGGAGCTTAAAGTATAACAAATATATAACCATATACACCAATAATTACAATAAAGTAAGTTGAGAACATTGTGCAAAGTACAGTGGGAACAGAGGGAGGAGAGTGATAGGTTTGGCTAAGATGTGGTGAAGGCTTTACAGAGAGGGTATGAATTAGTTCTGGATGTTTCCTTGACAGATAAAAAGAAGTTGCGGCAGTGCCTCCTATGCAGTGAGAACTGCACATATAAATCCAGAATGGCAGAAAACTGAATGATCTGGTCAGTGGCTGCATGTTGTTCAGAGTTGTTTGAACCACAGACCTGATGGGAGAAGATCAGAAATGGGCTACAGGAGCCCAACAAAGAAAACTCTGCATTTGCTAAGAAGTGTGGACATTTTCTTGTAGATCATTGGATCTTAACTTGTGCTTTTTGGAGTCCAAACATTCTTTAGAGGACCTCCAGGGCTGCTCACAACCAGGGACGTGAGACAGAGGAAGAGGAGGGCTAGAAGTTAAACTGGTTTTTTACTTCAACCATTTTAGCTCTTAATTTATGGTTTTATTTTTGGGCTCTACAGAAGATTAAGCTTGACAATCAGTCTTATTTCTAAAAATAAAAAGGAATACAAAGCTCTGCAATAAAATACGGAGAGCAGTGGATGGAGCCTAAGGATGGATGAGTTTGGATGTATCCTATAGAAAGAGCCTTATGGCAGCACTCTCGACCGTGAACCTGAACCTGCAGAGACTTGGGCCAGGGAGGCTACTCAAAGCTGTTACAGGCACCTAGGGGAGAGTTGGTGAGGGCCAGAGAGAAAGCAGTGGCAGTGACAGCGGCTGGAAAGGCAGCAACAGATTCTATAGAAACTGAAGTGGTAGTAAAATGGAATTGGACTGGGCAATCACTACTCTCTAACGTGGTGGTAGGCTGCGTGCAGAGACGTGTAGTTGCATTTGTTCTTATTCTTTTCAGCCATATTCACATTCCATTAATTTCTCTCTACTGCTGACAGTGCCCGCTTCCCAGCAGTGTGGCTGCCTAATCGTCACTGCAGGCTGCTGGAATGTGGTTTATAAAGAGGTGCGTCGTCTGGCTGACTCTTACCCACCAGCCTGCATTGGCTTGTTCAGGTCTCAACATTGCTATCAAAGTTGCCAGCTGTCTTCCTTGCAGAACCCCTATTAGTGCAGGTTTCTGTGAATCTAACTGAACCTCTGGCCTGCAGATTCAAAGCAAGCATTTAATTGATCCTACAGAGTTCCCTTTGGACTCTCAATGTCTCTACCTGAGATTTTTCTGGTTCTCAGTCTATGTGAATGGTTTATATTTTTTTGTGCTCATACATTTGAAGGATAGAAATTTTGGCAGCACATTTGAAAGAATAAAACCACTAAACGAGTCATCAATCATTACTCCATAAGCACTACTAAATTATAACAGTGTCTTGCTAGGACTATAAAATGATCCACAGACTGCCTGGATCTAAACTTAGCCTCCACTATTTATTAGTGGAGACTAAACAATTTTGACCAAGGTTCATGATTTTCTAAACTTTCTAAATCTTGATTTTTCTCATACTAAAATGAAGAAAGTTTCTTTGAAGTTTAAATGAGATAATGTACATAAAGCATTTTGTACAATGGCCAACACATATTAGATACTAAACAAATGTTAGCTATGTTATGATTTTTAAATTATCACATCATATTATTTTCATACAATCAACAATTTGCATCGTATTCCCTTTTTTTCTGTCCATATTTGCTCTCTTGAATATTCATGAGAAACGTTTTTATGAATTTTTATAACACACAGTCTTAATTCTTACTCATTTCTAGCTACCTTGCCTTACACGATGCTGCATGACCTACACAGCTAGTGTCCCACATGATGATACCCATATGCATATATGCTTAGTGTGATAAGACTACTTTTTACACTTTTGTTACAATTAGGAGGCAAACCATCAAAGTTTCACATAATACCACATGCTATGACAGTGGGAGAAGAAATACTGGCTTATGCTATAAAGTCTCGTCATAAAAGTAGCTGCAAGAGTTGTTGACAAATTACTGGATTGAGATTTAGGAAACTGGAACTCTAACTTAACTCTCAGTTTTCTGACTTGTATAAAGAGTGGGCCTAATACCTAACAACTCAATTCAATACTTGCTCAAGGGCTGCTGAGAACAAGAAAACAGTACATTTGTTACAATGAATGGATCCATATTGACACATCATTATCATCCAAAGTCCATAGTTCAGATTACAGTTGACTCTTGGTATACATTTTATGGGTTTTGACAAATGTACAATGACAGGTATCCGCCATTATAGTACCATACATAATAGTTTCACTGTCCTAAAAAGCTCCTTGCTCTGCCTTTTCATCCCTCCCTCCCCTCTAACCCCTGGCAATCACTGATCTTTAGTTGCACCTTTTTCAGAATGTCACATAGTTAGAGTCATACAATATGTAGACTTTTCAGATTGGCCTCTTTCACTTAGAGTATGCATATAAGATTCCTCCATGTCTTTTCATGGCTTGATGGCTAATTTCCTTTTAGTACTGAATAATATTCCATGGTCTGGATGCTCCACAGTTTACTTATCCATTCACCTACTGAAGGACTTTTTGATTGTTTCCCAATTGGGCAGTTATAAATAAAGCTGCTATAAATATCCATGTGCAGGGTTTTGTGTACATAATTTTTCAGTTCCTTTGGATAAATAAATACCAAGGAGCACGATCACTGGATTATATGGTGAGAATATGGGTTTGTTTGTAATGAACTGCCAAACTGTCTTCCAAAGTGGCTGTGCTAGTCTGCATTTCCATCAGCAATAAATGAAAGTTCTTGTTGCTTCCACATCCCCCCCAGCATTTGGGGTTGTCACTCTGCTGGATTGTGGCCATTCTAATAGGTATACAGTTGTATCATGTTTTGATTTGCTATCTCCTAATGATATATGATATGGAGTACCTTTTAATATGATTATCTGCCATCTGTGTTTCTTTCTTTTCTTTTTTCTTTTTTTTTTTTTTTTTTTTGGTGAGGTGTCTTTTAAGGTCTTTTGCCCATTTTTAAATTGAGTTGCTTGTTTTTCTTATTTTTGATTTTTCAACTTAAGTTGTTTTTCTTATATTTTGAATAACAGTCCTTTACCAGATGTGTCTTTTGCAACTACTTTCTCCCAATCTGTGACTTGTCTCCTCATTCTCTTGATCCTTTGTTAAATTTTAATAGATCTAACAGTGTTGGTAGAGGTAAAGTACTGATGCTCAGGACCCATTCTGCTTTTCACTAAGCAGAATGAACTGTAATTTGGAGGTTGTTTTCAGGAATTCATTCAAAACATCAAATTATTTCTTTAGGATCTTCCTCTCGCCTAAAAAATACCTGTTAAGAATTCTAAGTGAATAATCCGGTCAGTTGCATTTTGGCTCAATTAAGTTTATTACCATTCACAAAATATTTATTGAGATTACAATGAGAGGGATTTCATTATAGACCGTCCAGATTTAAATCTCCTTGGTTATGCTCATGATTACAACTTGATTGGGATAGAATTCTTGGATCGCAAATGTTTTCCTCCATTACTCTTTAGACTGTGAGACATTTTCTTCTTAAATTTAGCACTGATGAAAAGTGTGCAATCAACTAGATTGTTACATCTCTTTTATCTACCTGGACGCAGGATTTTTTTATTATATTACCAAAATAGTAGAAATAGAAAGACAGGATAGGTCTAGATGTTAGTTTTTCATTGATTTTGCTTTGTGCCTGATGAGAGTTTTGATCCGCAGACCAGGATATTTTGACTTTGATAATGGCTTCAGTTTAACTTGCTCTGATTTTCTCTTTGGGCATAACCAGCATCCAAACAATGTATATTTCTTTTCTCAATTGCTCTTATAATTCTCACAGCTTTCTCCTTTATTTCTGCATCAATCAATATTAAGCTTCTCAATACTACTTTGTTCATCGCTGAGTTGGATTTCTAGTGCACCATTTTGTTCTTTATTGCCACAACTGCAGATTTTACTTCTTGAAATTGTGCTTTTATTTACTTCTTTTCCTTTACATTTTCTCCTTTCCCATCTCTGTCTGTTTCCATTTCTTCTCGTCTTTTACCTGTTAGTTTGGAGTCCATGTTTACTTCAAATGTTTTCTAAAATTTTCTTTGCTTTTTTTTATAATATATATTTTCAAAAGAATGCCTTTTCTTTGCATATTTTAAGCCATGCTTCCCTTTTGGATATTTGCAGTTATTACTTGCACACCTATGCAAGATTCTGTCCATTTAAAAATTCTTAAAGAGAGAAAGACCTATCCTGATCCAGTGTTTGGAAATTGGGCACATGGAGTATCCCAAACACCTCCAACTATCCACTTACACTTAGCAGAATCTATCCCCCAGCCTTCCACTTTTGAATCCTATTCCAGTGTAGATGTACATTTCTGAGCCAAATCACCAATGAGACCAGCCTTCTCTATTGTCAGGACCTAAACCATACCAGAAAATTAGATAAAGATTGTTTTCTAAACTAAATGACGGACTTCCCTGGTGGCCCAGTGCTAATACTCTGTGCTTCCAATGTAGTTCTTCTTCGTTGGGGAACTAAGATCCCACATGCCATGCAGCAGCCGAAAATTTTTTTAAAAATAAAATAAAGAAAATGATGAGTGTTATATGGAGGTTATAAGATACTAATTGCTTGTTATTTGATCAATTATTTAACCTTTCCACATCACAATTTTCTTTTCTCTAAAATGGGGATAATAATCCTTATCATGGAGGCTGGTTGAGGGAATTAAATGAGTTCATATTTGTAAAGCATTTATCACAGAGTCTGATACAGAATTTGCATTAACAATCATCAGATTTTTAAATTACATATACGATTTTATAATATTTATTTCTGTAACTTACAGAAAGGTCTTAGATCTCAATGCAAAATCCCTTTTGAATTTTAAAATTATAAAGAGATCTATATTAAATCTAGTGAGGTATAACTATAATGAACATTCTTGCTACATCCTTTTCACGTGAGAAACTACTACTGATGGTAAAAATGGAAAATGCAAGTGATACTTGTACGATAAACTCAGAGAGCATAAAAGCAAGTAAAAATACATGCAGCTATTCAGAAGAATTTAGTAATATGTTTTAATATATTCGTAGATAATTCAAGATAATTATTTTCCACATAAACTAAAGACAAGAAAAAGTGTGCCTGTATCCACGTTCACTGAAAAAATCTGCTGTATAGGAGATCAGGTCTGATGTTGGATATTTCACATTCAGAATGACACATACTAGTAATGTACAGTCCCATAGTTGTTAGGTTATAATCATATCTGCATTTATTCTGCAGCAAGTGAAATGGGGTTTTAACGGCATAATGTATTGTACTGTAAACCTTCCAATGGGATTACAATTAATTCTCAATATTGGTTGATCTAGCGGTATGACTGAATATGGTTGTGTTTTACCTCAATCTTACGGGTAAGTCTGCACATATATTTAAACTCCAATGACTTTCCTTGAGACTTAATAGGCTGCTTAGCTAGAAAAGGTTCTGACAGAATACACAATGAAAGTTTCTCATGGCTATGAGAAGAGTACCCTGCTAGTCCAATTTTATTCCATCCTATGACAGAATCATGGGGAAGCAAGGCCTATAATCTATTTTAACTTCAATTTTACTTGTGATTCCAACTCATCTGATACATATCAACAAAATTGTACGATATATTCTCCATTCAAAGAAAAAACATAGTCAACCGAAATATGTGAAATAAATAAAAGAACTGTTTTGATGATCTGTGGGCAGATCATTTCAGAACCCACATGTACTTGCTTCACATTGAAGAGCTATTCAGAGCAATTTGAATAGAAACTCATGGGTTTCTTAGTTGAAAATGGGCCAGAGAAAAATCACTTATGGTTATTTCCCACCTACAATTCTATTTCTCTGGAGTAATTTTAGGTAGCATTTATCCAATATCTATTACAGAAAACATAATTTACTCTGTAATAATACACATATTCATGTATCTTTTTCATCTTATTAAAAATACTCAGAATATGGCTATATGTCATTGCTAGACACAAAGATACAAGTCTCATTATTTATTTCTTTAAGTAGTTCCTAAAGTTTTCAAATTCTACTTTTGATGATTCAATTTCCCTTTATAAGCAATTTATACTAGTTTAATTCAAGTAATTCTCACACTTTTTTAACCCATTAAACTATGGGGTGGCCATTTACTTTTATTTCCAATTTTTTCTTATTCTTTTTAACATTATAACATTATAACATTATAAAAATAAAAAGAAGACACATTTTAGTCAAGAAGAACTGCAATCCAGGACTGAAGTGTGTGTATCCAGATTGTGGCCCATCAAATTCAAAGGGCACATAATGTAATGAAACTCTAAAATATAAAGCAGACTGGCTAGGGACTGTGAGACTCAAGCAATGTGGTGGTGAGTTCCCTGGGTTTGCTTTTTGCTTCACATTCCCCAGATGTGGAGCTGGAGGAGCCAGCACTCCAGGAAACTTCAACAGGTGCAGACAAAAATATCCCCAAGTAAAGCCTAATCATTTAGTCAAAGGACCAGAAACGGAGCAGCCTAGCAAGACAGGAAACTTTTTGATAATGACTGCTCTATTCAAGCCAAATATCACAAAAAAACATGTGGCCTCACACTTACCCATGCCAGCAAAGCTGAGTAGGAAGCCTAGACATCTACCCTCACCTTGTTGTAGCAAATTACTTCAAACCCCATCCTGAGGCGGTGCCAGGAAAGGGTCAGTAGGGAGCTGTGACTTTCGTATCCACTGTGCAATAATAAGCCTTGCCTCCCCATGGTCAGTGAAGACAAGGAGGCAAATCTTTTACAGTGTCAAAGAACCTTTTCCTCTCCTTGCTGGGCAATGTCAGAGGAGGCCAGGCAGAATAAGAACTTTCACCAATGGCCAGAAATATTGAGGCTACCTTTCCATAGTGTCAGTGGAGGTAATTTGTGAAAGAGTGAGGCTCTTTTGCCTCTCCCAGACAGGGTGGCATCAGGCCCAGTGTGGAGCCAGAACTCCCACTCCTGCCCCAAAGTAACTGGCACTCCTCTCCTCCTTGGGTGTTACAGAGGATAAGTGGGGAACCTGGATTTCCACCAAATCTGGCAGTAACAGGTAATGTCTCCCCTTCCCTTGCCAGAGAGGTATCAAAGGAAGCCAGCTAAACCAATAGACTTAAATAAGATCCAGAGTCTTATAACATGATACACAAAATGTCCAGGTTCCAAAAGAAAATTTCATCAGACCAAGAACCAGGAAAATCTCAACTTGAATGAAAAAAAAAAAAAAAAGACAACCAGTAGACTCTAACACTGAGATATGAGAATTATCTGAAAAAAAATTTAAAGCATTCATAAAAATCTTTGAGCAGTAACAGACATGATTGAAGCAAGTGGAAAAATAGGAAGCCTCAGCAAAGGAAAAGAAAATGTCAGCAAAGAAACAAAACCTACAAAAAAAGAATCAAATGGAAATTTTAGAAATGAAAAATGCAATGAGAGAAACAAAAATTCAATGGATGGATCAAAAGCGATGGAAGGAACAGAGGAAGGAATCAGTTATACTGAAGGTAGAACAATTGAAATTACCTAATACAAATAATAGAAAATAGATTGAAACAAAATTAACACAGTTCCAGAGACATGTAGGATTTTAAATAGAAATCTCACATTTGTGTCACCAGAGGCCTAGAAGGAGGGATGAAAGAAGGCAGGGTTGAAAATTATTTGAAGAAATAATAGCTGAAATTATCCCAAATTTTAAAGGAGACATAACTGTCTCATACCATAAGTTAAGTAAACCCCAAACAGGATAAAAACACAAAGAAATCCATGCCAAGACACACCATAGTCAAATTTGGAAAACTAAAGACAAAGAAAACAACTTGGAAGGAGCAAGAGAGAAAATACATCTTACTTATAGAAAAAAAAAAAAAAAACAACCTGACTGGAATACAGAGATTTCTCATGAGAAATCACAGAGTCCAAAAAGATAAAAAGCACATTTTTTGAAGAGCTGAAAGCAAAGAACTTTCAAACCAGAATGCTATAATCAATGAAGGTATTATTCAGGAACAGATAGAAATTAAGATATTATCAAATGAAGGAAAACTAAGAGAATGGTGCCGCCAGCAGACCTACCCCAAAAGAAGGGCTAAAGAAAATTCTCTAAACAGAGAGGAAATGACAAAGGAATAATCTTGAAACATGATAAAAGAAGAAAGAACAGGATAAGAGCAAAAATATAGGCTAGTTCAGTAGAATTATTTTCTCCTCTTGAATTTTCTAAGTTATACTCAATAGTTGTAGCAAACGTTTTTAACTCTGTCTCGTGTGGTTCTAAATGGATGCGGAAAAATTTTTTAAAACAATTATAAATGAAGGAGGATAAACAGAACTAAAAGGAGATACAATTTCTACATTTTACTCAAACTGATAAAATGTTGACAACAATAGACTATTATGTCATGTATATATAATGTAATACTTAGAGTAGCCATTAAAGAAGCAACACAAAGAGATACATTCAAAAATACTGTAGATAAATCAAAATGGAATTCTAAAAACATTTAAGTAACCATAGGAAGGCAGGAAAGAGAAAACAAAGAAATGAAAAGCAGAGAGAACAAATGGTAAAGAAAAAATAAATTGGCACACTTAAGTCCTAATATAACAATAACTATGTTAAATGTAAATCATCTAAATACATCAATTAAAAGGCAGAGATTGGCAGAGTGTATCAAAAGCATGACACAAATATATGCTATCTAAAAGAGACTTACTTCAAATATAACAGCTTAGGAAAGTTGAAAGTAAAAGGATGGGAAAAAATATCCTAAGCATGTATGAATCAAAAGAAAGCAGGAACAACTATAGAAATATCAAATAAAATAGACTTGAGAGTGAATAAAATTACCAGACAGAGATAGACTCTACATAACGATAAAAGGATCACTCCACCAAGAAGACATAATATTGTTATATGCATATGAACCAAACAACAGAGCTATAATACATATGAAGCAAAAAACTGAAAGGAGAAATAGTCAAATCTACGAGTATAGCGGAGATGTCAACGTCCTTCTCTAAAAAATTGATAGAACAAGATATTAAATCAACAAGTGTGTGTGTGTGTGTGTGTGTGTGTGTGTGTGTGTATATATATATATATATAAAGAGCTTACCAATACCATCAAGTAACAGCAACTAATAGACATTTATAGAATGCCTACTCAACAATAGCAGAATGCACATTTTTTGACAATCTATGAAATATGTACCAAGATAGAATGTATCCCAGGCAATAAAAAAAGAAAAAAAACTCAACAAATTTAAGGGAACCGAAATCATATATAATGTGTTTTCTGTCCACAATGAACTCAAACTAGATATTGATAACAGGAAGATAACAGGAAAATCTACAAACACTTGGAAACCAAACAACACACTTCTAAATAATTCATCAGTGAAACAGAATTTCTTAGGGGAAACCACAAAATATATCAAACTGAGTGAAAGATGAAACTATAGCGTATAAAAATTTGTAGGATAAAACTAAAGCAGTGTTGAGAAATTTATAGCACTAAATGCTTACAATAGAAAAGTGGGAAAGTTCCGAAATTATAATCTGTTTTCATTTCTAGATTCAAGAAACTAGAAAAAGGGCAAAATAAATCTAAAATAAGCAGAAGAAAAGGAATAATAAAGAGATGAAATCAATGCAAATGAAAAGAGAAAAATAGAGAAAAATCAATGAAGCAAAAAGTTGTTTCTTTGAAAAGATCAATAAAATCAACAAAACTCTAAATCAGGAATGAAAATCAGAACAGAACTACAGACTCCAAAGACATCTCAGGGATAATAAGGAAATACCTTAAACAATTCTACACACATAAATTTCACAACATAAATAAAATTAAACAATTCCTTTAAAATCACAAGCTACCACAACTCACCCAATATGATATAGATCATTTGAGTAGCCCTATAAATATTAAAGGAACTGAATTTTGGACAAAAGAAATGTCCACGCTCAGATGATTTTACTAGACAATTTTATCAAACATTTAAGGAAGATTTAACACTGTCTTAGTTAGCTTGAACTACTATAACAAATACCCTAGACTGTGTCACTTAATCAATAAACATTTATTTCCTACAAATCTGGAGGGTGAAAGTCTCTTATATGTGCACTAATCCCAACCATGGAGCTTCTACCATCATGATCAAATTAACTAACAAAGGCCCCCATCTCCAAATACCATCACATTGGGGATTAGGATTTTAACATATGAATTTTGAGGGGACACAAGCATTCAGTCCACATTTTGCACCCCCCCATTCATTTTCTTATTTTATGCAAAATATATTCATTCCATCCCTATAGCTCCAAAAGTCGTAACTTGTTCCATTATCAACTCTAAGATATAAAGTCCAAAATTTTCCCTAAATATTATCTAAATCAGATACAGGTGAGACTTGAAGTATGATTCATCTTGAGGCAAAATTTCTTTCTGGCTATGAACCTGTGCAACCAAACAAGTTATGTGTTATGAAAATACAATAGTAGGACAGGCATAGGATAGACATTCCCATTCCAAAAGGGGAAAATAGGAATAAAGTTAAGTGTATCAGGTGCCAAGCAAATCCATAAGTAGCAAGGTAAACTTCATGAGATCTTAAGCCTGAAGAATAGTCCTCTTTGGCTAGATACTTTGCCTTCTGGACCCACTGGAGTAGAGATTACAACTTCTGGACCCACTGGGGCTGTAGTCTTCGTCCTGCAGCTCTGCCAAACAGGGGGTTCCACTCCCAGGAATCTGTCTGATGGGGGTCTCATCTCCAAGGTTCAGGGTGGCCCTGCTGCCATAGCTCTGGGCAGCCTCACTCCCAAGGTTATGGGCAGAGACCATTTTGCCTGTTGAAACCTAGGCAATGTCCCCTTCCCCCCCTCCCTTTTAAAACCAAGGAGGAAGCCCTGATGGCCTTTGAATTTCCTACAGTATCACTCTTCCCTTGCTTTGAAGAATAGTGCATGTTCAAAGCTGAATAGCTTTAGGATCCATCCTGCAAAATTCAAAAGATCCAACAGCTTTCCTTTATTACATCCTATTTTCTCTATTTCCTTTAGTTCAAACTGGCAGTGTCTTTGCTGGTGTAAGCCCATCTCTATTACTACCCTCTGCTGAGATGGCTGATTAGGTCCATGGCTCACACTCACACTAATATCCTTATCAGTTGGTCAGCTATACCCTTGGTGTTCTCTTGCAAACATGCTTTCTCTCTCTCTCTATTTTTATTTATTTATTTATTTTTGTAATATGAATAGGCTGAGAATTGTGCAAATCTTTAAATTCTGGTTCCTTTTCTTCTCAATTTTGTTCTCAGTTCATTTAACATGCTTCTCACTTCCATCTGAAACCTCATCAGAATGGACTTTATCATCCATCATCCACATTTCTACCAACATTCTGTACATGATTGTGTATTATATAAGAAGATAGAGCCTTTCTCTCCAGCTCTCTTCTTTTCTTTCTAAGCTTTCACCAGAATCACCACTAAACATCTCTTCACAGAAATATTGGTTTTTTCTAGAATGTACCTCAATACTCTTCCAGCCTCTATCCATTACCCGATTCCAAAACTGTTTTCACATTTGAAAGTATTTGTTATAGCAGCACCCTGCTTCTTAGTACCAATTTCTGTCTTACTCAGCTGCTATAACAAACTCAGTGGTTTAAACAACAAACATCTCACAATTCTGGAAGCTGGAAGTCAGAGATTAAGGTGCCAACATTGTCCACTTCTGGTGAAGTTCTCTTTTCTTCGTTTACAGATGACTACCCTTTTGCTGTACCCTCATATAGCAGAGAGAGAGACAGAGAGACAGACAGAGAATGGGTTGGAAGACACAACATATTTAAAGGTATCAATTCTTTCCAAACTGCCACACAGTTTCAAAGCAATTCCTATCAAAATCCCAGGAAGATTTTTTTGTGAATGTAGACACTGTTACTCTAAAATTTACACAGAAAGGTAAATGAATCAGACTAGCCAAATCATGTTTAAAAAGGAAGAATAAAAAGTTGGAGAAATCAGGTTACACATATTATGCAACTACATTAAACAAGACTGTGTGGTATTGTCAGAGGCACTGACACATAGTCAATGGAACAGAACAGAGAACCCTGAAATAGACCCATTCAAATACAGCCAACTAAATTTTTGACAAATGTGCAAATGAAATTTAATTGAGGAAGGATAGCCTTTTGACAAACGGTGGTAGAACAAATGGACATCCATAGGCAAAAAACGAACTTCAACCTAAATCTCGCATTTTATACAAAAATTAACTCAACGTGGATCACAAACTTAACTTTTATAAAGCTATAAAACTTTAAAAAGATAACATAGATAAAATTCTTCAGGTTCTATGACCAAGAAAATAGTTTGTAGACTTCACAGGCTCCATAAAAGAAAAACTTAATAAATATTAGAGAAAAATCAGTTGGCTGTACTTGTGTGGGTCTATTTCTGTGTTCTTTACTCTGCTTCATTGACCTACGTCTCAGTCTCTCTCTGACAATACCACATAATCTCGTTTAATGTAGCTGTATAATAAGTCTTGAAATTCGGTGGTCTGATTCCTAATTAATTCTTCTTTCCCCCAAAAAACTTTGTTCTGTGAAAGACTCTGTTAAGAAAAAGAAAAGACAAGCTAGCAACTAGGAGATAATATTTGCCAATGACTAATACCTAGAATATATAATGAACTTTCTAATCTCAACAGTAAAAATCAAATAATCTAATGAGAACCTGGGCAGAAGACATGACAAGAAATATTAGTGAAGAAGACATATAGATGGCAAACAGGAAAATGAAAAGATGTTCATTATCATTAGCCATTAGGGAAATAAAAATTAAAACTGCTTACTTCTCACTATACATCTATCAGAATGGCTAAAATAAAAAACAGTGACAGAACCAAATGCTAGTAAATAAGTGAAGAAACTGGATTACTCATACATTGCTAGCGTGAATGTAAATGGTACAGGTAACAATGGAAAACACTTGGCAATTTCTTATTAAACTAAATATACAACTATCACAAGGTTTAACAATTATACTCTTGGGCATTTATCTGAGAGAAATAAAGACTTAAGTTCACACAAAAACCTACCCACAGATGTCCATAGCAAGTTTATTTGTAATAGCCAAAACTGGAAGCAACTCAGATGTCCTTCAGAAGATAAAAGCTTTAACAAACTGTAGTATATCCATATGGAATATTACTTAATATAAAACAATAAACAGGGACTTCCCTGGTGGCGCAGTGGTTAAGAATCCGCCTGCCAATGCATGGGACATGGGTTCGATCCCTGGTCTGGGAAGATCCCACATGCTGCGGAGCAACTAAGACCATGCGCCACAATACTGAGCTTGTGCTCTAGAGCCCATGAGCCACAACTACCGAGCCCACGTGCCACAACTACTGAAGCCCGTGTGCCTAGAGCCTGTGCTCCGCAACAATAGAGCCACCCCAATGAGAAGCCCACACACCACAATGAAGAGTAGCCCCCGCTCGCCACAACTAGAGAAAGCCCATGCGCAGCAAAGAAGACCCAACGCAGCCAAGAATAAATTTTAAAAAATTTAAAAACAAAACAACAAACAAACTACTGATACACACAACAGCATGGATAAATCTCCGGAGAATTACTCTCAGTGAAAAAAAAAAAACCCTGAAATTTTATATATACTGTATGATTGCATTTATATAATGTTATTAAAATGGCAAATTTATAAGAATGGAAAACAGATTAGTGATTTCTAGTTGGTTAAAGATGAAGAGGGATATGGGTGGGAAGTGGTTGTGGCTATAAAAAGGCAACAGAAATGATACCTATGGTTTTGAAATCATTCTGTAATTTGACTACATCAATGTCAATTTCAATATCCTGCTTGTGATATTGTACTACCATTTTGCAAGTCTTTACCAAGGGGGAAAAATAGGCATAGGGTACAGAATATCTGTATCATTTCTTACAGCTGCCTGTGAACCTACAATCATCTCAAAATGAAAAATTTAATTAAAAAGAGCTTACCAGTCACTAGTTGCAGGCCATAAATATATTTCATGTACACTTTGTTATTAATTTTAAAAATATTTTTGACATTTACAAAACTGAATATAATTTAGAAAACTTTAAATCCCTTTTAAAAATTAGCAGCTTTTTAAGTAAGCCTGTGAAAATATTCCTCCTCCTTCCCACCCACCAAAAAAATGTGATGATAGATTGAGAATAAACTTCAGATAACATGCCAATTTCACATTATTTTGTCTTATACATAAAATATAAAAGTAAGGTATTGTAAATCAACTTAAGCTAATTTGGTCTTCACAACTCATACTATTTTTGGCAGATAATGACAAGCCCCCAAAAATGTCTGAGGAAAGGACTAGCTTTTCTCCCCAAAACCTCATTACCAGGTATAATAAAATCAAATGTCAGAGAAACTCTAAGTAAGAATATTGTTTTAATGATAGTATGTTTAATATATTACAACATATTATAATATGATATAACATGATATGATATAATATAATATGATCTTAATATAATATCTAATGATTTTAGTATATATAATATGATTATATATGACATCTATTATACACAGAAAATATCATTAATATATGAGTATTAATTTTTATATTGAAGTATAGTTTATTTATAATATTTATTAGTTTCAGGTGTACAAATTAGCGATTCAATATTTTTATAGGTTATACTCCATTTAAAGTTATTAAAAACTAATGGTTGTATTTCCCTGTGCTGTACAATATATCCTTGTTGCTTATTTATTTTATACATAGTAGTTTGTATCTCTTAATCACCTATTCCTATCTTGCCCTTCCTCACTTTGCTCTCCCCACCAGTAACAACTAGTTTGTACTCTATATCTGTGAGTCTGTTTCTGTTTTGTTATATTTATTATTTTATTTTATTTTTTAGATTCCAAATACAAGTGACAACACAGAGTATTTGCCTTTCTCTGTCTGATTTATTTCACTAAGCATAATACCTCTAGGTTCATCCATATTGTGGCAAATGACAGAATTTCATTTTTTATGGCTGAGTAATATTCCATCATAAGTATATACTAAATATTCTTTATCCATTCATTTGTTGATGGACACTTAGGTTGCTTCCATATCTTGGCTATTGTAAATAATGCTGCAATGAATGTTGTGGGTATATGTATCTTTTCAAATTACTGTTTACATTTTCTGTGGATATATGCTCAGGAGTGGAATTGCCAGATCATATGACAGTTCTGTTTTTAGTTTTTTGAGGAACCTTCACACTGTTTTCCATAGTGGCTGTATCAATTTACAGTCCCACCGACAGTATACTAGGGTTCATTTTCCCCACATCGCCACCAGCATATTTGTTATTTGTTGACTTTCAGATGACAGCCATTTTGACAGGTGTGAGGTTATATCTTATTGTGGTTTCAATTTGCATTTCTCTGATGGTTAGCGATGTTGAGTATCTTTTCATGTACCTGTTGGCCATCAGTATATCTTCTTTGGAAAAATGTCTATTCAGGTCTTCTACCCATTTTTAAATCAGTTTGATTGTTTTTTGATATTGAGTTGTATGAGCTATTTATATATTTTGAATATTAACCCCTTATTTGTTATATCATTTGCAAATATTTTCTCTCATTCAGTAGGTTGTGTTTTCATTTTGTCAATGGTTTCCTTTACTGTGCAAAAGCTTTTAAGTTTAATTAGGTCCCATTTGTTTACTTTTGCTTTTGTTTCCTTTGCTGTAAGAGACAGATTCAAAAAAACACTGCTGTGATTTTTGTCAAAGAGTGTTCTCCCTATGTGTTCTTCTAGGAGTTTTGTTGTTTCAGGTCTTACATTTAGGTCTTTAACCCATTTTGGGTTAATTTTGTATATGGTGCTAGAGAATATTCTAATTTCATTGTTTTACATGTAGCTGTCCAGTTTTCCCAGCACCACTTATTGAAGAGACTGTCTTTTCCTCTGTATATGCTTGCCTCCTTTCTCATAGATTAATTGATCATAAATGTGTGGGTTTATTTCTGGGCTCTCTATTCTGTTCCATTCATCTACATATCTATTTTTGTGCCAGAACCATGCTGTTTTGACTACTGCAGCTTTGTAATACAGTCTGAAGTCAGGAAGCATAATAGCTTCAGCTTTGTTCTTTTTTCTCAAGATTGCCTTACCAATTTGGGGTCTTCTGTGCTTATATATAAATTTTAGCATTATTTGTTCTAGTTTGGTGAAAAATGTCATCGGTATTTTAATAGGGATTGCATTAAATCTATAGATTTCTTTGGGTAGTATGGACATTTTAACAATATTAATTCTTCTAATTCATGAACAAATCTATCCATTTCTTTATGTCGTCTTCAATTTCCTTTATCAATGTTTTATAGTTTTCAGAGTGTAGGTCTTTCATTCCTTGATTAAGTTTACTCTTAGGTATTTTATTCTTTTAGATGCAATTTCAAAAGGGACTTTTTGTTTTTTTGCTTTCTCTTTCTGATAGTTCATTATTAGTGTATAGAAGCACAACAGATTACTGTATACCAATATTGTGTTCTGAAACTTTACTGAATTTATTTTTAGTACTAACAGCTTTTGGTGGTGACTTTAGGGTTTTCTATATATAGTATAATGTCATCTGCAAATAGTGACAGTATTACTTCTTCCCTTCCAATATGGATGCCTTTTACTTATTTTTTGTGTGCGACTGCTGTGGCTAAACTGGACGGCTTACATGTAAAAGAACGAAATTAGAACACTCCCTAACACCATACACAAAAATAAACTCAAAATGGATTAATGACCTAAATGTAAGGCCAGATACTATAAAACTTCTAGAGGAAAATATAGGGAAAACACTCTCTGACATAAATTACAGCAAGATCTTTTTTGATCCACCTCCTAGAGTAATGAAAATAAAAGCAAAAATAAACAAATGGGGCCTAATTAAACTTAAAACTTTTGCAAAGCAAAGGAAACTATAAACAAAATGAAAAGAAAACCCCCAGAATGGGAGAAAATATTTGCAAATGAAGCAACCAACAAAGGATTAATCTCCAAAATATACAAACAGCTCATGCAGCTCAATATCAAAAAAACAAACAACCCAATCAAAAAACGGGCAGAAGATCTAAATAGACATTTCTCCAAAGAAGACAAGGTAAGGTGCTTAACATCACTAGCTATTAGAGAAATGCAAATCAAAACTACAATGACGTATCATCTCACAACAGTCAGAATGGTCATCATCAAAAAATCTACAAACAGTAAATGCTGGAGAGGGTGTAGAGAAAAGGGAATCCTCCTACACTGATGGTACCAGTTTGCTGGTGTGAACTGGTACAGCCACTATGGAGAACAGTATGGAGGTTCCTTAAAAAAATTAAAAACAGAGTTATGACCCAGCAATATGATCCAGCAATCCCACTCCCAGGCATATACCTTGAGAAAAATGATAATTCAAAAAGATACATGCACCTCAGTGTTCATTGCAGCACTATTCACAATCACCAGGACATGGAAGCAACCTAAATGTTCATCAACAGAGGAATGGATAAAGAAGATGTGGTACATATATAGAATGGAATGTTACTCAGCTATAAAGAACAAAATAATGTCATTTGCAGCAACATGGATGGAACTAGAGATTCTCATACTGAGTGAAGTAAGTCAGACAAAGAAAGACAAATATCACATGATATCACTTATATATGGAATCTAAAAAAGGCTACAAATGAACTTACCTACAGAACCGAAATAGAGTTACAGATGTAGAAAATAAACTTATGGTTATGGAGGGGTAGGGCAGGGGAGGGATAAATTGGAATACTGAGAATGACACATACACACTACTATATATAAAATAGATAACTAATAAGGACCTACTGTATAGCACAGTGAACTCTACTCAATACTCTGTAATGGCCTATATGGGAAAAGCATCTAAAAAAGAGTGGATATATGTATTTGTATAACAGATTCACTTTGCTGTACACCTGAAACTAACACAACATTGTAAATCAACTATACTGCAATAAAAATTTTTAAAAAATGTCATATTGAGATTATCAATGGAGTAGGGAAACATCCAAGCTTTACAGCTCTTTAATTCAGCAGTACAAAAAAATGAAGTAACTACCAAGGAGAATGTGAAGGCGCAGCTAATGATATGGAAGCAAGTCTGAGACAATGTTGAGTGTTAGCAGTTAAGCAAAGAAGAAATATTTGTATAATTTACTCAGCTCTGCATTCTAATCTAAGTATACTTGGCAACTACTGCAAATATTGCCCAGACTGGCCAAAGGAATCTGTATTTGATCTTAATCTGAAAGTCAGGATGGAGTTCTAACAATTCTCAGTTATTGTCAGAGATTAGTAGATAAAGCTACGTAGTTCCACAATTCCTCATCTGCCTTTCCAAAGTCCACATAATTCTGAAAACAAAAAAGGAGATCAGTAGTTCACGTGGAAACAAAATCTGATCTGTCCTTTATTCTTTTAGCAACAAAGCCTGATGTGAACTAACAAGTCAATTTATAATCTTCATTTCTCACTTAGTGGGAATAGTCATACATTTTGCTTCCAAAAACTATTCCTGGGTTTGAATTGTCATTGCTGCCCTACACCCTTTGGCAGGTGCAATGTAATTTATTAACTATTTCAAACTTGAAATTTCTAAATTCTGAATAAATTCCAATTTCAGGGGTATTAATGAAGCTAATAGTGGTCCTCTATAAAATTATTTTACCTCTATGTGTATTTCATATAAAACAGTCTTTTAACTGTAAGTACATTAAGACTGTAAAAGCCTGGTACATAGTAAAATAATTCCATTCCCCATCCCCCACCTGGATGTACTCCTCCTTCAATGCTCATGTGTTTGTTTACCAATCATGTGACCTTCAGCAATTCATTTAACTTCCAGATCATCTTTAATTGCTCCATGCATAGTAAAGAATACAAACTGGCCTAGATATTTCCTAAACCTCTTACACCATGAACATTTTATGTTTACATTTTTAAACCAAATATACTTATGTTGAGAATGATGTGTGTGTTTATGTATAGATGTATTATAAAGACATAGAGTACAAAGACCTTCAACATGGCAGAGGAGTGAGATGTGGAGATCACCTTCCTCCCCACAAATACATCAGAAATACATCTACATGTGGAACAACTCCTACAGAACACCTACTGAACGCTGGCAGAAGACCTCAGACTTCCCAAAAGGCAAGAAACTCCCCACGTACCTGGGTAGGGCAAAAGAAAAAAGAAAAAACAGAGACAAAAGAATAGGGAAAGGAACTGCACCTCTGGGAGGGAGCTGTGAAGGAGGAAAAGTTTCCACACACTAGGAAGCCCCTTTCGTGGGTGGAGACTGCGGGGGGCAAAGGGGGGAAGCTTTGGAGCCACGGAGGAGAGCGCAGCAACAGGGGTGCGGAGGGCAAAGCGGAGAGATTCCCACACAGAGGAGCGGTGCCGACCAGCACTCACCAGCCCAAGAGGCTTGTCTGCTCACCCGCTGGGGCGGGCGGGGGCTGGGAGCTGAGGCTCGGGCCTCGGAGGTCAGATCCCAGGGAGAGGACTGGGGTTGGCTGCATGAACACAGCCTGAAGGGGCGAGTGCACCACAGCTATCCAGGAGGGAGTCCGGGAAAAAGTCTGCAGCTGCCGAAGAGGCAAGAGACCACTGTTTCACGGTGAGCGAGGAGAGGGGATTCAGAACACTGCTTAAAGGAGCTCCAGAGACAGGCGCGAGCCGCGGCTATCAGCGCGGACCCCAGAGACGGGCATGAGACGCTAAGGCTGCTGCTGCTGCCACCAAGAAGCCTGTGTGCGAGCACAGGTCACTATCCACACCACCCCTCCCGGGAGCCTGTGCAGCCCGCCACTACCAGGATCCCGTGATCCAGGGACAACTTCCCAGGGAGAACGCATGGTGTGCCTCAGGCTGCTGCAACGTCACGCTGGCCTCTGCCACCACAGGCTCGCCCCACATCCGTACCCCTCCCTCCCCCTGTCCTGAGTGAGCCAGATCCCCCGAATCAGCTGCTCTTTTAACCTCGTCCTGGCTGAGCGAAGAACAGACATCCTCAGGAGACCTACACGCAGAGGCGGGGCCAATACAAAGCTGAAGCCCAGGAGCTGTGTGAACAAAGAAGAGAAAGGGAAATCTCTCCCAGCAGCCTCAGGAGCAGCGGATTAAATCTCCACAATCAACTTGATGTACCCTGCATCTGTGGAGGACCTGAATGGACAATGACTCATCCCGAAATTGAGGCGGTGGGCTTTGGGAACAACGATATATATATTTTTTCCTTTTTCTCTTTTTGTGAGTGTGTATGTGTATGCTTCTTTGTGTGATTTTTGTCTGTATAGCTTTGCTTTTACCATTTCTCCTAGGGTTCTGTCTGTCCCTTTTTTATTTTTGTTTTTCTTTTTTTTGGTATAGTTTTTAGCGCTTGTTATCATTGGTAGATTTGTTTTTTGGTTTGCTTGCTCTCTTCTTTCTTTTTTATAAAAAATTATTTTTTATATTAATAATTTTTTTAAATTCTATTATATTTTTTTTCCTTCTTTCTTTCTTTTTTTCTCCCTCTTCTTCTGAGCCATGTGGCTGACAGGGTCTTGGTGCTCCAGTCAGGTATCAGGCCTGTGCCTCTTAGGTGGCAGAGCCGACATCAGGATATTGGTCCACCAGAGACCTCTCGGCTCCATGTAATATTAAACAGCGAAAGCTCTCTCAGAGATCTCCATCTCAACGCTAAGACCCAGCTCCACTCAACAACCAGAAAGCTACAGTGCTGGACACCTTATGCCAAACAACTATCAAGACAGGAACACAAACCCACCCATTAGCAGATAGGCTGCCTAAAAACATAATAAGGTCACAGACACCCCAAAACACACCACCAGATGCGGTCCTGCCCACCAGAAAGACAAGATCCAGCCTCATCAATCAGAACACAGGCACTAGTCCCCTCCACCAGGAAGCATACACAACCCACTGAACCAACCTTACCCACTGGGGGCAGAAACAAAAACAACAGGAACTACAAACCTGCAGCCAGAGAGAAGTAGACTCCAATCACAGTAAGTTAAGCAAAATGAGAAGACAGAGAAAAACACAGCAGATGAAGGAGCAGGGTAAAAATTCACCAGGCCAAACAAATGAAGAGGAAATAGGCAGTCTACCTGAAAAAGAATTCAGAGTAATGATAGTAAAGATGATCCAAAATCATGGAAATAGAATGGAGAAAATACAAGAAACGTTCAACAAGGACCTGGAAGAACTAAAGAGCAAACAAACAATGATGAACAATGAAATAAATGAAATTAAAAATTCTCTACAAGGAACCAGTAGCAGAATAACTGAAGCAGAAGAATGGAAAAGTAACCTGGAAAATAAAATAGTGGAAATAACTACCACAGAGAAGAATAAAGAAAAAAACAATGAAAAAAATTGAGGACAGTCTCAGAGACTTCTGGGATAACATTAAACGCACCAGCATTCGAAGTATAGGGGTCCCAGAAGTAGAAGAGACAAAGAAAGGGACTGAGAAAATATTTGAAGAGATTATAGATGAAAACTTCTCTAATATGGGAAAGGAAAGAGTCAAACAAGTCCAGGAAGCTCAGAGTGTCCCATACAGGATAAATCCAAGGAGAAACATGCCAAGATACATATTAATCAAACTATCAAATATTAAACACAAAGAAAAAATATTAAAAGCAGCAAGGGAAAAACAACAAATAACATACAAGGGAATCCCCATAAGGTTAACAGCTGATATTTCAGCAGAAACTCTGCAAGCCAGAAGACAGTGGCAGTACATATTTAAAGTGATGAAAGGGAAAAACCTCCAACCAAGATTACTGTACATAGCAAGGATCTCAACAGAGAAATTAAAACCTTTACAGAGAAGCAAAAGCTAAGAGAATTCAGCACCACCAAACCAGCTTTACAACAAATGCTAAAGGAACTTCTCTAGGCAGGAAACACAAGAGAAGAAAAAGACCTACAAAAACAAACCCGAAACAATTAAGAAAATGGTAATAGGAACATACATATCGATAATTACCTTAAATGTAAATGGATTAAATGCTCCAACCAAAAGACATAGACTGGCTGCATGGATACAAAAACGAGACCTGTGTATATGCTGTCTACAAAGGACCCACTTCACACCTAGGGACACATACAGACTGAAAGTGAGGGGAGGATGGAAAAAGATATTCCATGCAAAGGGAAATCAAAAGAAAGCTGGAGTAGCAATTCTCACATCAGACAAAATAGAGTTTAAAATAAAGACTATTACAAGAGACAGAGAAGGACACTACATAATGATCAAGGGATCAATCCAAGAAGAAGGTATAACAATTGTAAATATTTATGCACCCAACATAGGAGCACCTCAATACATAAGGCAAATGCTAACAGCCATAAAAGGGGAAATCGACAGTAACACAATCATAGTAGGGGACTTTAACACCCCACTTTCACCAATGGACAGATCATCCAAAATGAAAATAAATAAGGCAACACAAGCTTTAAATGATACATTAAACAAGATGGACTTAATTGAAATTTATAGAACATTCCATCCAATAACAACAGAATACACTTTCTTCTCAGGTACTCACGGAATATTCTCCAGGATAGATCATATCTTGGGTCACAAATCAAGCCTTGGTGAATTTAAGAAAATTGAAATCATATCAAGTATCTTTTCCTACCACAACCCTATGAGACTAGATATCAATTACAGGAAAAGATCTGTATAAAATACAAACACATGGAGGCTAAACAATACACTACTAAATAACCAAGAGATCACTGAAGAAATCAAAGAAGAAATCAAAAAATGCCTAGAAACAAATGACAATGAAAACACGATGACCCAAAACCTATGGGATGCAGCAAAAGCAGTTGTAAGGGGGAAGTTTATAGCAATACAATCCTACCTCAAGAAACAAGAAACACCTCAAACAAACAACCTAACCTTACACCTAAAGCAATTAGAGAAAGAAGGACAAAAAACCCCCAAAGTTAGCAGAAGGAAAGAAATCATAAATATCAGATCAGAAATAAATGAAAAAGAAATGAAGGAAACACTAGCAAAAATCAATAAAACTAAAAGCTGGTTCTTTGAGAAGATGAGCAAATTTGATAAACCAGTAGCCAGACTCATCAAGAAAAAAAGGAAGAAGACTCAAATCAATAGAATTAGAAATGAAAAAGGAGAAGTAACAACTGACACTGCAGAAATACAAAGGATCATAAGAGATTAGTCAAGCAACTCTATGCCAATAAAATGGACAACCTGGAAGAAATGGAAATATACATAGAATAGTACAACCTTCCGAGACTGAACCAGGAAGAAATAGAAAATATAAACAGACCAATCACAAGCACTGAAACTGAGACTGTGATTTAAAATCTTCCAACAAACAAAAGCCCAGGATCAGATGGCTTCACAGGCGAATTCTATCAAACATTTAGAGAAGAGCTAACACCTATCCTTCTCAAACTCTTCCAAAATATAGCAGAGGGAGGAACACTCTCAAACTCATTCTACAAGGCCACCATCACACTGATACCAAAACCAAAGATTTCACAAAGAAAGAAAACTACAGGCCAATATCTCTGAAGAACATAGATGCAAAAATCCTCAACAAAATACTAGCAAACAGAATCCAACAGCACATTAAAAGGATCATACACCATGATCAAATGGGGCTTATCCCAGGAATGCAAGGATTCTTCAATATATGCAAATCAATCAATGTGATAAACCATATTAACAAACTGAATGAGAAAAATCATATGATCATCTCAATAGATGCAGAAAAAGCTTTTGACAAAATTCAACACCAATTTATGATAAAAATCCTCCAGAAAGTAGGCATAGAGGGAACTTTCCTCAACATAATAAAGGCCATATATGACAAACCCACAGCCAACATCATTCTCAATGGTGAAAAACTGAAACCATTTCCACTAAGATCAGGAACAATATAAGGTTGCCCACTCTCACCACTATTATTCAACGTAGTTTTGGACGTTTTAGCCACAGAAATCAGAGAAGAAAAAGAAATAAAATGTATCCAAATCGGAAAGGAAGAAGTAAAGCTGTCACCGTTTGCAGATGATGTGATTCTATACTTAGAGAATCCTAAAGATGCTACCAGAAAACTAGTAGAGCTAATCAATGAATTTGGTAAAGTAGCAGGATACAAAATTAATGCACAGAAATCTCTTGCATTCCTATAAACCAATGATGAAAAATCAGAAAGGGAAATTAAGGAAACACTCCCATTTACCATTGCAACAAAAAGAATAACATACCTAGGAATTAACCTACCTAAGGAGAAAAAAGACCTGTATACAGAAAACAATAAGACACTGATGAAAGAAATGAAAGATGATACAAACAGATGGAGAGATATTCCACGTCCTTGGATTGGAAGAATCAACGTTGTGAAAATGACTATACTACCCAAAGCAATCTACAGATTCAATGCAATCCCTATCAAACTACCAAGGGCAGTTTTCACAGAACTAGACCAAAATATTTCACAATTGGTGTGGAAACACATAGACCGTGAATAGCCAAAGCAATCTTGAGAAAGGAAAACGGAGCTGGAGGAAGAAGACTCCTGGACTTCAGACTATACTACAAAGCTACAGTAATCAAGACAGTACGGTACTGGCACAAAAACAGAAACATAGATCAATGGAACAGGATAGAAAACCCAGGATAGAAAGCCCAGATAGAAACCCACGCACATCTGGTCACCTTATTTTTGATAAAGGAGGCAAGAATATACAATGGAGAAAAGACAGCCTCTTCAATACGTGGTGCTGGGAAAACTGGACAGCTACATGTAAAAGAATGAAATTAGAACACGCCCTGACACCATACACAAAAATAAACTCAAAATGGATTAAAGACCTAAAGGCCAGACACTATCAAACTCTTCGAGGAAAACATAGGCAGAACACTCTATGACATAAATCACAGAAAGATCCTTTTTGACCCAGCTCCTAGAGAAATGGAAATAAAAACAAAAATAAACAAATGGGACCTAATGACACTTAAAAGCTTTTGCACAGCATAGGAAACCATAAGCAAGATGAAAAGACAACCCTCAGAATGGGAGAAAATATTCGCAAATGAAGCCACTGACAAAGGATTAATCTCCAACATTTGCAAGCAGCTCATGCAGCTCAATATCAAAAAACAAACAACCCAATCCAAAAATGGGCAGAAGACCTAAATTGACATTTCTCCAAAGAAAATATACAGATTGCCAACAAACACATGAAAGGATGTTAACATCAGTAACCATTAGATAAATGCAAATCAAAACTACAATGAGGAATCACCTCACACCAGTCAGAATGGCCATCATCAAAAACTCTACAAACAATAAATGCTGGAGAGGGTGTGGAGAAAAGGAACCCTCTTGCACTGTTGGTGGGAATGTAAATTGATACAGCCACTATGGAGAACAGTATGGCGGTTCCTTAAAAAACTAAAAATAGAACTACCATATGACCCAGCAATCCCACTACTGGGCATATACCCTGAGAAAACCATAATTCAAAAAGAGACATGTACCACAATGTTCACTGCAGCTCTATTTACAATAGCCAGGACATGGAAGCAACCTACGTGTCCATCAACAGATGAATGGATAAAGAAGATGTGGCACATATATACAATGGAATGTTACTCAGCCATAAATAGAAATGAAATTGAGTTATTTTTAATGAGGTGGATGGACCTAGAGTCTTTTATACAGAGTGAAGTAAGTCAGAAAGAGAAAAACAAATACCGCATGCTAACACATATATATGGAATCGAAAAAAAATGGTTATGAAGAACCTAGGGGCAGGACAGGAATAATGATGCAGATGTAGAGAATGAATTTGAGGACACGGGGAATGGGAAGGGTAAACTGGGACGAAGTGAGAGAGTGGCACTGACTAATATATACTAACAAATGTAAAATAGATAGCTAGTGGGAAGCAGCCACATAGCATAGGGAGATCAGCTCGGTGCTTTGTGACCACATAGAGGGGTGGGATACGGTGGGTGGGAGGGAGACACAAGAGGAAGTAGATATGGGGATATATGTATATGTATAGCTGATTCACTTTGTTATAAAGCAGAAACTAACACACCATTGTAAAGCAATTATACTCCAATAAAGATGTTTAAAGAAAAAAAAAATGTAGAGTACAGAAAAAAAGCTCACACAAAACACTGAAATTTCATCAGTCTAATCAAAGACCAAATTCTCTATTACTGCTGTCTCTCCTCTTTTAAGATGGTTTTTCTTTTACTCTTGTCAAGATGGTGTTGGATGCCAGACAAAGATTTGTATTTTCATGGTGGCAGGGAAGAATCTTGAGTCCAAACTAGTCCCTTTTGTTGTCTAATGACTGGTCACTTACTGCTGAAAACCGTCATCCCTCATTTAGTCTCTGAGACTTCCATGTTCTGATCAGAGAACTACTCTGGCTCAGTGCTTTATTTCATCCCTTTTTTGTGTATCATTAGATATATGAGAACTTTGGAATTCCCCCATTACACCATGTATAGGTTGTAGGAAATCTGGGATAATCTGGGAAATCTTTCAGCCACTTTGAATCTAATAGATGGCACCACGTGGAATGTGGCATCATGCTGACCACATAAGCTTTCCAAAGATTTACTAACTTTCCCATTATATGGAAAAGAAGCAAAGAGAGAACACTTATCTCTCACCCCAAAACACATATGAATTAGTTTGCCCCATTAAACCTACTTGTATATGTTTACCCCACTCTCCTATCAGGTTTACTACCAGGAGAGGTGCTGACTAGGAACACTCACATATGACCTCTTGTTCTTCTGCTCTGTTTTTTACCTCTTCTCTTCAAGAGTAGAGGTGCTTTCCATTTTCCATTCATGTTTCATAAGAGCTCCTTTTACAATATTTTCCTTATCCACATTTATAGTTAAGGTGAATATATAACCTAGTCTCAAAACTGGGATGCTTTTGAAAATACAAGGGAGAAGGACAAACACTAAACTGAA
This sequence comes from Eschrichtius robustus, assembly GCF_028021215.1. Lineage (NCBI taxonomy): Eukaryota > Metazoa > Chordata > Mammalia > Artiodactyla > Eschrichtiidae > Eschrichtius > Eschrichtius robustus. The sequence goes on along the minus strand of NC_090827.1, from coordinate 90,589,175 downwards.
CCAAAAAAATTGGACAACTGAACAAAAGGCAGAAATCAAGACTGTCCTTGTCATAACTCTACTTACAGTAAGAATCTATGATTTAAGCCAACAAGGTTTGACTCAATATATTAAAGGGAAAACGAGAATTTAGAAAACTTCTTATTAAGTATGACTTTCATAAATTTTGTTTCCCTAGAGACTCAAAGAGGTCAACTTTCAGATTCTAAACTAATGATGACTTTGCTCTAGGCAGGACCCAACATTTATCTGAAGCAATCAATGCCTTTGATGGGATTGGGGGTGGGGTGGGAGGAGGTGATGGTTGTGAGACTGGCATGTCAGAAAGAGAAAAAAAATTCATATGATATTTTAAAAACACTTTTCTTTTTCTTATTGAAGTATAGTTGATTTATAATGTGTGCTAGTTTCAGGTGTACAGCAAAGTGATTTACATCTATCTATAGATAGATTTTTTTCAAATTCTTTTCCATTACAAGACATTGAATAAAGCTCCCTGTGCTATACAGTAAGATCCTACGTTGATCTATTTTATATACAATAGTTTATATCTGCTAATCCCAAACTCCTAATTTATCCCTCTCCCTCCTCCCCTTTCCCCTTAGGTAACCATAAGTTTTGGTTTTTTTTTTTTTCTATGTCTGTGAGTGTATTTATAATGTTTTGTAAATAAGTTTATTTATATCACTTTATTTGATTCCACATATAAGCGATATCATATATTTGTCTTTTTCTGTCTGGCTTACTTAGTATGATAATCTCTAGGTCCATCCATGTCGCTGCAAGTGGTATTATTTCATTTTTTATTTCTGAGTAATATTCCATTTTATATATATACCATATCTTCTTTATCCATTCATCTATCAATGGACATTTAGGTTGCTTGCATGCCTTGGCTATCACAAATAGTGCTGCTATGAACACTGGGGTGCATGTATCTTTTCAAATTAGAGCTTTCATCTTTTCCAGATATATGCCCAGGAGTGGGAGTGCAGGATCATATGGTAACTCTATTTTTAGCTTTTTAAGGAACCTCCATGCTGTTTTCCATAGTGGTTGCATCAGTACATCAGCAATGTAGGAGAGTTTCCTTTTCTGCTCACCTTCTCCAGCATTTACTATTTGTAGACTCCTTAATGATGGCTACTCTGACCAGTGTGAGGTGATAACCTCATTGTAGTTTTGATTTGCATTTCTCTAATAATTAATAATGTTGAGCATCTTTTCATGTGCCTGTTGGCCAGCTGGATGTCTTCTTTGGAGAAATGTCTAAGTCTTCTGCCTATTTTTTTATTGGGTTGTTAGTTTTTCTGTTATTGAGCTGTATGAGCTAAAACATTTTCCTTTTAAGTATAGTAAATGACTAGAGCAAAATGTAAAATTAAAAAAATATATATGGACTGACAGGTTGACCTGCAGTATATCTTTATTTTTCCATCTTATATATAATTTATGCTATATGTTTACCATAATCATTCTGAAACTAAAAAAACTAGAATGATTCATTTAAATGCACACCTACAAGTTAATTGTTCTGTATTTAAAGATGTTACCTTAACATTAGTCATGGCATCCAAAAACATTTTATTCATATAAAACAAGATGTTCTGTTATTTAAATTTTAAAGAAAGTAGATAATCAAATTATCAGTTGCCCATTGTGTTATATTATGAATTCATGTTATTGAGGAATGCATTATCAAGAGGGTTTAACCTCTTCCTAATAATGACAGTCAGATCAATCTGGAGTATAGGATCATGGGGAACATAATCCTCCTTCAACTGCACATGAAAGAAATCCTCTAGAATTTCCAACAGAAAGAAATGCCATAGTTCATTTTAACATGATTTATAGCTGTCTAGGGTAGGTAATTTACCAGAATAAGTGACAAGGCACTTTTTATTATATAGTTTTGTCACTTGTGAAGTTATATCATTAGGTTTCAGATATATGTAGATAGTTTAAGAATATAAACTCATTGTTGTTTCTTCTATTTCTGTGAAAAAAAATGCCACTGAGATTTTGATAAGGATTGCATTGTATCTGTAGATGGCTTTGGGTACTATGGACATTTTAACGATATTAAGTCTTCTAGGCACTTCCCTGGTGGCACAGTGGTTAACAATCCGCCTGCCAATGCAGGGGACATGGGTTTGATCCCCAGTCCAGGAAGATCTCACATGCCACGGAGCAACTAAGCCCATGCGCCACAACTACTGAGTCTGCACTCTAGTGCCTGCGTGTCACAACTACTGAGCCCGCATGTCAAAACTACTGAGCCCATGTGCCACAACTACTGAAGCCCACATGCCTAGAGCCTGCGCTCTGCAACAAGAGAAGCCACCACAATGAGAAGCCTGTGCACCTCAATGAAGAGTAACCCCCACTCGCCACAACTAGAGAAAGTCCGTGTGCAGCAACGAAGACCCAACGCAGCCAAAAATAAATAAAAATTAAATCTTAAAAAAAAAATTAAGTCTTCTAATCCACAGAGACATGGATGTCTTTCCATTTGTGTCTTGTTTAATTTCTTTCATTAATGTTTTCAGTTTTCAGTATACAAGCTTTTCACCTCCTTAGTTAAATTTATTCCTAGGTATTTTTTTCTTTTTGTTTGTACTGTTGGTAGGAATTCAAAATGGTGAAGCCACTATGGAAAACAGTATGGAGGTTCCTCAAAACCTAAAAATAAAATGACCATACGATCCAGAAAAATCCATTTGTGGATGTTTATATAAAAGAATTGAAATCAGGATCTTGAAAAGATATTGGAACTATTATGTTTATTGCAGCATCATTCATATTAGCCAAGATGTGGAAACTTCCTAAATTTCCATTGACAGATGAATGAGTAAAGAAAATGTGACATATGCATACAATGGAATGCTACGAAGCCTTAAAAAAAAAAGGAAATCCTGTAATATCCAACAGCACAGATGAATTATGAGAACATTATTCTGTGTGAAATAAGCCAGTCACAGAAAGACAGATATTGCATGATTCCGCTGAGGTATCTAAATAGTTAAATTTATAGAATCAAAAAGTGGAATGTTGGTTGCCAGGGGCTGGGAGAGGGGAAAATGGTGAGTTATTAATCAACAAGCATAAAGTTTCAGTCAAGCAAGATGAATAAGCTCTAGAGATTTGCTATACAACATTGTACCTATACTCAACAATAATGTATTATACACTTAAAATTTTGTTACGAGAGTGGACCTTATGTTAAGTGTTCTTACCATAATAAAATTTTAAAAGAAAATGAAAAAATATACATAAAATGGTTGAAAATAAGTAGACTCTAAATTCTGATATGTTTCTAAATTGTGCTTTAGAATTAGAGTGTGACAAAGGCAGAGAGAAATGGAGGACAAAATAATTAGATAGAGCTTTGATGATTAACAATATTTAGGATATTACATATTTTTTAAAAAGCAGTTGGAGTTGGGGAGGATTGAAAAACTTTAGTGGCAAAATTCAAGTTACAATTAAAGGCAGTTCAAAGCCCAAGGTGGAATTTTTTTTTTTAAAGCAAAGTGAATTACACTTTCAAAAGGTCAAAACAATTGTAAATTAGAGAAAAAAAGCAAATATTAAAGGAAGAGAAAGTCAAGAGAGCAATCATCTGGATGCTACCCTGACAAGGCAAAAGATACAAACAGCAGCCAGCTTCCATTTAAACAGCTTGGGCAGAATGTTTATATCATAAACATGTATAGTTACTGGCTTAAACATGCTAAGAAAATCCAGGGAAACACAAAGAATTGGGAAGGGGGATAAGGGAGGGGGAATGTCAAAAAATTCCATAGGTTTAAATGGAAGGAAGCTTTGGCAAAAGAAAATCCAAAATTGAATTCTTAATCACCAGCTTTCTCTACCAAATTCAGAAGATAGAAAATATAATTAACCTAAAAAGATGGGCATAAGAGTCACACACATACAAATAATCACAAGCCACTTAGAACCAAAGCAAGTTGATATAAAGCCCCAGCAGAACAAATTCCTATCTCCCATGCAAATATGAAACCACATTTCCAAAGAAAATTTGAATCATACAATAAAACCAACTACATTCAATAGTAACAAACAAGAAAAAGAAACAACATTTAATTTTAAGTATAATAGCATATTTCAAATTTGAATGAAGATAGGTTCCCCAATACAATTCCCACACTTCTGGTGACAAATTTTCAGACCTGATAAAATGCTTAATTAGCCCTTCTGCAAAACTGTGAAATGTACATGGCTTAACTATTTTCTTTATAATCAGCAAGCCCTTTAGGCATTTCTGCACTATCAGAAGATGATGAAAGATGGAAAATAGATATAGAAATCAAATTTCCCATGAAATAAAAAACACTGAAAAATGTAGACTTAATTTGAACTGCATATGCCAGTGATGCTGTTTAAAATAAGTGATTTGTGTTTGTAACAGCTCTATATGGCTGTGAAGACAGTCAATAGTAGAATGGGAAATCTAAGCAACAAAATTCAGATGGTTCCCAAAAACATTAAAAATAAGATATATTGTGCATTAAATTAACTCCTGCATATAAAGAATTGATGCACATAAAGCTGGAAACCAAATATTGCTACTTGACAAGGTCATTGAATAGATCTATGTAGAGAGCACTCTGTACAATTCCAGAGGGCACCATTTGAACAAACTATGATTTCAAGACACCTTCTACAGTTGTGCTGTGCAAAAATTTACCAAGTAAAGAAAGCAGAAATTATCTGAGGAATCACTTATCCCAGGTTTTTAACCTGAGACTACAAACTATTACAGCATTTAATTTTTACTTCAGAATTATAATGGCTGAGTCAAATGGGCTAAATTTAAGATAGCCCAATCCCAAGGTAACTTCTAACCATTTTAATAAGTATTCCCAGGGCTTCAGTTGTGTTCAGGATGAAGTTCCCTCACATCACTTCACTCCATTCTCCAAAACTTGCCACAATGAGGCTGATGAGATGGCCTCTCCACTCTTTTCAACAATGACTGCCATGCTGCCTCCATCTGGTGTCTAGGATAGAAACTCAGTATATGGGAATTTTCTCATCTCCAACTCTCACAGCCAAACTGAAACCAGAGTTGACTTTTATAAGGCTAAACATGAATAAATGAAAAGGGACTACACTAAGTACCTAAATACCTAAAACTACTGCCAAGGTGAGACCTGTCCTGGGGTCTCTTGCTGGACCAGTTCTTTGGTTTATATCAACTCTGTGTAGTTTAGGGAAGATCATAGCATCCTTTTCTTGACATCTGGAACCATTCAGAATCTAGAAGTCTTCCTCTCTGTTCTCCATCTCTTGTTTCTACCCACACCCAGAGAGCAAGTTTCCCTCCAACCTTTCAAAAAAGTCATTCAACTTAGGATCTTATTTGTCCAGAATGAGTGACAGTGAGAACATCAAATCCCTTAGGGAAAAACTGCAGCAACTGAACTCACAGGGGTGTGCTCTGTCCCCATCACCCCTCAAGACAATTATATATATATATATATATATATATATATATATATATATATATATATATGAACTATATCAGCCTTATCTACAGTCTCTTGATTCAGGCTTATATATTTATGATCACCATGTTTGCTTTGCTTCAAGCAAAAAAAAAGTACTCAACAATGAGAGTTACTTTTTCTATCTTCAGGTAGGTTTATATTTTTGTGCTACTGAGTACAGTATGATGAATAATATTCACTTGAAAAAAACAAAAGGCAATTTGGCCAAGTTAAGGCCCATTTAGTTCAGGAGTCTATAAAGACCTAAAGTCTTAAATATCCTATTTCCATAATCATGAGGTTTGGGGAGAAATATTACATAGGCACAGTGGATAGAAAATAGAGGAGAATTCAATTTGATCTTTAGGAACTGTTATCTGCATGACAAAAATCATAGATGAGTTTTCTATGCTTTAAATTCAATTATCTAGGAGGGATTCATTTTCCCTCTGTAATGACAAATCATGAAGCTCCTGTCAGGCTAATTTCCAAAATGATATCTTCAACATTTAGCATGGTACTTGGCACTCCCTAAATGTTTATTAAATGAATGCATGTGAAGTACCTCTTTAAAAATTATGAATGTCAATGACCACACCCATAGCTCTCTATCTAACTGAAGGATCATAATATGGGGCATGGGAAGTATGTTGAATTTCTTTCACGGTGATAATCTCAAACATGACCTTCTTGAAACACTTAAGGAAATATTTCTTAAGACTGTTTTTAGTTTGTTCTAAACTCTATTTTTAACAACTCCCTTATACTAACTTTGAGTGTCTACGCTATTAGACACTTAAGTGTCTTTGGATGAAGATGGTGTTGGACATGAGCAAAGAGAAACTTTTATGGCTCCTTTGTTACCATAGAGTAAAATCTGCCTCCACTTCCAAAGCCTACTTTATGGCTCTTTTGAGTTGGGGTAGTACTTTTTCCATCTGTCCTAAAAATAATCACATTACACTTTTGTTATTTATGCCTACCTGTCTACAATACTAATTCTGAGTTCCTTGTAGTTAAGTGCTTGTCTTCTTTGCTTTTGTAGCATCAGGGGTAGAGTTAGCATGTAGAAGATATTTAACTGATGTTTGTAGAATGAATGAATGAATGAAATCTTAATGAGGCAAAAAAATAATTAAAAAAGGAAAGATGTATTCAATTTTTTAGCAAGAGGTTAAGGAACAAAATTTTTTTGCATTTAACCTTCTCTAACCTTTTACTCTTTCATTCCTCAGCACCACCAACCTATTTACAATGATTTAAAATTATGATCTGACATTAGTTTCACCTTTCATCCCATGAGGAAACTTTCCATGGAGTAACAATGGTCTCCAAGTAGATGCACTGAACTGATAGCTTTTATAAGAAAAAAAAAAAAAAATCTTTTTTTTTTCCTCTATTGCAGGCACCAAGGACTTGGCAGAACTAATACAAAAAGAAAACAAAAATTAATGAGTTTGAGCTTCTGCTTCTGTTTGTGAAATCCATATTTTATATTACAGTGGTTGCCAGGAGAGCTCTGAAGGGCTGAGAAGCATTAAAAAAATAATACATGTAACCTTCACAAGAGCCCTTCTCCAAGAATCCTTTCTTCAACACAAAGATATTATTAACTGTATAGTTAATCTGAAACTGCAAAGATTGCAATAAGAAAGATAACCGTCAACATTTCAGTTTCAGAAGTAATGTTTCATTTTCATAGATTTAATCACATAATTTTAGGGTCATACAGTGTTTGATAAGTAAGAATGGAAATTGCCTGGATAATTGTTCCTTGGAATATAACTTAGAGACCGTATTTGGGTAGCTTTTGCCATAAATGTCCCCCATGATGTATGCTATATACCAGGCCCTTAAAGCTGTAAAATTTCTGAATGTTAATCTTTATCAGTGAGGTAACATGACATTTCCTATGAATGAATGAGATAAATTACTTAATACTGAATGTAAAAATTCTGGAGTGGCTTAAGAGAAAACAAGAGGAAAATCTGTAAAGTGAAAACGACTGTACATAAAATTGATGTGTAAGAGCCTCGTGATCTCATCTGTTAAGCCAGGACTTCAGGCACGCAGTGATACTGGCAATGCCTACATGGCAGTTTCAGGTGTCTACATCACTCTTCACACTTTGTTTTCTTGGTAACCATCTCCTGCTACCACTTTTACCACCTCAATGATGGTCCCAGCTGCTATTGATATGTAGCTTGTTTAACCCATCAGGTGTATGTTCTCTTAGAACCTAAGATTCTTCAAAGATAAGCTCGGTCCAGTATAAATGCGGAGAATATTCCTTCATCAACCTCTTTTAAATTTATCCTTAGTCACAAAGACATAAAAGTAGTGCCACTTGTGACCCACAATTTGACTGTTATTTAGTGAAAGGAGTTCCTGCATGTTCTTCCTATGGACCTTTCTCCTTTAGGGCTCAGTTAGAAAATGGTAACACATCAGGGTTCTAATCTCTGAGATAAACACTGTGTACTACTATGAATTTCTTTCCCCTTTCTTTCATCCTATACTTTCTCCCTCACCTTACGGACATTCACCTGGGGCTACACTTATGCAATCTGTCCAATGCCCACAATAAGGTATGGGTTTCATTTTCACTATTTACAGACTGACCTGGTGAATATGGTCTAGTCTATCTGACAGGAAACTAATATTTCAGCTTGGAGAAATGAGTAGATGAGACCTACGGTAGCATTATGACATTTATTTCTTCATATCCTTGCATAAAAATAAAACTTTCTTTGCGTTTTTCAGACAGAAGCCTTCTGATTGAATATATATAAATCTATATCAAGCAACCTCAGAAATGAAAGTTTTCTGTTTAATTGTTAATGTGTCAAGTGCTTATTCGTTCATATATTTAAGATTTTTTCCTAATTTTATAAATAAACTACAGAAGCACGTATCAAAAGAAAATAATAAATCTACTGTCATTTGGAAAGAAAGCTCAGGTCAAGTGTTTGAGTGGTTCCCAGTATAGGGATATGTCATGTTGACCCGTTAGTGGGATGAACTGGAAAGACAGCTGTCCAGAGGGGTCCTGAGTGTCCTACTCTAAGTTCTGCTCTGTATTAATCTTGTGGCCATTTTTGATCAAATGATCACTCTGAGATTCAGTTGCTTCATTTGTAAAATGGGGATATTAACCCAGCACTAGCTGAAATGCACAATTATTAGAAATCGCTAAGGTCATTATAGATTAACATGAAGTACATGAATGTGAGGTTTTGATTCTCAGTTTCCTGAGTGATAAAGGACATTTTAATAGACACTTATTGTGGCATATGCTTAGCCCACTTCTTATGCAAATTGTGTCCCCAAATTATATTCAGTAGAGTGTGGTAATTCATACATGATCCCTGGAATCAGATAGTCTTTGTGAGAATAAAGCTCTATCACTTAAAAACTGTGTAACTTTGGGCAATTTTCTTACTGTATGTGTTTTTCAGTTTCTTTTTTTTTTTTTTAAACATCTTTATTGAAGTATAATTGCTTCACAATGGTGTGTTAGTTTCTGCTTTATAACAAAGTGAATCAGCTACAGATATACACACGTTCCCATATCTCCTCCCTCCCGCATCTCCCTCCCTCCCACCCTCCCCATCCCACCCCACCAGGCGGTCACAAAGCACCGTGCTGATCTCCCTGTGCTATGCGGCTGCTTCCCACTAGCTATCTATTTTACATTTGGTAGTGTATATATGTCCATGACACTCTCTCATCCTGTCATATCTCACCCCTCCCCCTCCCCATATCCTCAAGTCCATTCTTTAGTAGGTCTGTGTCTTTATTCCCATCTTGCCACTAGGTTCTTCATGGCCTTTTTTTTTTTCTTTTTTCCTTAGATTCCATATATATGTGTTAGCATACTGTATTTGTTTTTCTCTTTCTGACTTACTTCACTCTGTATGACAGACTCTAACTCCATCCACCTCATTACAAATACCTCCATTTCATTTCATTTTATGGCTGAGTAATAGTCCATTGTATGTATGTGCCACATCTTCTTTATCCATTCATCCGATGATGGACACTTAGGTTGCTTCCATGTCCTGGCTATTGTAAATAGAGCTGCAATGAACATTTTGGTACCTGACTCTTTTTGAATTATGGTTTTCTCAGGGTATATGCCCAGTAGTGGGATTGCTGGGTCGTATGGTAGTTCTATTTGTAGTTTTTTAAGGAACCTCCATACTGTTCTCCATAGTGGCTGTATCAATTTACATTCCCACCAACAGTGCAAGAGTGTTCCCTTTTCTCCACACCCTCTCCAGCATTTATTGTTTCTAGATTTTTTGATGATGGCCATTCTGACCGGTGTGAGATGATACCTCATTGTAGTTTTGATTTGCATTTCTCTAATGATTAATGATGTTGAGCATTCTTTCATGTGTCTGTTGGCCATCTGTATATCTTCTTTGGAGAAATGTCTATTTAGGTCTTCTGCCCATTTTTGGATTGGGTTGTTTGTTTTTTTGTTATTGAGCTGCATGAGCTGCTTGTAAATCTTGGAGATTAACCCTTTGTCAGTTGCTTCATTTGCAAATATTTTCTCCCATTCTGAGGGTTGTCTTTTGGTCTTGTTTATGGTTTCCTTTGCTGTGCAAAAGCTTTGAAGTTTCAGTAGGTCCCATTTGTTTATTTGTGTTCTTATTTCCATTTCTCTAGGAGCTGGGTCAAAAAGGATCTTGCTGTGATTTATGTCATAGAGTGTTCTGCCTATGTTTTCCTCTAAGAGTTTGATAGTGTCTGGCCTTACACTTAGGGCTTTAATCCATTTTGAGTTTATTTTTGTGTATGGTGTCAGGGAGTGTTCTAATTTCATACTTTTACATGTACCTGTCCAATTTTCCCAGCACCACTTATTAAAGAGGCTGTCTTTTCTCCACTGTATATGCTTGCCTCCTTCATCAAAGATAAGGTGACCATATGTGCGTGGGTTTATCAGTTTCTTTATATGTAAAATTGTGTAATAGTAAAGCGATTCTATGGTCACTGAGAGGCTTACATGAGATAATACATATAAAGTGCTTAGAATAGTACCCAGTACGCAGTAAGTAGTTAGCTGTTATTACCAAGCCACTACGTTTTCATTCTGTGATCCCGCCGAAGACAAGAGTTGACCAGCTGAGATATGAACATAGAAATAATTCAGACCATTCAAATCTCCATCCCTCTCTCTCTCTCTGTGTCACTCCCTCCCTCCCCCTTTTGCACATACACATGTGTGTGCCCATGCTCAAAAATTTCATCTGAGTGGTAGGAGAGGTGGAGACTTGGGAGCTGTCAAATGTCAAGAGTTCTAGCTGGAAGTTCCAAAAGTTCTGCTATTGAGGTCTCTGAGCTCCCTTTGCAAGAGCAAGATGGTTTAATTTTTTCCTTGGCTTCAGAGGGATTCTCCCTGTATGATTAGAATACTTTGTTTTGGGGATTGTGTCTAACTAGATTGGTGAAATTGCCCTGATTTGCAACTAAAAGAAACAATTCATATAGATTGTATGTGCTACTTAACTGTTTCAGTTATTACTGTCTATAGTTCAGGGTATAACATATAGCTACATAGAAGTACTTTTCCCTCATAAGCTATTACTTAGTTCAATTTGGAATAGATATTTCTAAACTGTCTAAATTAGAATTATATTCTGCTAAACAAACAATGAAATCACTTGCCTTCTGGAAAACCAGGCAGAGTGACACTGGTGAAATATAAGAAATAAGAACCAAGTGCACAGCTTTTTAAATTCATTATGAAGGCAATTTAATGAAATTTTTAAAATAGTGACTCTCTTTTAAAATAAAAGAATCAAACACTAAAATTGATTAAAAGTTTTTTAAAGTTTGGATTTGACATTGTATACTTTGCATGGAAATTTAAGATTTTGGATTTCTCAGAAAAAAATGGCTACTTATCTTTTTTGATTCTAATAATTTAGTTACAATTTATTGAGAATTTCTTTTTCATTGAGCCATAATTACCTTAGTGTTATCCTGATCATTGTATATGTATGTGTTCTCTTAAGTATAAATTTTCCAGAATAAGCCTATGAGATATTGCACTGTGACTGAATTAGGTAGCATTAACCAATGTTTAAAATATGTTACAATGGGTTGATGTTTTAAAATTACCTAGTTTATCACTATAATTTCATGCATGGATTTTTATTTTTGTGAAACAGAAAATTGTATCAAATTAAAACACTTGTCAATAAAGAAATAAGCCCTTTTATGGGTTGAGAAGGGAAGCTTTTCTCAGTGTTTGTATGCCTAGTTATTACTCTTTCCATAAAATGCATTTGGTCAAAACAAGGGCTATGTGTGATTTCATCTGTGCCAATTCTAAAGAGAAGAATCGTAGATCTAACTACTTTTATGCTAATCATATTCAGAAATGTTTTAAAATAGCTTCATTTGTTTGTAGAAATATAGGGAAAATAGGTTTTTTTCCTCCCTCATTCTTTCAGATGCATAAAATCTACAAATTTATAAGGAAAAGATGACACAGTTTGGAAAAAGATATAAAACAAAACAAAGAGAAAATATCAAATGATTTCCTTAAATGAAATCATGGAAGACTGAATCTGGTCGTCTTTGTTCTCCAAAGATACACTTCTTGTGAATTCATTCAAGTATGCTTATGAATTGCCTACTATAATCCAGGTATTGGGCTTCTCACTAGGAATAGAAGGAGAGGAAAGGCACAGTTTCTGCTATTGAGGCTTCTGCAAGAAACGATTTTATAAGGTAGAAAAGATCATTACTGACATGCCAGGAAGGTGTCCTAAGAACATCAAGAAATGATATCTAACAATCTAGAAAGGGATAAAACAAATAGACAGACAAAATTTCAGTTATTAAAGATAAAAAAAAGTGCAACCTGGTACCATTGAATATAGGAAGACACTCTCCTAATATCCCAGAACAAAGACATGACTGTTTTCTGGCTAAATTAATGATTACATTGATAATAATTCCAAGTCAGTACTAAAAATATATATATTTTAAGTCATTGCCCAGTAGCTCCATTTTCTTTGAGAACATTCATTTAACTAATATTTATTGAGTGATTATTGGATGCCAAGAACTGTTCTAGCAATGAGAATTAGCAGTAAACTAAATAGATAAAACCTCTGTCTTCATGGAGTGAAAGTTCTAGAGGATTTAAGAAATATATAGCTGATTTAAAAAGATAAAAAAGAGTTTAGTACCTTTTAACTATTCCAAATGCTTTGAAATATGCTTTGGTTACTAGAAATTTTATATTGCTTATTTTCTTCCCCAAATATTGACAATGTCCATGATCTCTTCGAGGGATTTCTTAGCAGAGCTAAGTTAGTGGTTTAAATAACTTAAATAAAATGAATTTTAGAACCAAATTCACACAATTTTTGAAGAGATCTATGACAGCAAAGAAACATTTCATTTGAAACATTTCATGTAAATATAAGTAGAAAAAAGCAAATACTTTAAAATTTATTTATTTGACCAATTCAATCTTTTTTCTGAAACACTGCCTTCCACAATTGTGTGCATAGATTTATTCTTTCACAAAACTGTGTATTACCAGTCCTTAAAAACTCTCTGCCTTCTAGTTATATTAAATTTTCCAATCCCTAGAGACATATAGAGAACCAAATATATAGTCCTCTTTTCAACTGTTTTTTTTTTTTTAATTTAAGATGATATAAGAGGAAGAGACAGTTGTTAGTTTTTTTTTTTCTAAGATGATATAAGTGGAAGAGACAGTTCTTCAGATGTAACAGAATATTTCAGCATTTCACCTTACAACTAAAAGGCAATTTGTCAATGACTCAACACCATGTTCCTTAAAGCACTACCTCAATGACATTCATTCTCCATGTCAGAAAGTAGATTTGAAAATATGGTTGAAAATAGACAAACAGAGATTTCAGCAGTCCCGTAAATACTGACAGTTCATTTTAAATATTCTTCTGCTGTAGAATCTATACTCTGGACTGAATGCTTGTGTCCCCCCAAACACCAAATTCATATAATGAAGTCCTAACTTTCAAGGTAATGATACATGGAGGTGAGGCCTTTGGAAGGGAATTAGGTCATGAGGGTGGAGCCCTCATGAATGGGATTAGTGTCCTTAATCAAAGAGAAAGAGAGACATAATCTCTCTCTCTCTCTCTCTCTCTCTGCCACGTGAGGATACAACAAGAAGATGTAAATCAGGAAGAGGAGTCTTACCAGAACCCATGCTGACCATGCTGGCAACTTGGTCTTGGACTTCCAGCCTCCAGAACTGTGAGAAATAAATACCAGTCTATGGCATTTTGTTAAAGCACCCAAACTGACTAATACAAGCCACTTTCCACTGTTCTGCTTATATGATTCTTATTATCAAACCTGCACTTCAGAAACATGCTTAATAAAATGTGTTAAAAGCCTGGCTAGATATTCAATAGGACTTTTTTCTCCTCTAATGATTAGACTATGCATCCATCTGTTATGGGCTGAATTGTGTCCCTCAAAAATTCACATGTTGAATTCCTAACCCATAGTACCATAGAATGTGACCATATTTGGAGATAGGTTCTTAGGAGTAATTTAGTTAAAATAAGGCCATTACTAGTATTCTTACAAGGACAAGAAATTTGGACACAAATGTGTACAGAGGGAAGACCATGTGAGGACATAGGGAGAAGTCATCTATAAGCCAAGGAGAGAGGCCTCAGAAGAAACTGACCCTGTCTACACCTTGATCTCAGATTTCTAGTTTTCACAATTGTGAGGAAATAAATTTCTATTGTTTAAGCCACCTAGTATGTAGCACTTTGTTATGGCACCCTTAGCAATCAAATACACTCTCCTTATATTGTTTTGTCCAATCTAACAGATGGGTTAATCCCTCCTCCTATACAGGACTTTTCCTACAAGCATGACTGTGATCTCATGGCCTCTTATCTCCACCTAGAACACTGCTAATCAGTGATATATATTTTCCTCTTTCTTCATTTTCTTTCTATTTATACCTTTCTTTCAATTTGCTTAATTTTTCTATCACCATATTTTGATTCTTTTGTTTCTTTTTTTATATCCACATTTCAGAAGAGTAATCTATGGACAACATTCATATCTCCCATTTACCTGTCAACCCAGTGCAGTCAGGTTTATATAACAGGCCTCTATTTAATTTACTCTTATTAAGTTCTCAAGTGACCTAATGCTAAATCCAGTACCTAATTTTTAGCCTTTAACTTATTTTACCTTTTTGTAGTTTTGCACTCCCTCCTTAAAAGTTTCCACTGGTTACCATATTTTCTTTTCACTCTTGGACCAAGTAACCTGTTCTCCTTCATGGGCTCTTCATCTTTTAAGGGTTGGTACTACTCATGCTTACTTCCCCTTCCCTACACTCTTGATATTGTATTCTTAGGTAATCTCAACCATTCTGATGATTTCATTGATACCCAGGATCACCAGTATATTAATAATCCTTCAGTCCTATCACCTGCCCTCACCTCACCACTAACCTATCCATTTGCCTGTTATGTACCTTGTCTACTAAATAGGGATTCATCTTTTTGCTTGTTTCCTCTTAAATCTGTGCCTGTTCCAGTAGTCTCTCAATTAGTGATTCTACCATCCATTAATTGTCCAAACTAGAATACTGGAAGTCAGTTTCAGTTAACACATGAAATCAGTCCTTGCTTATTGCTGAACATACTTTCAATAGTATGTACTTTAACTAAAACTTGTATCATCAGGGCAAAGTGTTAAATGTAGAAGTATCTAAGTAAACTCTCATAAGGTAGATTCTTCCATCCTATCTTCGGGAACATACTATAAAATGCTGAGAGCAGAATAAGAAAAAGTTAATTTGGGAAGACGATGGAATATTTGAGAAAACAATTTTAAGCACTAAGAATAAGTGAATCACATACATAAAGGCAAGATTATTTGATTTTTCTCATTTGAAAATTTGAGAGATCTGAATTTTTTCTGTTACTTTAGGAATCAGATATCTTGAATATTGTGAATCATAAATGTTTATCCTCTCATTTTCAGAATATGTTATAAAAAGTAGAAAAATAGTTTTTAATACTTCAAATAATTATACTAAGCAAATGTAGTTAAGTTCTCTAATTTCATTTTGTTTATAGGGCTATCACCATAAGAAAGGCTGAGATAGCCATACAACATAATTCTACAATGCAAGGATAAAACCTTTACTTTTAAAGTTCATGATACATGTCATATATGTACTAAATCCCTAGTAAACTCAAAAATCTTCAAGTGTATATGTCTTTAAAATAAATATATTTAGTAACTACTTAATATCAACTACGTATTTTTCAGCTTAATCCTTTTCATAGTATATCCAATATCTCTATAGCAGCTATAGGACCTGCTCCTCTTGCTGAGGAAAGTCTACAGTTAATAAACCATGGAACTCAATGTGTTGTTTCAGCAATAAGAAGCCCACTAAACTCAGTGTTTTATAGGTAGCTATAACCTATTATAGATTGTGTCAGATGATACCCAAAACTCTGAGGAATATATTTTCATATACTGAAGTTTAATATGTTAGTCACATTCATAATTTATCATGTATTAATTTATTTCCTGGCCCCTGCACTCTACCCCACCTCATTAGCTGCCTCTCAGTGGTACTAGAGAGGGTTGCACGTACAGTTATCCAGGTTGTGTAAAGAAAAACCTTTACATAGGAGGAAATACTTGCAAATAAAGGAAACCAGAATATGTCACCCCAAAATATGCCTCTTTGACATAATTATTTTGAGTTGAAGGTAATTAAGAAGCAGTAAACACGGAAAAAGCTCCCCCTGGGCAGAAAATACATTTTCCTTTTACTGGAGACAGACTCTTATTAGCCCAGAGATGACACCAGAGGAATCTGCAAACAAGCCTTGTTAAACTAATTCTTAGCTTCCTTAACTAGAAAGGTAAGAAAGATAAGGACTTGCAGGGGACACGTGTTCGAGCCCTGGTCCAGGAAGATCCCACATGCCACAGAGCAACTAAGCCCGTGTGCCACATCTACTGAGCCTGCGCTCTACAGCCTGCGAGCCACAACTACTGAGCCCGCGTGCCACAACTACTGAAGCCCTCATGCCTAGAGCCCGTGCTCTGCAACAAGAGAAGCCACCGCAATGAGAAGCCCCCGCACTGCAACGAAGAGTAACCCCCACTCGCCACAACTAGAGAAAGCCGCGCGCAGCAACGAAGACCCAACGCAGCCAAAAATAAATAAATAAAATAAATCAATTTATTAAAAAAAGAAAGATAAGGACTACCTGGCCCTAGCTGGACTGCCTCTAGCCCAAACCTCTTTGTCTCATCAGTTCTTCACAAATTTATTGTTTCTTTGTCTAAAAGGTATAAAAGCTTCTTGCTCTGATCACTTCTTAACTCCTTCATTCTCTTGTGAAGGCTCCTATGTAAAAATTCAATAAAATGTGCGTGCTTTTCTTCTGTTAATCTGTCTTTGTCAGTTTAATTTCCAGATTCAGCCAGGGACCCAAAGAGGATGGAAGAAAATGTTTTCCTCTCCTAAAAAGACTTTTTAAAATATATATACAGAATAACCTAGTGCTTTAAGACATGGGCATTGGAGTCAAGTGGAACAAAGTCCATGAACTGGCTCCAGAATGCACTCACTGTGTCAACCGACGCAGGCTATTAAAGTTCTTTTAAATCTATTCCATGACCTGATAAGTCGAGATATTTGTAGTACCTAATACACAGATGTGTTTGGAAAATAGACATAATAATGTCTGTATTTTTGTACAAGGCACCAACCTGAGAGAAGGTATAGCTTCATGACAAAATGTGGGTAAAGTGGGGAAAACAATCCCCAGCAAGAGGTACCAAAAACAAATGTAGTTTTGGTTTTTGAAGAGTCTAATGAACAGCACAGCTTTCTCCCTTATGAATTCGTAAGTACTGAGATACAGACAAAGAAGTTCAACAGGTGGCAAGCAGTCGTCAGATTTATTACTAATAGAGATTGTGAATTGCATGGCATAGTTGTGCAGCAAAGAAGGATTTCTACTACCAAGCTCTAAAATCAGCTGGATAACTGCAGCTTCTCATGTAAAATGTAGGACATAGAGGAGCACAGCGTATCTGGGGGTCCTGGGCCAGCTCACTCCACAGAAAAGAGGAGTTGAGCTTCCTCAGCAGTTTTTTCTTCCAGCTTCTTATACAGCTGTCAGAGAGGAAGAAATTTTCCTTTACCCTTCCAGGTTCTTCTAGATGGTCTAAGAATTTAATTGACATGAGACAAATAAACAGGAGAAAATCACACAGAAGTTTAATAACATGTACCTGACAGAGACTAAGGAAAACTGAGTAACTCTCCAAAACGACGGAAAACCCTCACCTTAAATACCATCTTCAGCTAAATACAAAAGATATTGGGGGTAGTGGCTTGGAACTTCAAAGGGGAGGAAGGCAACTGGCATGCAGATGGAAAAGCAAATGTTTGGTAAACAAATGTTTGCTGGGCCATGCAGAGACAATGGGACACAGAGTGATAGTGAGGCCCTGCCTGGAGTATCTGCCACCACACCTAGTCCATATCTCTGGCAATAGCTCTATTCCTGGAATAGGCCTTCCCTCTAAATTCTTTTAGGCAGTTAGGGGAAAGGTCAAAGTTTCTTCCTGAGTTTTCAGGCCTTGATTATTTTCAGTTCAAAATAATCCGCATGCTAAAGAAACATTTTGAGGTGGCAAATTTTGCCTCCTTTCACAGCTAAGTCACTTCTTTTCTTGAAGGAGGAAGTAAAAGATCATAGAGAAGAGAATCGGTGCCACCGAAAGAATGTCCCTCACCATCTGGTTCTACAAGCGTGAATTCACTAGCCACTGCAGTTGCTGACCTTTTACTCACCCTGAAAGGAGTTCAGGGTGGAGATCAGGAATGAGGCATTCTGATCTCTGGGGAAAATTGTCAGAACAGGACTTCAGGTAGCTAGATATTTTCAAGAGAAAATTTTATTAACCCAATTTCTTGCATCTTTTCATACCTAAAAAAGCACTAAAATTATTAACAGAGACATCTGCTCCTTGCAACTAGCAGCAACATTCTGCCAAGATGTGTGCTTGATTGCCCATGCCCGCTTCACCAAAATCATGTATATACTGACCTCCCTCCCTACCTTTTCAGAACAGTTCCTTGGAGCTATCTGAGAGGCTGTCTCCTGGGCTATGTTCCTCAGTAAGCTCCAAATAAAACTGAACTCACATGTTGTGCATCTTTTTTTAGTCAACACAGGGTATTGCTCCAAAGGAAGCTCTCTCACATGGATAGACAATTAAGAGTGGGGAATAACTGGGGAATAACTAATGTACAGTTACAGAGGATTGAAATTTTACTGGGAATCAGAACATGGAGAGACTTCTAATCCACAGCAAGTCAGAAAAGGTATGAAGAATTCTGATTTTAGTTTAAAGGATTTTTGATAAGGAATGGACTGGAGAGTTTAACTTTATATAAGTTTCTTGCTTTGACACTGAGAAGCAATTATTTTCACTTCCATGATGGTGAGGTAACCTGGCATCATAGAAAAAGCTTCAGAATCAGAACTAGAGTTTAAATGCTGAATCAGCCACATAATAACAGGATGACTTTGGGCAAATTGCTTAATACCATTGAGCCACACTGTTTTCAACTGTGAACTAGGAATCATAGCCCCAGAATGGGTATTATAAAGATTAAAAGAGATATATAACAAACATAGAATAGTATTTGATTTTTACCCCATTCCCCCCAAAATATGTCAACTGTCCCTAAACAGAAACTAATTTAAATTAACATAGCACTTATCAATACAGATAAGAGAAAAAATGAAAAATATTCAGGAAATACCCAGGAACTCAGAAAATCAAAGGCGTAAAGTCTTTATCACCTCTTCTTATTTCTTCCACTATACTTAGAAGACTTCTTTATACTTGTTTATTCACTCATTACAGAGGATATCTGTCAATAGCCAATCGTTTTTATCTCAAGTACCTTTAACTTTGGAATTTAATGGTGAATTCTCACACAGATTGTACTAGTGAATTAAAATCAAGAAGTATGTTTACTGTACTAAGTTTCTGTTGTTTTTAAGTAGCAGATATTGACTCTAGCCAGTTTAAGTAAAAATGAAATTTGTTTGACAGTTACAAGAGCTTCTTCTTAATTCTAGAGAGGAGCTAAAGAATAAATCTGAGAGAAGGTAGGATCTACAGAACTGTGGGCCTTAGTACCAGGAATTCATGAATCTTACCCTGGAGAGCAGCTGTTCATATGATTCATCTACAACATTCTCAGTCTTTGCTGTGACTGGTTCATACTGGGTCATGGTCAGTCAACTGTGACTGGCTATGATGATCACATCAGACTGTCATGGCTGTCCCCATGGGACCAATGGGATTGTGAAAGAGGTAAATGCCCAGAAGAGTAAAACACAAAAAAGAGAAAATAATCCAAGGAAGCAAGAAATTTGAGGGGAAAAGGGGAAAAAAAGCAGAAAATATAATACAAATAGGAAACACATACAAAGATTCAGTTATAATACAATTATTGTTAAATTTGAAAATTATTCCAGAAATAGGTTTAAATGAGGTAAACATAAACCATGAAGACTTAGATAGGTGGAAAGTCAAAGGGTAGAAAATTATACCAAGAAAATAATGGCCGAAAGAAAGCTGATATCGCTATGCTAGTATTATTCAAAATAGACTCTATGTACAAAAGCACTGCTAAAGATAAAGAGGGTCAACTACATAAAGCTAAAAGGTCCAGCTTACCAGGATGATAAGCTAACTGTAAATTTGTACTTACATTATAACATAGCCCCAAAATGTATGAAACAAAAATTGACAATTCATTATCATAAAAGGTGATTTTAACATACTGCCCTTATCAATTGATAAATCAGGCAGATTTTAAAAAGTCAGTGAGAATGTAAAAGGTTTGAACAGCATGATCAGTAAGCTTGATACACAAACAGACCTAATGATATAAGTGACTTTGGAATTGACTTAGATAAAAAGGTAAGTTCATAGTCAAAGACCTAATATTAAAAGAAGCAAAAAATTCTAATATTTAGGAATATATTGAAAACATTAGAATTCACTATAAATGAATACTGTTCATTTTAAAAAATCAGTATAATTGATGATAGTTTTTAGGATGGCAGCTGTCATCTAGGCCTTCATAATTTTCTTCCTTTTCATCCTTCAAATCACTGAGAATCATTCCCAAATGACTTGCTAAGATCAGATTCAATCCCTCAACTCTGTTTGATAAAGACGGTCGAATGCACGTGGGGTATACATGCAGCAAAGCCAAAATAATAATGGCATTACCCAAACCAGTGATTCTCAACTCTGCTTGACATTAAAATTGCCTAAGTATATTTTAAAATATACATGTGCTTATATTTTAATAAAAGAGATTCTGATTTAACTCATCTGGTTTGAGAACCAAATCTGTTTTTCTTTAAAGCAGAGAAGGTAAATTTAATATGTATCTAGGACTGAGAATCACTGCTCTAAATTCGCAGTGGTCAACAACATTTTAATGGAGATGAAACCTAGCAGAGCCATGCAGCCCCCACCCGCCAACCCCGCACGGTACCAAGGCCCCTCCATGTCCCCTGCCTCTTGTTTGTAGAAAAGCTGAAATTTCCCAGGCCTCCCTGAGTCACAAAAGATCAGGCTCAAACAGTTAATGAGTAGGACAATAGAATCACAGAATCCTTCAGTGTCTGATGCACATTCCTGAGTCATTTTAAGGTCCTTAGTTTAATCACATTAACAATGTTCCTTTTTGACATGTGAGGTAACACAGTCACAGGTTTTGGTAATTAAAATGTGGATATCTTTGGGAAGCTATTATTCAGCCTATCACAAGGGCTATAACAGTATCCTCTCTTAGGCTTACGATAAACATTAAATAAAATAATCCACAAAAAACACCTGTAACATAGTAAGTGCTCAATTAACATTACTATTTTTAAGAGTCTTGCTGCTCCTGCTGACGGAAACCCTAGAGGACATAATCTAAACCACATAATTCAGCATTTCATATTCTACTATAATGTAATGGGTGATTGTATTTAATTTGCTTTAGTGTTATCTAGTGAATATCAGTCATTCCTCCTGGCCACTCAAAACCTTTGAACACTCTTCCACTGTTTGGGGAAATTCCCCTCTTTGAGAAGTCCCACCATGGAAGTCAGACACTGGTATTTCTGGGCCCTCTTTCAGCTAAGGTCTAGACACGTGGCCTAGGCTTTGCCAATCAGATGGATCTATGGTGAATTTTGAATCAGAAGATAATAAAATCAAAATGAAGCCTCTGTGTGGGAACAATCTGAGTGATGGTGGCAGCAGACCCATCTAGAGGAGCAGCTGAAGACCTTCAAGAAAGAAGAATGTACAGCATACCATTCACAAGGCTCTGGCCACAAGTCAGTATTTGGCCCCTGTGGTGACACTAGCATCTCCCCTTGAACAGTTGACTTCAGTGAGATTTGGGGCACTGTTCGTGGTTCCACAGTGTCCATCTTTGGCTTCCCAGGAAATTATGTAGGCTATCTGATATCCTGCTTAAAACAGATTTATGCCTTTTTCTTTTTTCCCCCAGCCACTACAAAGGCAGACATTTTTATCTTGATTCTGCTATTAAATTATTTTCTCTCTGAGGACAAGGATCCTGCATTTTCCATTGTATCATCAGTATAGCCTAAAAAATGATTATATAGAATATGCATGGAATCAAACCCTGGGAACTTGAAAATGGATAATATGAAATTGTATCCTCTAATGGCACAAGTCAACAAAAACAACCCAAATTATAGCAAGGAACTCTTCTAGACAGCAATATCAGAATATGACCAAGTGAAAGGAAAGTTAACAAAATCAGTATGAAAACACAATCATTGACCAAAGACTCAAAGCCAAGTAAAACTTATTTCTGGTCTTGCAGTAAAGAAATGGGCTCCAAAGTGGTGAAATAAATGGACTCCAGAAAGGAAAAATATATTAGTATTAAGAGGGAAAGTTCTCTAAAGTCAGAGCTTTCCCTCTTTGTGGCGATCAAACTATTCCACAGGTACCATTGAGTCCTTTGGACAAAGTGGGTTCACTTGTGCTATTTTGAGAAATAATCAGTTAAATGTCATTTCTTATGATGTTACAGGTTAAGAGGTTCAAATTATTGATTTGGGGTAGTTCAAGTTGCACAAAATAGAAGCAAGAATTTTTCCATTTTCACTAGAGTAAAACTTTTTAAAATGTCATTTTTAAGGCAAAATCATCAAACTGTCTACTTCCTACTTTGCTGAATGAGGAGCATAGAAGTTTAAAAAAATATATTTGGTTGAATGTCTGTTTAGGCTTTTATCTTACAGAAATCTGAAAATCCTAACATTATGTCTCCTTTATACCACATAATCCAGATCTTCTCTCTCCCGTCTAACCCTGGCCTCTGGTTAGTAAACATACATTATTACCTTAAGAAGAGAATTTGAGAATGTGGTTTGTGCACTGGTAAGAATAAAATATGCAACAGACTTGGTTAGAAATATTATTTCAACTTGGAGACAAAAGACCTTTTTTGGAAAACAATGTACTTATTTTGCCCTGACCAGACTAGACAAAAATTTACTAAATTGACCTACCCTTAGGCCACAGATTATATCTATAAATAGACATGTAAAATTAGCTTTAAATACTAATGTCTCTTTAACTGGAGTGTTGAATAAAATACTCTCAAATTAACTTTGTTAATGTCCTAATTCTGCTGTTTTCATGTTTCGTTCACACTTTTTCCATCTTCTTTTTTTCCCCCAATTGGTTGTCTTCTGTTTCTGTCCATTTGGGGAAGAAGGAAGAATGGAAGAGTGAGGACTTTCACCACTTCTGCACTGACCTGTGCTCAGTAATTACTGTTTCTAATATGTTTAATTTAATCAAACCCTTGTATAAGCCAAAGGCTTGAACAATTACACAGAGCCTTTACGGGAAAAATAGATACAGGTCTCCTTAAGAGTTGATGGATTTACACTGCTATGAGAATGAGTTAATATAACTGTCATCCGGGAAAAAGTCATGTCAGGGTATTGAGCAAATGCCTTGGGATTATCTGCATGTGCATCTCTGGGAGATGTGGCTGAAGAAAGGAGTGGATTATAGGAGCCTTGGCATTAGAAATACTCTCCCTCCTTCCTCTCCCTCTTCTCAACCAGAAGATTAGTTTATATATAGGAGAAATAGAGGAATTTGAAGGCATGATAGGGCATGGGGTGTTAGTATGCATGAAGTCAAAGAACTGAGGGCCCTGAATGCAGATGAGGCTGGGTTAGAATGTTAGATATACCACTTCCTAGTTAAGAAATTTAGGATAATGTCACCTCTCTGTACCTCACTTTTAATATCTCTAAAATGGGGATACAGTAAGTCTTTTAGGTTTCTTAGTGACTAATTTTTTAAATGAGTATATAGAAGATATTATCTTTCTAAAGAAGTTAAAATGGTAAAAGACATTCAAATGTGAGCAAATGGTATTGGAATAACTTCCAGTGTAACTTCTATTTAAGTAATCTAGTTTTATTCTTTCCCACCCCCAGCAGCTATTTTGCAATAAAAGCAAGGCCATGAGGCTTATTATTGCTCTATAAGGAGAGGGTGGCATCATTAAAGAACACAGAGCAAAGGAGTTTACCACATGGGGAAACACTGAACCACCACAAAGAGGAAGTTAAAAGCCTTTCCTCTACAGATTATAGACACCTATTGAGAGATGAATAGAGTAGTTTTTAAAAAGGCACTAGTTAACCGGTTTCTTCTTTTAAGTAGAAGGCTGGAATTCCTGAAGGTGTATTGCAAATCAAGGGATCAAAGAAAGACTTAGATGTTTTTGCAGAGGCAAAACCCAGGGCAAGAGGCTAGCTTCTCATTCCTCTATCCATATCTATCTATCTATCTGTCTATCTATCTACTGGGGTTATTTGTCTGAAAAATGCAAATTTCTCTAAGAAACCACATGATTTGCATGCTGCCATATCTAAAGAGACACAGGGAGGTAGATTAAAAATGGCTGACGGAGGTGTCCATAGAGGTGTTGGTCCCCAACCTCCTCAGATCCAACATAGAATGGAGGGTATCCAGAGTCCCCACAAAGGACATAAGATATAGCTACGTGTGCTAGCTGGAGAACTTGTCAGAGAGATAACCACCATGAGGGGTGAAGTGACCCTGAAGTAGAGGGCTTAAAGGTAGATTTCCCAAACTTGGAATTGCAGAAGAATTATTGCTATAACTTGGGGCATCTGAAGGATCAGTCAGGGCAAAGGGGGTGACAAGAATCTCTGGGTGCTTCACCGAGTGACTCACATGGTATTAATGAGGATGATGGAGTTTCTTGAAGAAATCTGGTACACAAAGGTAAGGGCTACACCTCCTCTTGCAGAAAAGTAAGGATTTCCAACCAAGCAAAGAATTCTACGGTGAGAGGGTACCAAGGGTATATACCAGGAGTCAGTCAACAGTCTAGTTCTCACTATTTCTTGGAGAAAGTAGTCATGTAAAAATCTATGAGACAATTGTTTGATTTTTATTTCACTTTACCCTACCCTCAACTTGGTTAATATGTTTCATATATATTTTTATCTTTCTTCCCAATACAATATTAAATTACCTTCAATTAAATTAATTAATGTTCAATTAAGCAAACTTGGAATATAGTAAAAAAGAATAGTAAACAGAGTAAAAACACCTAGTATGATGCATTACCCTCATTTCATGTATACTGTTTTACATAGTTAAGATTGTAATTTTACTGACTTTTATGCCCTTTTTAAATCTCATTTCACTTAATATATTATGATCATTTTTGTCTCTTCATTTTGGGGAGTCGAGGGGGCTGTCCTTGAGAGGATTTTTTAGCAATCATTGAAAACCAGAATTTTTAGAGCACATCAGAGCTTGGCTTTTCCCTAGAATTTCAGAATCATCTAACCAGGAAGCTAAGAACATGTTGATTTAATTATATGAGCACCATGTTAGTTTAGGTTAGACAGCAAAATCGGATTAACACAAGGATTATATCAAGAGAGATGCTTTTATAATAGAAAATAGGGAGGGATATGTGAAAGGCTGGAGGAACCATGTGACTAAGATGCTGGTTTGACACTGGAGAGAGGGAGAGAAGATAGGGGGAAGTATATTTAACTGCTTTACAAAGGAGCCTTGAGTCACCAGAGGAACCCTGGTTTGCCTTAATATACCTGTCCACACCTCACCTTCCACCTCATTGGTTGATAGTAGCCCAGTGAGAGGCATGACCTCTGGGCAAACTAAACAGTGAATTTCAAATCTGAGCTGTTGGACTCTTTGGTGTTCTATTGCCATCAGCCAGGGACATTCTTATGATCACCCCCTGGTCATTCATAGCTAAAGAAAGGGCATTTAAAATTTTCTCACAGATTTTTATTTATAGAAGTGGTACCAATTCATCTTTGGGTCAAACTTCCTTTACTTTAGGAAAATCATCAAAACAAATTTTTAATGTTAGTTGAAGGCATTATTTAAAAATATAACATTTGGCATACTGAAAAATTTTAACAAAGTTAGATCGGGGCTTGTTTCAAATGCAAGATGAATAGAAAGGTGAGTTTAAAGCCTAATTCTAACCATCTCTACCCTCATGTTTACATTTCAAAACTTGGTGTACATTTTTAAATGCTCAATTAAGTTTGCTTTCCTTCTACAAATTTCTCTCAGATATCATTATTCTTTCCTACATATTTTCTCTACTTTTGGCAGCTTTTCTCTACTGCTGTCTCAGTTACTGCTTGTGTTCATGTATAATTTTAGCTCTTACCTGAAAGTACATTTTTGGGTCTGCAAAATCTCTTCCCTGTTTCTGCTGCAGTTGAAGTCTATTGTTAAACCATCCAATGCTACAAAGCTACAAAGCAAAGCTTCTGGGATTCTGCTGCCCAAAGGCATTACACGCTGCATTCTTTTGTGCAGGGGTGATTTGCTGCTCTTTCAAATGGAGTTTTCTAGTGGAAATAATTATTTGAAGCTGGGGGAAGGGCATTTAAATTTCTCACAGATTTCAGTTTATAGGCGTAGTAGCACCAACGTATCTTTTGACTAAACCACCTTTACTTTGGGAAAATCATTAAAATGAGTCTTTTATTTATAAAAATGTTAAAGAAACAATGTCCCTTTGTTCTTAGAATTATAAAGTCAAGACTAATCTGAAAACAGATGGTTGAAACTGAAAATACTGACGATTTGCTTTAGACATTTAAATGATATATTTAAAAATTTTAAGAATATATATTTCCCTAAATATATATTTAGACTTAACTCCAATTCATTTTTTGGTGATGTAGCTGTTGTTTTAATGAAATTATTTTCTCAAAGAGATTTTGCAAAGAGAGTATTCAGGGAGCATTTGTAGGACTGATGTTTCACGCTTCATATTACAGGAAGGGCTGGGAAAAGAAGCTAGACCAGAAGCTGGGGTCTTATTCATGATGCTCTTTTTGAATGAATCTCTCTGAATTTAAGAATTGTTTTGTCATATGTTTTGATTTTCCTCTCCTAGCTACTTTTACGTTTCCAAAGATGGAAACATCTATTTCCATTGCCAATCACTACGCAGTAGGAAACTACATGGCCATTGGAAATGGGAAGCAATAACTTTCCTCTAGCTCTAGGTCTAAAGTGGATCTCAGTTAAGATGGAGATTTCTGGGGATCCCCATTGAAGGAGGTTGAGCAGACACCCACCAATTTTAAGTCCAAAGATTAGCCTTCCTAGCTGCCGGTGTATAATTTTCCCAGTATTGTATTCTCTTATCTTCAACTTTTGGTAAAGTACCATATGTAGAGGAATGTTTTTCCAGGAAAGAAATTACATAATTTTTCTTCTATATGAACCAGGCTACTAATTTTCTCATGTTAAAACATTTCTGGCAGTTACAAGAGTTTTGATTTCTTGGCTTTGACAATAATGATTGTCGCGTGTGTGTGTGTGTGTGTGTGCTTATGCATGTGTGTATGTACTTATGTGTGTGCATACAAGTGTATTACCTAATATGTTCAGGTTACAGAGAATGGGGTTTTGTGTGCAAAGTTTAAGTTTATAAACCCTTCAACTTATCAGCTTTTCCCCCTTTATATCTTGATATTTTGATATCAATATAACAACCGGACAGACTAGAGTACCAAAGAGAGGCCCTAGTAGATGGTAGTACAAACAATATGAATTCTATAATAGAACCTCTATCATAAAAGCAAGATGTGAAGGAGCATGCTAACATCTCCCTTTCAGTATTGGCTCTTACAGAATTCATTTGCATGGGTGTGGTGAATTGAATTGGGATAATCAAAACGGATGCAGAACTCTGTGTATGTCATGAGAGTTGGTGTGATGTGGGAAAGGGTGTGGTAAAGATTAGGGTGGCAGTTTATTCTGATGACTGTAGTACAGTGGTTCTCAACTGGTGAGTCTTTTTGCCTCCCAGGGGACACTTGGCAATGTCTAGAGACATTTTTGATTGACACAGCTGGCTTTAGGGAGTTTTGCTACTGGCATCTAGTGGGTAGAGGTGGGGGGATGCTGCTAAGAATCCTAAAATGTACAGGACATCCCCGCACAACTATGGCAACAATGTCATAGGTGGAAAGCCCTGCTGTACTGAAGCATGCCTTACCGCAGAAGGGGGAGAAGACAAGGCGTGGCCATGGGCTGAAGAACACCCAAAGCATTCCTGAGTATACGTACAGTCAGAGAAGGCAGCATCTGGCTGCTTGGTAGGAATGTCCCACTTTCCCTCATTTGCTTCCATGTTGTGAAAAGTTGTTTTTCAAAAAATTAACATAGTAGTAGTTACCTACGATATAGTAGAAGCTTTAGTGAGGACTTGGGGGAATGCTTCTCCAAGGGTGTTAGCAGGCATATATTTCTTTACATTCCTGTAATGGTTTATACAGTACTGTTTGTATTATGCTCTATCTGAAATAAAATATTATTTAAATTTAAAATTTTGACATACCTTAAATGAAAATTATTCCAAAATATCTGAAGAGTCTGAGCCCATCTTATACTTTCTGAATGTAAACAAATAAAATCATATTTTTCTAATGGAAAGAGATTTTTTATCACTGAGAGAATGGTTTCTTTAATTGCCATTGATGAATCACAGTAGGTTATTTTTTAATTACTAATTTAAGATATGGTAATAGTTAATTTCACTTTCTCTGAGGAGTGTGATTCTAAATTTGCCAAAGTCTATATAGAGTAGGTTGTTGATCATGATGATATATCTGCAATGCCAAAAACCTGGTAAATTCAGTTAAAAGGTAGCCCTGTCAGTGCAAATCTCAGTCTGGATATTTGACAACAAGCTGGAATGATGTCTAGATGACTAAAACTTGTTGAAGTGCCTGGTTTGTTTTGGCACTTTGATTACACAATCTATATTTACAATTTCCTTCTGACAAAGATTATCTCTTATATTTCGTTTCTAAACTTCTATTCCGGAATGAAAAGTAGCAATTATGTCAGTAGGTAAGGTGCTATTTATTACATTTATTTATGTACTCTGAATTAGGAGAGACAATCTCTGTTTTCATTCACTTCTCAATGGTGGAGTTTCCACAGAATCTTAATCATTACATCAAAGATTAAAAGCAATAAGAGAATGAGTTATTTTTAATCAAAATATTTAAAGAATTTAGCAGCCATGTTTGAAGAAATGTGCCCTTAGTCTAACACAGCAAAAACACTTCAAGTTAACAAGTTTAAAGGGGAAATGATTACTTTGATATTTATTGGTTTCTGCTAATTTTTAATTATCATGTAATCTGTGCCAGCCTTTGATTATTTTATACAACTACTATTACAGTGACATTTATTTAGTGCTGACTATATGCCAGACATTGATCAAATTGCTCTACATGTATTACATTATTTAATTTTCACAAGTCATTTACAATGAAAATATTTACATTTTATAGTTGAGGGAACTAAAGCACACGGGTTTAAATAATATTCCCAACTTTACAAGTAAACAGTGAATCTTGGATAAACATGGCATAGATGAGTAAGATTCTGCTACCACCCTTTAGAAACTTTCAGGATGATAAGAGTTTGAGATATATCATGTACCAATTTCTTCATTTTCCTTTGCACCATTAGAATTTGGAATCACGAAATACGAATGCTGACCAAACTCTGCCCCTATAGACTGCTTTATTCTAATGAGGTCTGTTAAATTTCCTAAACTCATTCCTTAACTGGGAAGGGAAAGACGAGATAACAGTTGTAAAAATGCTTAGTAATTTGAGGACTGAAGTTGTTATTGCCAGCCCCAATAGGCATGATGACACTAGTTTGTAAATTAATTATTATGACCTCAATGATGAAATGATTAACTTAACTCCTATTTTACTACCAGCATTTAACCACTGGGGAGGGAAAATAAAACTCTCTAAGACGTACTTATTAAATAAGTATGAATCATCTTGGGTGTTCCACTCCCTCCCTTCTTTTCTATCCTGAATGTTCAAATCTCCTGTATCATCATTTACTGCTGGGTAGCCAAAAACCCCAACACAGTAGCTTAAAAAAAACAACAAACCAACTACCATTTATTACTTCTCGTGAACTGAAGAGGTGGCTGAGCAGTTCTGCTGATCTGAGTCAGGACTGACTCTAGCTTGTGAGTTGACTGGGGGCCGGCTGGTTTAGGATGGCTTTAGTTAGTGACTCATCACTGCTTTAAGTGGTTTCTCATCTTCTAGAAGTGTAATACAAGCTTGTTCTCATGGCAGCGATAGAATTTCAAGAGAGAGTGAAAGTACACAAGGTCTTTGGAGATCTGTACTTGAAACTGGCACATTGCCACTTCTACCACACTCTATTGATCAAAGGAAACCATCAGGTGAGCCCACATGCAAGGGCTGGATTAACAGACTCCTTTTTTTTGAGAGGTGGGGCTGCAGAGTTCTATTACAAAGGGTGAGAATACAGGGAGCTGTGGAGAATTGAGACCATTTTTGCAATCAAACTTTCAGGCATCCCGTGGCCAGTGCCTACCAGTTGGTCACTTCTCTTTCGTGGCTTTAATCCCTTACCTGCTTAATAGTCAGTCCTTGGCTGAGGTGTCCTTCAGTTTCAGGAAAACTCTTTCAGTTTCCTTATACTCTTTTACTTTGAATCCATTTGTTTTCTTTGGTGCCGTATGGCTTATAGGGCATATATAATTATTTATGTTCCCTTCCAGCTTGATATCCACCACTCTTGACCCCAGAGTGTCTCCATAGGCTGATCGTGACTGCTTCCAGTGTCAAGGGCTGCTATGTGAGGTGGCTTTCAGTATGAAGGTGCTCTGGAATTAATCCAGCAGAAGTGTTGCCTGAAAAACTTATCCCTTCCCGCTGGACACCAGGGACCAGCATATGGACACTTGCTTTTATAGACCTTAAAACAAGAATTTGTGGATTTATGACTTGTTAAAGCTTAGCAAGCCTCAGAGATGCTGCCTTTATCATCTCTGTTGATCTAGTAATCCCTCGTTTCCCCTCCTAGTTGGTCTTTAGAGATTTATGCCCAGTCAAAATGGGTTTTTTTTTGAGTCATAAGGGAGTATCAGTATTCTCTTTCAAATGTCACACTCAATTAGGGGCACTGCGAATCAAAACTGTCTGGATCCCAAGAGTTACAAATCTTTGAAAACATAGTTCTTTTTTTTTTTTTTAACATCTTTATTGGAGTATAATTGCTTTACATGGTGTGTTAGTTTCTGCTGTATAACAAAGTGAATCAGCTATATGCATCCGTATATCCCCATATCCCCTCCCTCTTGTGTCTCCCTCCCACCGTCCCTATCCCACCCCTCCAGGTGATCACAAAGCACCGAGCTGATCTCCCTGTGCTATGCAGCTGCTTCCCACTAGCCATCCATTTTACATTTGGTAGTGTATATATGTCAATGCTACTCTCTCACTTCATCCCAGTTTACCCTTCCCCCTCTCCGCGTCCTCAAGTCCACTCTCCACATCTGCGTCTTTATTCCTGCCCTGCCCCTAGGTTCATCAGACCTTTTTTTTTTTTAGATTCCATATATATGTGTTAGCATACGGTATTTGTTTTTCTCTTTCTGACTTACTTTACTTCTGTATGACAGACTCTAGGTCCATCCACCTCACTACAAACAACTCAATTTCGTTTCTTTTTATGGCTGAGTAATATTCCATTGTATATATGTGCCACATCTTCTTCATCCATTTATCTGTCGTTGGACACTTAGTTTGCTTCCATGCCCTGGCTATTGTAAATAGTGCTGCAATGAACATTGTGGTACATGACTCTTTTTGAATTATGGTTTTCTCAGGGTATATGCCCAGTAGTGGGATTGCTGGGTCATATGGTAGTTCTATTTTTAGTTTTTTAAGGGACCTCCATACAGTGGATAAAGACCTAAAGGCCAGACACAATAAAACTCTTAGAGGAAAACATAGGCAGAACACTCTATGACATAAATCACAGAAAGATCCTTTATGACCCACCTCCTAGAGAAAGGGAAATAAAAGCAAAAATAAACAAATGGGACCTAATGAAACTTAAAAGCTTTTGCACAGCAAAGGAAACCATAAACAAGACCAAAAGACAACCCTCAGAATGGGAGAAAATATTTGCAAATGAAGCAACTGACAAAGGATTAATCTCCAAAATATACAAGCAGCTCATGCAGCTCAATATCAAAAAAACAAACAGCCCAGTCCAAAAATGGGCAGAAGACCTAAACAGACATTTCTCCAAAGAAGATATACAGATTACCAACAAACACGTGAAAGGATCCTCAACATCACTAATCATCAGAGAAATGCAAATCAAAACTACTATGAGGTATCACCTCACACTGGTCAGAGTAGCCATCACCAAGAAGTTTACAAACAATAAATGCTGGAGAGGGTGTGGAGAAATGGGAACCCTCTCGCACTGTTGGTGGGAATGTAAATTGAAACATAGTTCTTTTTATTTATCACATTCAACCATTTTCCACCTAGATGGAACTAGGGTGAGCTGAGTAGAAGGTGTTGGTGAGCCTTAGCATCCAAGTTTGTATCTGGACCCAAAGACCTGGGTATTGATGCTGAGGCAAGGACATCCATCTCATATTGTACCCTCTTTTATGTGATATTTAATACTTTTTAAATGAATTAGGCACTAAATACCTATGGTTCAAAAAAGTCTGTCATGCTTTATTTCCTTATCTCTCCAAATATGTAATCACTGTTACAAGTTTTGTGCATATTTTTCCAGATTTTTTTAATGCAAATATGAAAAAGCTATAAATATATAGTCTTATTTTCCCCTTTTCATGACAGATATACCATGCATACTTCTGTGCAGTTTTACTTCTTATATTTTGAAGATCTTTTCACACCAGTTTATAGATAGCTTCTTCATTCTTTTTTTTTAACAATTGCAAAGTATTCCATTGTATAGATGTACATATTATAATTTATTTAACCAACTCATTCCCTGTCGATAGACATTTAGGTTGTTTTTAATCTGTTGATATGATAAGCAATGTCTCAGTTCTTCAATAAGCTTGAACATAAATCATTTCACATATATCTAGTTATATCTATAGGAAAAATTAATTACTTAAATTGTGGTTGCTGGATTGAAAAGTCTATACCCATGTAAATTTATATGTTGTCAAATATACCTCCACAGAAATTGCACAAACCAACTTTAATACCATCAATGATTGAGACTATCTGTTTCTACAAGCTTTATCAACAAGGTGAATTCTCAAGCATTTTATTTTTTTTCCAGTTGGGCAGGTAGAAAGCAATATCTTAGGGTAATTTTCATTCACATTTTCTCTTCTTAGGAATAAAGTTGAACACCATTCATGTTTCCAAACCATTTGTATTTCACTTTCTTTTAACTGTCTATTCATATTCTTTAATTTTTCTTATGTATTTCTAAGAGCTCTTTACATATTAGCATTTGTTTGTGATATGAATTTAAATACTTGTTCACAATTTATTTTTCATCTTTTTATTTTGAAAATCGTGTTTTTATTTTAGGTTTTGCAATGCAAAACTTATGCACACATACAATGGAATATTAGCTATAAAAAAAGAATAAAATTCTGATATTTGCAGCATCGTGGATGAACCTAGAGAATATTATGCTTAGTGCAATAAGTCAAATACTGTATGATATCACTTATATGTGGAATCTAAAAAATAATACAAATGAATATATATGCAAAACAGAAACAGACTCACAGATATTGAAAACAAACTAGTGGTTACCAATGGGGAGAGGAAAGGCTGAGGGGTAAGGTGAGGGTATGGGATTAAGAGATACAAACTACTATGTATAAAATAGATACTCAACAAGGATATATTATATAACACAGGGAATTATAGCGATTATTTTACAATAACTTTTAATGGAATATAATCTATAAAAATACTGAATCACTATGGTGTACACCTGAAACTAATATTGTAAATCAACTATATATATGTGCATATATATATATTTGAATTTGATTTACATATATATATGGCTATTCCAGCAGTCTCTCGGTTAATATTAGCATGCTATATCTTTCTCCATCCTTTTACTTTTAGTCTATCTGAGTTTATATTTCAAGTGGGTTTCTTCTAGATAAGATATAATTGGGTCTTAAAATCTTTTTTTTAAGATTTTCTTTTCGTTGTACTTGGAAGTACCAGTTGTTTTTGTGTATGTGTGTTTTTGGGTTTTGGGGTTGTTTTTGTTTGTTTGTTGTTGCTACTCACCTTTGATTTTTCTGAAGTTATTGCTATGTATCAGTGGTGAGAGGAAAGACCTGATTAATCTTTCAGGTTTTCTAAAAAAGGGGCTCCTGTTTCCCTTGTTGCCACAGAGACAGTATTTAGCCCACCTCCTCTATTTTCTGATTCTAACCACATCCAGGATAGTTTTTTTTCTAACGTGGACCATTTTTTTAAAGCCTTTAGTTTTATTTATTTTTTTAACATCTTTATTGGAGTATAATTGCTTTACAATGGTGTGTTAGTTTCTGCTTTATAACAAACTGAATCAGCTATACATATACATATATCCCCATATCTCCTTCCTCTTGCGTCTCCCTCCCATCCTCCCTATCCCACCCCTCTAGGTGGTCACAAAGCACCGAGCTGATCTCCTTGTGCTATGCAGTAAAGCCTTTATTGAATTTGTTACAATATTGCTTCTGTTTTATGTTTTGGTTTTTTGGCCCGAGGCATGTGGGATCTTAGCTCCCCGACCAGGGATTGAACCCACACCCCCTGCATTGGAAGGCGAAATCTTAGCAACTAGACCACCAGGGAAGACCCCAGGATAGCTTTTGCCTCTAGCATTGTCATCCCCCAGTCTCTCAAAAACCTTCATAATGGGACGCAACTATGATCTGCAAGGTAAATTTTGAGCTTCCACACATACATGTATGTCTTGTGGTGTTTGGGGATGTCTACTGGTACTAGCCTCTCTCCATACCCTTTGCACCTCCACCTCTCCTTTCCTACATTCTGCTTCTGCTCCATCTCATTCTTGCTCACCTCAGCTCTTGGTATGGTTGTTATAAATTTGGGATATTGCTATAGCTCTCCAGAGTAAATCTTTCATAACCAGGGAATGAATTCTGGCATTGTTCTCTAAGCTTTGCTGCCCCAGGAACCCGTGACGTTCTCCACTACTCTTCCCACTATGGCTTAATCAGTCTTAGCTATTTTTGACCTTTGAAAGTGAAACTTGCAAAATTTAGTTTATTAATTTTTAAATTTCTCTTATTATTTTGTTTCATTCCAGGAGAAGGAGGAAAAGATAGAGAAATACACTACAAGTACTCATACCATGGATTTTTTCTGGAGAATTCTCCTCAAAAACCGCAGTTGGTCTTTTTCACAATATGGACTTAAGCCACTCTGATTAATGGGACATGCTGGATTGTTTTCAACTGAAATGGTCTAGGTTTTGTAGAGGAAGGAGTGGGGTCTTAATTCTAGTTTCTCTTTAACAGGCATCTTTCCACCCTCATGGAAATTCACATATTATAAATTTAAAAATAAATGTGAGGGAATAGCACTGCCAAATTCTGATCCAACTGCAAATACATCAATACCCAGTTTCCACAAAATGTCAAGCTCCAATACACTAAAATAAATTAAGCAAACCTCATGAGAAAGGTTATTAACTATACTTTAATAATTCAAAATGAGGGAGCATATCAAGCTGGCCTAGAGATCACCTTACAGAGAAATGTGATATACTTTTCAAGCTGAGCATCATCGTGTTTATTATTTTACTTGTCACTGATTAAACTGTAAATACTTCAGTTTTCTCAACACTAATTTAATCTCCATCTTATTAATATGCTTACAGATAAATTAGAGAAAAAATTCTTCATAACATTTCCTTTGTTGCCTTCACCCATTTTCAAAATATCCCTTGTCTCTCTCGTTCTCTTTTGGCTTTTTCAATAGAAACAGTCTTCAATAATCCTTACACACCTAAGGTGGAACTAATTTAGATTTTAGCCTGATAAATACTAGAAAGGGATTTATTTTCACCTTATTTTCTTAATCTATTTGAATCCATACTGCCTGGTAGGTACACAGTAATGCTATTTTCAGTTTAATAGCTGTTGGAGAAGAGAATAATTTTTGCAAACGTCCTTTGTAAAGAACAACCAATTTTACTGACTAATGTAGTTTAAGTAAAAACCCTTCTGAATCAAGCAGTTTGTGATAAGGAATATGGATTCACAATCTATCACAGTGAAAATTCTATTATTCTCAAAAGATTAATTTTAATGTGGAATTTTACTACCTAAATCTGATTCAACAACTAAACATTGAATCCAGACTCTAAGCAGAGTTATACTTTTAAAAAAAATGTCCCTAACTATGAAGAATTTGAGAATAAGATCATCATACAATTCTAAGATACAAAGTAGGTTACAAAAAGTAACACAGGATAGCCATACGCAAAAGAATGAAAATGGATTACTATCTTACACTGTAAGATTAACTCAAAATGGATTAAAGACTTGAATGTAACACCTGAAACCATAAAACTCCCAGAAAAAAAACATAGGCTATAGGCAACTTGACATTGGTCTTGGTCATGGTTTTTTGGATTTGACACCAAAAGTAAAGGCAACAAAAACAAAAATAAACAAGTGGGACTACACGAAACTAAAAAGCTTCTGAACAGCAAAGGAAACCATCAACAAAATGAAAAGGCAGCCTACTGAATGAGAGAAAATATTTGCAAGTCATTTATCTGACAAGGGATTAATATCGAAAATACAGAAAGAACTCATACAAGTAAATAGTAAAATAATCCCAAATAATCCAATTAAAAAATGGGCAGAGGATCTAAATAGGCATTTGTCCAAAGAAGACATACAGATGGCCAACAGACACATGAAAAGATGCTCAACATCATTAACCATCAGTGAAATGCAAATTGCAATAGATATCATCTCATACCTGTTAGAATGCCTATTATCAAAAGGACAAGAAATGACAAATTTTGGAGAGGATTTGGAGAAAAGGTAACCCTTGTACAATGTTGATAGGAATGTAAATTGGTGCAGCCCCTATGGAAAATAGTATAGAGGTACCTCAAAAGGTTAAAAGTAGAACCTCTTTTAGTTCTACTAAAAGTAGTAGATCTAGCATATGATCTAGCAATTCCACTCCTGGCTATTTATCTGAAGAAAACAAAAACACTAGGAAGGAGGTCAAGATGGTCGAGTAAAAGGACTCAGAGCTCATCTCCCCCTATGAACACATCAAAAATACATCTACATCTGGAGCAATTCTCACTGAAAACTAACTGGACATTGGCAGAAAGATTTGTGCAACCAAAGCTGTAAGAAAGATCCACATGGAATTGGGTAGAAGGAGAAGTAAAGCAGTCAGGTCAGGACCTGTACCCCGGGAGGGGACACAGAATAGGCGGGGGATTACATGGGTGGATAGCCTCCTTAGGGAGTGAGTAGTTCAAGACAATATTGGGTGCCCCAGCTTTGGGGTCCAACACTGGGAAGATAAGTCCTCTTAACTGGTCTGCAGACAAGTAGGACTAACAGGAGGTATGTAAGAAACCTACTCTGCTCATGAAGAGCATGCACATGCTTTCTTACTTCCAAAACAAGGTGGAGGAAGCAAACTGAACCTGTATGGGACTGTGGCCTGTTTCCTGTGATCACCTGGGCACACACCCCAGCCTGAGCCAAGTGCACCACCTGGCTCCGCTTGCTGCACAACACAGCTCCACACTAGGGTGAGGGCTGCCACTGCCGAGGGGAGGGCTAAATTATAAGGGACGGAGCCAGCTCCTATGGAGAATGTCATCTAAATGGGGCTGGGCAGCCAATATTGACACTTACGCAGGCAGTACGTCAGGAGCAGTCCCAAAATCTGATTGGGGCTGGGACTGCCACATCTTGCACCCAGACCCATGCTGAAGCCTCAGCCCCTCTTGCTCCAGTACTGCTCCCCTCTGGAGCATAAGTAGTTTTTGTTTCTTACTTAAAACTTCTCCAGTAAATTTAGTGATGTCCAAATAACATGATGCGGGCCCATTCCTATCCTGATCACTCTCCCCTCAGTGTCCTCTGGGTTGCTAGTGGTCTACATTTTAATACTTTGGTGCCCAGTGCTAAAGAAAATTATCTGCATATGGTTGATCAGAATAAGGCTATTTTATGTCTGTCCCCTGGAAATGTTTCTAAAATTGGAATGTCTCTAAAGAGAATAATACTTAACCGTGGCCATTCTCTGTCACTTAAAATATTTTAGAGGTGGAATATTGGGATCCTATTATTATTTTGACAAACACACTGACAATAGCTAGACACACACTACTATATAAAAAATAGATAACTAATAAGGACCTACTGTATATCACAAGGAACTCCACTCAATACCCTGTAATGGCCTATATGGGAAAAGAGTTTTAAAAAGGGTGGATATATGTATATGTATAACTGATTCACTTTACTGTACACCTGAAGCTGACACAACATTGTAAATTACACTCCAATAAAAATTTTTAAAAATATTCTTATCAATATAGAGATTTTAAATAAATATATTAAGTCCCTTGGGATAATAAGTTACTCGCATGACAGGTCACCACTCCTATTTTTAATTTACCCTACATGAAGAGAAATGAAGAAGAAAACTGTTCAGTAAACACTTCAGTGATAGGAACTTGATTTTCTCCTTTAAGGTACCTCAATGAGCCCAGTCAGAGGAGCACAATTAATTGAGATTCCTCATCTCCCTGTGTTCTTTTAAAATTAAAAGAAAGTTTGAAAAGTTCTTTAATATCCCTCCTACCTAAATATTTAATAACTATATACTTCTAATTCACTGTCCATAAATATATGTTCTTAAATTTTATTGAGATATAATTGACTAATTTGGTGTGTTTGTTCATTCAGGTGACTGTGTACTATTCATTTCTGTAAGTCTCAGTGTTTTTTTCTTTACAATAAAAGTGACCTAAAACTACTTTTTTCTCATGACTCATATGTAGAGAAAGCACTTAAATTAAATTTGATTAAAATTATGTCCTGCTGGTTCATAACACAGATCTACATCAAGTCACATTTGACAGGAAATTTAAACTTAAATATCCCACTACCTTAATATTGTTTTCAGTTTTCTTTGATAATTATTAAACACTAACAAATATGCTACCATTTGAATCAAATAAAATAAGATAATGGATTACATATATCTCTTTTGAGTTTAGCTAAATTGGAGGCTACTGCTTATAATTCAGGGGGCACCACTGTAAGTCAGGGTGATTTTCTACAAATGTTAAGAAAAAGGTATTTTCATTCAACACCAATTAAATACTGGCTATCAAGTAAAGATCAGCTAAATGTTATTTTAAAAATTCTGACTCAGTAAAATATAACAGAATAATAACTATATCATTAAAGTATAAATATTACTTGAGAGCCATACTTAAAAAAAACATAAATCTGTGACACAAAAAGTTATGCCTTTCTTATCATTTTAATTTTTCAATGTAATAGTTATCTATTGTATAATAACTTACAGCAAACTTAGTGGCTTAAAACAACAAACATTTCTTATCTCATAGTTTCTGTGGAAATCCAAGAGTGGTTTAGCTGAGTGATTCTGGCTCAGAGTCTCTCTTGAGCTTGCAGCCAAGCTCTCAGCCAGGGCTGTGGTCATCTCAGGTTGGACTGAAAGATTTACTTCCTAGCTGGTTGACATAGCTGTTAGCAGGTCTCAAAAGAAATGCTCCTAACTTCATTCATGTGGTGCTGGTAGGCTTGTCACATGGCCTTTTCTTTGGCTGCTTGAGTACCCTCACAACTTGGTAGCCAGTTCCCCCCTCTTTAGAACTACCTCAGAATGTGGCAGCTGGCTTCCCCTGGAACGTGTGCTTTGAGACAGACAGAACGAGAGAACACAGTTAAGACAGTGATCACAGTCTTTTTAAAACCTAATAAATTCTGTTTGCTTTTAGAATTCATATTGTTAAAAATTACTAGCAACAAGTTATTAAGGGGTAGTTTTAAAAGAGTAAAAATAAAATAATATGAGACAAAAAATTCAAAAAAAACTAATGTCAACAGTGACAGCCTATAACTTCTGCTATATTGAAACAGAGAGGAATTAAGCTTCACCTATTGAAGATAAAGAGTATCAAAGTATCTGTAGACATGCTTTAAAAGAGCCACATTTAATTACTAACTATAACTTGGAAAATCTTACAGAACACTTAGAAGAGAACTTTATAAAAAGATCCCTCACATTTTATAGCTGTAGAATAAATATACCAAGGGAAATATCTTGGATATACATCACTAAAAAGTGTTCTTACAGTCAGAAATCTACCTGGAACTCTTAGAAGACTCTACTTCAAAGGTGAGAGTAGAAAGTCATGAAAAAGTGACTTGCTTTTTCTTATTGCTGGTAACTGTCATTGTCATCAAGCTTCTCTCCTATTTTCCCTAAATCGAAGACTCTGATTCCTCTTATGCCA
Source organism: Eschrichtius robustus (assembly GCF_028021215.1). NCBI lineage: Eukaryota > Metazoa > Chordata > Mammalia > Artiodactyla > Eschrichtiidae > Eschrichtius > Eschrichtius robustus. Next base: position 90,548,553 of record NC_090827.1, on the reverse strand, counting down.
TCTCTTTTAACAAGTTTAGAAACCAATACTGTAAGTTTCATCGAAAGTATGGTATGCCATAATGTATCTTTCTTTGGTTTGTTGGTTTCTCCCTTCTTCAAATCTGGATGGATGTAGACAGTTCTTGCAGAGTGTCAGACCCATTTTTATTTTATAATCATCTTCCCCAGAGAAGACTAAGCGACTTTTACATATTCTTCTTTTCACTTGAGATTAATTTACATGTTATAAACTATTTCTAAATGGGCTTTCTGAAGGAAAGGATATTAAAGTCATCAGAAGTTTTTTCCTCTTAGAAAAAAATATTAAATATTCTTTATTAGTAAGCATAATATGAACACTGAAAATAAGATCCCCCAATTATATTTAACTGGCCAATTTAGAAAGTTATTTTTAAACATTTGAGGAACCATCCAAATTCATCTTACGATTAATGGCTAAATTATTTAGTATTGGTTAACACTTGATATGTGGTAAAGAGAATATCAGTTAGTTGAGCACAGCTAAGAAAATTTTCTACTGATAAAATTGACAAAGGACACAATTGAAATTGAAAAGACAAAATTCAGGCATCAGTTTCAATTTGAAGAAGCAGAATGAAATCCCTAAAAAAAGAACATCACCTTTTGTGATTGTGTAGAGAACAATCACCATTTCAGGAAAGTGATAAGAAGGGAACCCATCATATTGAATCAGGTTCAGACCAGTGTACCAAGACTGATTGCAGGCAAAAGCCTGCAGCTTTGGAAATACTTTAAGACTATTGTATGAAAACTCCTTTAAGAATGTAAATATGTATGGCCTGCCTTTGACTATACTGTGGTCACAATAAAAGTAAATGTAATAAATGTTTGCTACTGCTGTCATTTTCATGTCTACATTTTTGGACCTGGCTTATACATATTGAAGTTACAGGGAATCTAAACATACTCCAACAATTTTACTTTGACTCTTCTAATTTGCCTTGACTTCATCCTAATAAATGTTTTTTAAGATCACTGACCATGTCTTACTTATCTTGGAATTTTCCCAAAGAGATTACATTAGAATGTTACATGTATTAATTACTAAATTCAGTTTGTTGAATCGAATACTTAAATGTTAGCAATGAGCTGAGTATGGGAAAAAACATCTAAAACACCACATGTAAATAGTTGACTAAGAGTTAAATGAGCTGATTTCTTACCTCAAATAAAATTTTAATATTTAGTTAATTTAAGAGCTAATTAAATCCCACGAAAGTTGATATACCCCTAGGACTATACAAAATTCTGTGTTTTTGTAAATAATTAAGTAATCTCCTATATATATAATCAGAGAGTATCTCTCTGTTGACACATAAAAATACAGAAAATTATAATAACTTAATGATGCATTTTTTATTACTTAATTGCCCACACAATCCACAAAGCTTTTGGAGAACCTACAACATCTGGTAAAATGAAGAGGGGGCAGCTGCTGTAATTAATCCAACTAATAAGCCACTGATAGCCTCATTGAACGCATTGCTTAATTAGGAAATGCAAGCTATGCATATAGTTTTTTCCTAAATTCTAATGGATACACACAAAAACCTTCTATAAAAGTTTAGGTGCAAAATGCTGAATTTGTTTTTGTCCAGCTTTTATTCCATCAGATTTGTCAGTTGACAGAGAAGGAATTGAGTTCTTTTAATTGTTTAAAATTCTGAGAGTAATTTTAGAAAAATCTATTGGTAAAACTAGTCTCTTCTAATTTTTTTATCCTCTAACCTCTCCTAGCAGCCCTTGATGCTTTCAATTATTTTTACATTTTGAAACTTATTCCTTCACAACTTCTAGGGCATCATATTATTAGCAGCCCTGCCTTTCTTTCTCTTATTTCTCCTCTAAACTCAATATTTATGTTTGTCAGATAAGGATACTAGAATAAAAATGACTACCACTAAGTAATCCTATCACTGTCATTTAACACAAAAGGGAATATTTGAACAGCAAAGTAATAGAAAGGGAATAATCTCAGATTAAACAATTGACAAACTTCCTCTATATTTTAAAAACTGAAAGAAAAATTATGCTAAAACATGTTTAATATAGGTAAATATAAAATATTCTTCTCTAAAATATATATGATAATAACTAACGGTTGTTGAATGGTTACCATGTACCAAACGGCATGTTTTATATATGCTTTAGATATATTATTTAATTAATTAGGTATATTTAATTCTCAATCTCCTATGATAGAGAAACTATTATTAACCCTACTTTATAAAAGAAGCACTCAGACAATTGATCAGTGATGAAGTAAGGTTTACAAAAATCATTTTGTCTAACTGCACAGCCTAAACTGCTGACAAGTGAATAATATGTTATTCTATTTATTGGTCCAAATTTGTCAAGTTGGGGACATTTCAGAGAACAACATATAGTAGAGCTCAACTCCAACAACTTATTTTCTAATTTTAGTCATGACTTTTTCAAAAAATCAAATTTCACATGATTAAACTCAACTGAATGTCTGGTTTTTGGGGGGGGGTTTTTCTCCACACTTTCCAGTGAATTGAGAGACGCTTATTCCAATCACTTCCCTACTTCTCTTACATTTCCATACGGGACGGAAAGCGAAAATTGGAGCGAAAGGCAAGATGTCTGGTTTTGAAATCTTCAAAAAGAGAGATAGAGGGTGATTTTCCCTTTGCAGTTTCTTAGAGTTTGGGGAGATCTTTATAACTACAGCCCTTGGTAGTTCAAATGGAACAAGGAGGACCTTCAGGTAAGGGGCCATGGTCCAGTAAAAACTACACCTCAAAAACACTAGATTGAACAATGCTAAAATTTTGATTTAAATCTATGACTCCATGCCTATATAACAAATTCAGACATCTGCTTTTGCTAAGAGAGGCAAACATCAATTTAAACATAATTATTTGATAATTTTTATACATTAGAAAATGATCACCATGATAAGTCTAGTTACCATCTGTCACCATACAAAGTTATAACAATATTAGTCACTATATTCCCTATGCTGGACATTATATCCCCATCACTTATTAATTTTATAACTGGAAGTTTGTACCTCTTAATCCTCTTCACCTATTTCACTGATTCCCCCACATCCCACTTCTCTGGCAACCACTAGTTTGTTCTTTGTATCCATGAGTCTGTTTCTGTTTTTTGTTAGTTTGTTTTGGTTTTAGATTCCACATAAAGTGAAATCATACCATATTTGTCTTTCTCTGTGTGACTTATTTCACTTAGCATAATACCCTCTAGGTCCCTCTTTGTTGTCACCAACGGCAAGATTTTATTCTTTTTATGGCTGGGTAAAATTCCATTGTGTATATATACACCACATATTCTTTATCCATTCATTTATCAATGGACACATATCTTGGCTATTGTAAATAATGCTGCACATTGGAGTGCATATATCTTTTTGAATTAGTGTTTTCGTTTTCCTCAGATAAATGCCTAGAAGTGAAACTACTGGATCATATGGTAGCTCTGCTTTTAATTTTTTGAGAAATGTCATACTGTTTTCCATAGTGGCTGTAACAATTTACATTTTCACCAACAGTGTGTGAGGGTTCCCTTTTCTTCATAACTTCACCAAAACTTGTATTTTTTTTTTTAATAAATTTATTTATTTATTTATTTATTTTTGGCTGTGTTGGGTCTTCGTTTCTGTGCGAGGGCTTTCTCTAGTTGCAGCGAGCAGGGGCCACTCTTCATCGCGGTGCGCGGGCCTCTCACTATCGCGGCCTCTCTTGTTGTGGAGCACAGGCTCCAGACGCGCAGGCTCAGTAGCTGTGGCTCACGGGCCTAGTTGCTCCGCGGCATGTGGGATCTTCCCAGACTAGGGCTCGAACCCGTGTCCCTTGCATTGGCAGGCAGATTCTCAACCACTGCGCCGCCAGGGAAGCCCAAAACTTGTATTTTTGTTGTCTTTTTCATAATAGCCATTCTGACAGGTATAAGATGATATTTTATTGTGGTTTTGATTTGCATTTCCCTGATGATTAGTGATGTTAAGCATCTTTTCATGTGCCTTTTGGATATCTGTGTATCTTCTTTGGAAAAATATCTATTCAGCTCCACTGCCCATTTTTAAATTGGATTGTATGTCTTTTGAGATTGAATTTTATGAGTTTTTAAAATATATTTTAGATATTAAGCCCTTATCAGGCATATCATTTGCAAATATTTTTTTCCCATTCAGTAGGTTGTCTTTTCCTTTTGCCAACTGTTTCCTTTGCTATGCAAAAGCTTTTTAGTTTGATGAAGCCTCTTGTTTATTTTTGCTTTTGTTGTCTTGTCTCAGAAGACAGATCCAAAAACTATTGCTAAGACTGATGTTAGAGAGTTTACTGCCTATATATTCTTCTAGGGGTTTTATGGTTTCAGGTCTTACATTTAAGTCTTTAATTCCTTTTTAGTTAATTTTTGTATATGGGTATAAGAAAGTGATCCAGCTTCATTCTTTTGCATGTGAATATCCCAGTTTTCCCAACACCATTTATTGAAGAAACTGTCATTTCTCCATTGTATATTCTTGTCTCCTTTCTCATAGACTAATTGACCATATAAGCATACATTCATTTCTGGGCTCTCTATCCTGTTCCATTGATCTATGTGTCTGTTTTTGTTCCATTATCATATTGTTTTTTGTTTGTTTTCTTTTTATTTATTTATTTATTTATTTTTGGCTGTGTTATGTCTTCATTTCTGTGTGAGGGCTTTCTCTAGTTGCAGCGAGCAGGGGCCACTCTTCATCGCGGTGCGCAGGCCTCTCACTATCGTGGCCTCTCGTTGCAGAGCACAGGCTCCAGACGCGCAGGCTCAGTAGTTGTGGCTCACGGGCCCAGTTGCTCCGCGGCATGTGGGATCTTCCCAGACCAGGGCTCGAACCCGTGTCCCCTGCATTGGCAGGTGGACTGTCAACCACTGCACCACCAGGGAAGCCCCATATTGTTTTGATTACTATAGCTTTGTAGGATAGTTTGAAATCAGGGGTCATAATACCTCCAGCTTTGTTGTTCTTTCTCAAGATTGTTTTGTCTATTCCATACAAATTTTAGGATTATTTCTTCCAGTTCTGTGAAAAATGCCATGGGCATTTTGATAGGAATTGCACTGAATCTGTAGATTGTTTTGGGTAGCACGGACATTTTAACAACATTAATTCTTCCAGTCCACATGTACAGGATATCTTTCCAATTATTTGGTTGTTTTCAATTTTTTCATCAATGTCATATAGCTTTATTCCTAGGTATTTTACTCTTTTTGATGCAACTGTAAATAGGATTGTTTTCTTAATTCCTCTTTCTGATAGTTTATTTGTGTATCAAAGTATAACAGATAGCTGTACATTAATTTTCTATCCTACAGCTTTACTGACTTCATTATTTAAAATCGTTTTTCTGGTAAAGTCTTCAGAGTTTTCTGTGTATACATAGTAACATGTCATCTGCAAATAGTGACAGCTTTACCACTTCTTTTCCTTTTGTTTCTTTTTATTTTATTTATTTTCCTTGTATGATTACTGTGGCTAGGACTTCCAATATTATGTTGTATAAAAGTGGTGAGATTGGGCAACTTTGTCTTGTTCCTGATCTTAGAGGAAAAGCTTTTAGTTTTTCAGTATTGGATATTATGTTAGTTGTGGTTTGTCGTATATGGCCTTTGTTATGTTCCCTCTATACCCACTTTGTTTTTATTGCAAATGGATGTTAAATTTTGTCAACTGCTTTTTCTTTATCTATAGAGATGATAGTATGATTTTATACTTTGTTTTGTTAATGTGGTGGATCATGTTGATTGATTTGTGAATATTGAGCCATCCTTGCATCCCTGGAATAAATCTCACTAGACCATGGTGTATGATCCTTTTAATGTATTGTTCAACTTAGTTTGTTAATATTTTGTTAAGGATTTTTGCATCTATGTTCATCAGGGATATTGGCCAGTAATTTTCTTTTTTCTTTTTTTTTTTTTTAGGGCCTTTGATTTTGGTATCAGGATAATGCTGGCCTTGTAGAATGCATTTGGAAGTGTTCCTTCTGCTTCAATTTTTTTGAATAGTTTGAGAGGAGTAAGTATTAACTTTTCTCTAAATGTTTTATAGAATTCACCTATGAATCTGTCTCATCCTGAACTTTTGTCTGGATATTTTTTTTATTACTGATTCAATTTTATTACTCATAATTGGTCTGTTCAGGTTTTCTATTTCTTCCTGATGCACTCTTGGAAGATTGCATGCTTCTAGAAATTTATCCATTTCTTCTAGGTTGTCCAATTTTTTAGCATATAATTGTCTGTAGTAGTCTCATGATTCTTTGTCTTTCTGTGGTGTTGGTTGTAACTTCTCCTCTTTCATTTCTGATTTTATTTGGGCCCTCTCTCTTTTTTCATTATGAGTCTGGCTAAAGGTTTGTCAGTTTTATATTTTCAAAGAACCAGCTCTTAGTTTCACTGATCTATTCACTTGCTTTTTTGTTTTTGTTGTTCTTTATTTCACTTATTTCCACTCTAATCTTTATTATTTTCTTCCTTCCACTAACTTTGGAGTGCTTGTTCCTCTTTCTCTGGTTTCTTTAAATGTACATTTAAAAGGTTTATTAGAGATTTTTCTTGTTTCTGGAGGTAGTCTTGTATCACTGTGAACTTCTCACTTAGAACTGCTTTTGCTGCATTCCATATATTTTGGAAAGTTGTGTTTCCATTCTCACTTGTCTTCAAGGTAACTAGTTTTCACTGTTGTGGGAATTTGACATTCTTTAGCCTTTGCCTTTCAGGCAGTAGACTGCCTATATTCAGAACCTTGGGATAGTTACTTTAATATCTCTATACCCTGGGTTTCTTATTTGTGAAAATAGGGGTAATAATTATAACTACCATAGCACAATTGGCTTGTTTCATTGATTAAATAGGCTAATGAATGTAAAAGAATTAAAACAGTGTCTGGCAATTTAGGTACCCAGTTAGTAAGTGGCAGGGTTGTGGTGGTGGGAGTAGTTCGTTCTGATATAGTAGTAGTTACTAAAGGGGCACTCAGGTCCACTACTCTAGCTCCAATTTAATTTCAACTGTAATCTTAGATTATTGAAGTTAAAAATAGGATTCATTAATCATGACACTACTAAATCTGCTCTGCATGATAGAAAGTGGTACAATATTTGTCTTCCCAATGAGGTTTACAACTCATTGACAGCAAACTCTCTCTCTCTGTTGCATTTTATTTGTATTCTCCACTGTGCCTTTCACAGTTCTTAGGGCATAGCAGGTTCTAAAAAATTACAACTTTAATAAATTTTTCAATACTTTTATTTAGCTTTATTCCACCCATATTTTCCCTGTCCTATTTGGATAATTCATTCATTCTAAGAACATTGTCCCTTTTTCTTGCCAAACTCATTTCCTTCAAGAACAGACTTAATGCTTATCTTGCCTACTGAGCTTTTATTAAGTAAATAAAAACTAAATGCTTTCTTTGCAAACACTAGAAATGAGGGCTATAAAGAAAGATAGTGGAAAATTTGAGTGCAGTAAGAGAAAAATAAAGAACATCAAATTATACAGATTTAAGTTGTTTCTCAAAGTTTTTAAAATGTCTTTTTTGATGTGTCCATAGAACCATTTTGTATTCATCAAGCTGACTCCATTCCGCCAATATTGTTTTGTGATCTTTATTCTTAATCACGTGGAATTCTGAGAGCTTTGGTGGTGAGGTGAAGGGTGTAAGGATTTTCATAAGTAAAGACCTATTTATTTTCCTCGGTCCTTACACAGAATTTATTATGTGATTGAATCATCACTTGCTCAAACATTTTTGACATGCTAGATATTAAATTTTCCTTATTTTTCTAATTATGGTGTTTATATTTAGCACTTATTAATATAAAGAAAACACAATCATAGTTTTTCTATGACCCACTTAAGGGAATGATGTCTTTGAAGCATACAATAGTCAATCTCTATTGTTCTTTTTATAAGTCATGAATTAAAGAATGGAAAACTACTTGCCATAAGATAAATCTTATTTTCCCTCCAGTATATTATGTCAAAGCCTAAATTATTTTCCCAGTGGGAGCTAATGCTAGTTGTGTCCTCAGTTGTCCAATTTCTGTAAAGACTGTACAATCTAAAGGGCCATTTTTCCCCACTGGTAAAGTGTTTGGAAACTTTTCAGTTAATCTCATCTCACTCTACAAAATTTATTTTTATGACATTTTATCAACAGTCATACTGCTCAACAGTCAGGAAAAGGGATGAAATAGTTTTTAGGTAAAAAAAAAAAAAAAAGGCTTCATGTCCTGTATTCTAAAAAAACTTTCTTCTTGCTGTAAGATAGCAAAAGCATATAGAAATTAAGTACTTTCAATGGCAAATCATTTCTAACTGTATAAGCATATATTTCCATTATGACAGCTGAAATAAAAGTAAGACAATCCTTTCCTGATTTAGTTTTCCACGGACTTTATGCAGCAACTATTTATTTTTTAAGATCTTCCAAAGTCTAACTGGCTCAATTTTTATTTTATTTAAAAGCCTCTTAATATCTCTGAATTTGGTGATGTTGCCATAAAGTAAATATTATAAGTATAATCAGTAATGATGAAATATTCATAATAGTTCTTCCTTGACTAACTGCAAGATTGGAGATGATAATAACAAACTATTATCTCTTCTGCACAAATGTATGCTACTTGAGCTAAACGCGGAATTTCCTAATAAAAATGAGTCTTCCTATTTCAGATCCCTTTGCCCAGGTAGTCTTTCCTTTTATTTTATGGATAAATTTGTAGTCTAATTAATTTTCTCCTATCTTTTAAGAGATGCCTTTTACCATGCAATAACAAGGACAAATTTGCCTTGCACTGATACCATGGACACCAGGATTTATTTAGATGGCAGCATTAGCAAATGCAGCTTGGCAATAGATATCTTGGAATCAATCCTGAGATTGATTTGACACTCTCTCCAAAGGCAAGCCCTCCTGCAAGAAGCCCTTGCTTTCTTCTGAATACTGATACACATGGCCAGAATGTTGGCGAGGGGTAGACAGTCTAGATAGACTAAAACAAAATGCTAGTGTCATTCTAACTACAACCTCAAAAGAGCAATTATAACAACAGTAACGCCCCTGAAATCTCTACCATGTAATTTTTCCCTTTACTTTTAGAACCATATTTTGACCTTGCTATCTGACAAAGAAAATGTATCTTAACCATAAATCTTTAGATTTATACAGCATTTTCATTACTATAAGCCACATTTTCAGAGGCCATGCTCCTTAGGTGTAATTGGTATGCTTATCTTATAAGTGCTTCGTGTCAATGGAGTAAGTTATTTTTTCCCTTTTCAAACATACATAATAAAACAACCCTCAAAATTAATCTGAATAGAGCTTTAAAATTTATATTAAGTAATAAAAATATTTGTTCACAGAACGAACACTGATTAAATTCCCTACTAATCTAGTTAAATTTGTATTTATAATGTAAAATGCAGACTTACCATGTGACCAAGGTCTGAGCTAGATTCTTTCACATACTTATCTTATTTTGGCATATTTTCATCACTTTGAAGAATAATGTGAGACTGCATGTAGTTAAATACACAATTTCACACTGCTAGAAAATTATGGACCAGAAAAGGAAGCCCTAAACTGCTGACTCCATATTCAATACTGTTTTTATTAAGTACCACCAGTACTGAAAAATAATAAAAATGGTATTTATTGAACACTTACCTGGAAATTGTATATGTACAGGACTCCATAGGCTTTATTTCATTTAAACCTCACAACAACACTATGACATAAATAATATAATTAATCCCACTCTATGGATAGAGAAATGAGAATTCAATGAGCACTGAGATGATATGTATTCAGGTACTGGGTTCCAGAGCACACACAGCTAACCATCATGCTGTATTGCTCTTGAACATCTCATTTAAAACTAGATGGAAGCACACTGTAGAACTTGGTCACTCCTTAAGTATTTTGTACCCAATTGCATGTTAAATTCATCATGCATGATGTGTGCATCAGCCACAAGTTCTATCCTTTAGAACCTCCATGTACACACATGAATTCGAATCTCACTTCTGGCTCCACACTATTTTCCTTGAAAAGTAGAAATGGTGGTAAATACAAGGGGAAGTAGGTAAACAGGGAGAGATAATGAAGAATCAACTTATCCCCCTTTTTCTCCTCGTTTACACTGAGCCAAGCCAAGGTGGGTGATTAAGAGAGGGTAGTGGGAAATCCCAACATACTTATGCCAATGCTATTTACTATTTGGGTTTTAAACTTCAAAACTCTGATTAAACTTCTTTAGTTTATTTCCTAATGCCAGTCTCCACCAAGGCTTTCTAGAAATAGTATTTGAACAAAGCCTAACTCCTTGACTTATTGTTTTAAATGTTTTTATTGAAGCGCAATATGCAAACAGAAAAGTGAACAAATAGTGAATATGCAGCTTGATACATTTTTATAAGCACCCAGATCAAGAAACAGTATTACTGACATCCCAAAGCCACTGTCATGGCCATTCTGGTCACTGCCCTTAGCAGTAAGCACTATCTTGCTTTCCAATGATGTAGATTATTTTTGTTCCATATACTTTTTATATAAGTGGAATCAAAGGTTATGTATTATATATTAACTCAAAGTTATGTTGTGATTCCATATTATTCTATTTAGGTGCAGAATGGTCACTCTCAGTATATAATATTTCACTGTGTGAATATACAATTTTGTATTTATTTATCTACTGTACTATTTATGAGTATTTGGGTAGTTTTCAGTTAGGAGCTAATACAAATAGTGCTGCCCCTGGACTGCTATCTTTGAACTGATGATGCTCTCTACTGAGGAGGTGAAAGGGGACAATGCTGATTTCACATTACTTCCATAAACGCAGTAGCTTACAATATATGACTCAGGTGGTACTAGACAGCTTCAATTGTTCATAAATGATTCCCTGATTTTCACATTTGATATGTGACATTCCACTACTAGTGACCCAGTCATTGATAGTAAACATTGTTTTTCCCTAAAGCTTTAATTTTAAATGCAATCTTATTTGGCAATACCTTAGAATATTTTAATCTCTAGGGCCCAGGGATCTATGGTTATGATTCACAACAACATAAGCCATCTGAAATCGTGTGCATTAAAATTTTTTGTGTGCATGGGTATACAGCAGACATTTCCAGTTCCCTGCCCATATCATCTTGGAATCCATTTCCACACACACCTCAGTTTACTTGAAAAATTGCAACTTTATCTGAGGTTTGTTTATAGCTGTCTGTGCACATTTGACTTGCACATAGAACAAGCCAGAAGTTCTGTGAAGTTAATAACCCCGGAAGCAGTAGCCCTTGACAAATAATGGAAGGGGATTGGTGGATAAACATTTCCATTCGTCTGCTTCTGGTTGGGATAACTCTGAGGAATGTAGTATGCTGTCTCCAGATTTCCTCAGCAGGATTGATTTTCAGTTGCCCATAGTGATCACTGGCTCGATCATGCATGCTTTATTGGCCTCCTGCCTTCAGCTCTCTTACTTCCACACTCCTCTGCCTTCATTTCCTGGGATCATCTCCCAAACAGACTTTTTGCACTTGAATCCTGACAGCTTATACCAAGTTTTGTGTGTATGTGTATGTGTGTGTGTGTGTGTGTGTGTGTGTGTGTGTTTGCATGTGCATATAAATTTGTCTGATAAAATGCCCAGTTTCATCAAATGTGTTTAAGAATAACTGTCTTATCATGAATTTGTTTGCCAGATCTTTTAAAAAAATAGCACTTGATTCTAAAGAGAGCACTGTGAGGAGGGTTAGTACAGCAGGACTTGTTGCTTGCTCCTTGCATGTCTCCAAGGGATTCTGGAACCACAACTGACCTTTGGTCAACCTCTGGGAATCTGGCCCTCAGAAGACTCATTATGTTGATAATTGATAGTTCTGTTGTATACACCGGGGGCAACAGACCATGTCACATGAGCTTGTCAGGATTCTTTTGCACAAACATCAAGAGTGACGATGGGTACCAGGTTTCACTGTTGGGGTCTCGAGCTTTATTATCATGGCTGGTTGTGTAACAGGATGTGCTACATGACCAGCTCTTCATAAAAGCCTTCCTTCAGGAGAGTCTCATAATATGTCCTTATAGTTTACAGACAGGGAAAAGCACATCCTATACAATGACCCCAGATGGGATAGGACTTGAAATTGAAAAACCTGTGCTTGACCTCCCTGAACTCTACCCAATGTATAGCTTCTTGTTGTTCTTACTCTTGTCCTTTTTCTATACTAAACTTAGCCTTGGGCATAATCTGCTATTACATCTGGTGAATCTTCCAGAGAATCGGCAACCTTAAGGGTGGTCTTGAGACCTCTGAAACAATCACCAAGTGAATTTTGGAAGGAATGGAGAGAGCAGAAATTTTGACTCCTAGGACACTTTCTAGAGAAATGCATGCCAAGGTGATAGTTTCATAATTGGGATAGAGATCTGGAAGTCTAGTGATTAATATTGGTCTATTGGATTATCTCCAAAAAGATGCATGTAGAAGACTTTCATAAACAACTTCACTGCCTTTGCAATTCTGCTTAGGATTCACAATTAGGGTGAACAGCAAAGAAAAGTACCTGTTGTTGGTATCCAACTATGGAAAAAGTTTGTGAGCTCTTTCCTTTTCACCATTGACAAGACCTGCAACTAGTGAACGTGCTCATAAATGTGTTATCCCCTAAACCACCAGAACTATAGAAGTTGGAATAGTTAATACAGAAGTCAGAAAGGGTAGAAATCTCTCCTGGCTTAATTTGGGAAAAGGGAACTTGAAGTCTGAGCAGGAATTTAAACAGACTAATGCGAACTAACAGAAGGACATACTGAGTCAGGGCCATTCTTCTATTAGAACTGTCAGGCAGGAAAGCCACATGCCTGAGAGCTTAAAAATCACGAACATTAGAAGATGTCTCTTGACTTCCAAAGTGCTTTGGGCACTTCCAGATGACTTCCTGCATGTCAAGCAAACCAGATGAATTATACAATATTTAAAACCTAAGTTATAGAGTAAGCCTGTTGTGCTGGGGTTATAAATGGAATCATTTTGAGAAAAACTTTCCTTCTTTAGGAAACTTGCAGGGCACAGAATTATGGATTTAGACTTATTCTCAAGTTAATATCTATCACAAGAACTATCAGAAATACTTGATCAAAATAACATTTACTTTGTTAAAATCACTAACAACTTTTCTTTAGAAAAAAAAAATTGGAGGTAGTTCAATACGGCGATATAGATAGAACCAGAACTCACCTCCTTCCGTAGATACACCAAATCTATATGCAACAATTTCCTCTGGAAAAAATCTGAAAACTAGCTGAGCAACTCCTTAACATCAGACAAATGAGAAAAAGGTCACGTGGAAATGGGTAGGAGAGGCTAATAAATAATCTTGTCATAAATCCCACCCCTGGTGCCATGACCCACAATCAGAAGCAAACCTCACATACCCAGAGCTTCTCTCTGAGGAGTGAAGGGTTTATACTCCACATCAGGCACCCCAAGTTTTAAGACGTGCACCTAAGAGACAAGCCTCCAAAACACCTGGCTTTGAAAATTAACAGGGTTTATTACATCTACAAGACCCAAAAGCCTGTAGCAAACTGAGAAATGGTTCTCAAAGGGCTCATGCGTGGACTCACTCACCCCAGGGCCCAGCACAGAAGCAGCCATTTGAAAAGTACACAGACTTTATGTAAGAGAGATTAATCTCCTAATCTTAAGGCATTGGTTAGAGGGGCAGGGGCCTGCTGGGATACTCTCTGGAAATGGATCCTGGCGGGCACCATTGTCCTGCTCCCTTTCTGGCTTGCTAAAGCCAGTGGCTGTCATTTATCTTTTTTTTTTTTTTTTTAAATTCTAGACTTTTTTTCCCCTTACCTAGTGCAATCTTTAGCCTCCAAACAGCAGGCACCATCTTCACTCTCTCCCTCTGCTGCACTCCAGAGTGCCACTATCTCCCAAAGTGGAGTATTTACACACATCTGGGGCCCGAAGATTTGCATCTGGTGACCTGGTTTTTGCAGCTGCCACCCAGGCGACACCCCTTGATCACCTGACTCTGAAGGCCAGGAGAAGCTTGTATTCCCAGGTCCCACAGAACTGTAACAACTAGAGAGACAATAGTTGGCAGACTACCACCCCCAGGGCACTGCACAGATGGCACACTGAAACACAGCCCCAGCCTTTCTGAGAAAGAGATCTATTTGCTTATCCAGAAGCTTTGGACTAATAAGTGGCAGGCTTCTGGTCTGGCACACATCTAGAGGCCTATGGAAACAGAGGCCAGTGGATGCCATCTTTGCTCTCTCCCTCTGCCTCACTCCAGTTTGCTGGTATCTCTCAGAGAGAAGCTTATAGATTTGTCTAACACCCCAATTTTTACAACTGCTGTCAGGGAACACCTCAACATTTCCTAACTCTGGTACCCAACGAAGCTTATGCTCATGGTCCCACAGAATTGTAACCAATGGAGAAAGAGTTCTTAAATAGCTACCACTCTCAGGGCACAGCAAGAGGCAACAGACTCAGGAGCTCAGTCTTTCTGTGAAAGAGGCCTATAAGCTTATCATCATAGCTGCTGCCTGAGGGGTAGGATTCTAATTAAACACACATCTAAGGGCTGAGTTTAAATCTCTCCAGAGGTCTTGGAGGGCAGGAGCCATCTCTGTGCTCCCCTTCTGCCTCACTATGGCTCATCAGTATCTACCAAAAAGGAGCTTAAACAATTGTCTGAAGCCCAATATTTGAGACTAACACCCAGCAGACACACTCAGATGGCCTGGCTCTGGTGGCCAGCGGGGCTAACAGTTGCAGTCCCAAAGACTGCGTAAATCTGAATATTTTAAAAGCTGCTGCCTGAGGGTGGCTTCCAATCAGCCTGAATCTAGGTGCTGACTGAGATCCTCACCTTTGGGACACTGATAGGTTTTGGTACACCCTCAACTACTGGGAGCTGTTAAAAGTAAAATAGGCTGCTTGGACAATCACAGTTTTGAGAGATAACCGAGAGCTAGGGCAAAGTTAAACATTAAGGTTTATCTCCTACATGAGGCAGATCCTTCCAGACTGGGAGAGATGGTTGTTTCACCTAGTGTCTAGAAATCAACACAGAGAGTCAAGCAAAATGAGGAAAAAGAGGAATATGTTCCAAACAAAAGAACAAGATAAAACCTCAGGAAAAATCCAAATAAAATTAGATAAGTAATTTACCTGATTAAGAGTTTAAGGTAATGATCATAAAGATGCTCACTGAACATGGGAGAAGAGTGGATGAACACAGTGAGAACTTCAACAAAATGATAGAAAAATATAAGAAAGTACCAAATAGAAGTCATGGATCTGAATAATACAATAATTGAACTGAAGAATACACTAGAGTTGTTCAAAAGCAAACTAAATGAAGTAAAGATAGATCAGTGAACTCAAAAACAGGGCACTGGAACTCATTAAATCTGAGCAGCAAAATGAAAAATGAAAAAAAGTGAAGATAGCTTAGAGACTTATGGGACTTCATAAAGCATACTAACATTCACATTATAGGGGTTCAAGAAGGAAAAAGAGAAAGAAAAAGGAGCAGAAAACTTATTTGAAGAAATAATGGTTGAAAACTTCCCTATCTTGGGGAAGGAAACAGACATCCCGATACAGGAAGCCCAGGGAATTCCAAATAAGATGAACCCAAAGAGACCCACACCAAGATGCATTATAATTAAACTGTCAAAATTTAAAGACAAGGAGAGAATCTTAAAATCAGCAAGAGAAACAAAACTTGTTGTGGACAAGAGGACCACCATAAGACTATCAGCAGACTTTCTGAAAGAAACTTTGCAGGCCAGAAGTGAGTGGCATGGTGTATTCAAAATGCTAAAAGAAAAAAAGTTCCCAACAAATAATACTCTACACAGCAAAGTTATCACTCAGAATTGAAGAAGAGATAAAGAGTTCTCCAGACAAACAAAAACTAAAGGAGTTCATTACCATTAAAACAGCAGTACAAGAAGTGTTAAAGGGGCTCTTTTAAGCTGAAAAAGTGGGGGGGCAAAATTTAGTAATAGAAAACTTATGAAAGCATAAATCTCACAGGTAAAGGTAAATATATAGTAGTGGATTCATCACTTATAAAGCTAGTATGAAAGTTAAAAGACAGAAGAAGTAAAAATAACTGTAACTACAATAATTGGTTAAGGGATAACAAGATTAAGATTTAAAAGGTGATATCAAATGCAAAATGGAGGTGCAGAGTAAAAATGTAGAGCTTTAGAATGTGTTCAAAGTTAAGTTGCTGTCAAGTTAAAATAGATGGTTATAAATATAAACTATTATACGTAAGCTTCACCATAACCACAAGGAGAAACCTATAGTAGACACACAAAAGACAATGAGAAAGAAATCAAAGCAAATCAAAAGAAATTATCAACAAAATGAAAAGGCAACCTACTGAATGGGAGAAAATATTTGCAAATCATATATCTGATAAGGGGTTAATATCAAAATATTTAAAGAACTCATACAAGTCAATAGCAAAAGAAGAAACAATCCAATTTTAAAATGGGTAGACAGGCTGAACAGACATTTTACTAAAGAAGACATACACAGGGCCAACAAGTTCATGGGAAAATGCTCAACGTCACTCATCATCAGGGAAATGCAAATCAAAACCACAATGAGATATCGCCTCACACCTGTTTCAATGGTTATTATCTAAAAGACAAGAAAAAACAAGTATTGGTGAGGTTGTGGAGAAAAGGAAACCCTTCTGCACTGTTGGTGGGAATGTAAATTGGTACAGCTACTATGGAAACCAGTATGGAGGTTCCCCAAAATATTAAAAAGAGAACTACTATATGATGCAGCAATTCCATTTCTGGGTATTTATTCAAAGAAAATAAAAACATTAACTCAAAAAGATATATGCACCTTCATGTTCATTGCACCATTATTTATAATAGCCAAGATATGGAAATAACCTCAGTGTCCATTGATGGATGAATGGATAAAGAAAACATGATATATATACAATGGAATATTAGTCATAAAAAAGAATAAAATCTTGCCATTTGCAACAACATGGATGGACCTTGAGGATATAATTGTAGGTGAAATAAGTCAGAGATAAAGACAAATACCATATGATCTCACTTATATGTGGAATATAAGACAATTTTTTAATTCAAAAAGAAAAGCTCACATATACAGAGAAGAGGTTACCAGAGGCAGGGCTGGAGTTTGGCTGAAATGGGTGAAGAGGATCAAAAGTTACAAATTTTCCATTATAAAATAAGTAAGTCGTGGGGATGTAATGCACAACATGGTGACTATAGTGAATAATACTGTGTATATTTGAAAGTTGTTAAGAGATTAAATATTTAAAGTCCTCATCGAAAGAAAAAATTTTGTAGTAATGTATGCTGACAGACTTTAACTAGACTTACTGTGGGAAACATTTTGCAATGTATACGGATATTGAATCATTATGTTGTACACTTGAAACTAATATAATGTCATATGTCAATTATACCTCAATAAAAAAATAAACAATAAAATAAAATTTTAAAAAATTTTAACAAGAAAAATTCTGATAAACTTAAGCCAGTATGACACCTTCTCTGTGCTGTGTGAATTTTCTATGCACTGGAAAAGCAAGACAAATGAAATATCACTCTAATTTTATGTACTATTAGTAAACATAAACATCCATGATATCGTCTAATTTAAAATTGGTGATATTGTAATAAAATCGTTCTGAATCATACTTGTTTCGTAAGCAAAATGTAATGTGATTTTCTAACTTAAGATTTGAACAAAGTGTTACCTTGAATTTAAACAAAAAACCAAAACACAGCTAAGGTATCTTTCTAGCCCTCTGATGGGCACCTGCTGTAGCCCCACCCCTGTCTCTGAAGCCTCTGTCCATGGTCCTACCATGAATCTACCAGCTATACCGAATTCCCTACTGAGCTCCAGCCTCAGAGTGCTGAGTTACATGTTGGAACTGCCTACAGGGCAGGCCAGTGCCTGTTCTTCCCACAGGCCACCTCTCTACATGAGCACGTCTGTTCTTCTCAGACCTGTGCAGTCTCCAGTGCTGGGATTAGCTTCACATGAGGACAGGCCTGAAACCAGGACTATCCACCCAGGAACTGACATAGATGCATGTATCCCAGGGAAATGAGCAGAAAGTCTGCTGCAGGCTCTGAACTGGCTAGAGAACCTTCTGAAAAGGCACTGAAGTGAATCCCCCAGCTGCAGTGGCCATAGGGAGACTGGTGGGAGCAAGCAGGCCAAGATGTCCTCTCCAGGGAGCTCTGCCAGGGTCTGTCTATGCCCCAGCGACGGCTGTACTGGCTTCAGATCCCAGGGGCTCTGCAGCAGTTGTGCAGGTGAAGAGGGGTCTCAAACAGCAGTCAAGAGCTTCCTGAACAGTTTTTCACCCCAACACCCCACTTTTCCTAATTAAACATTTGGAAGAAAGCTTCCTCACAGAGGATTTTTAGGTCAGTGAAACTACTCTGTATAATACTATAATGGTGGATATATGCCATTTACAGTTGTCTAAACCCATAGAATGTACAACACCAAGAGTGAACCCTAATGCAAACTACGGACTTTAGGCAACTACGTGTCAGTGTAGTTTCATCAACTGTCACAAATGTACCACTCTGGTGGGGAATATTGATAATGGGGGAGACTATGAATGTGAGGAGGAAGGAAGTAAATGGGAAATCTCTGTATCTTTTCAATTTTGCTGTGAACTTAAAACTTCTCTAAAAAATAAAGTCTATTTAAAAATTACACATAAAAAAGGAAAACATGGAAAAAAAGGACTTTGCTCCACAAGCTCCTAGGGCACTTGAACAAAGCTCCTTGTAGTGGGTCTATGCACAGTCCTTCACTTTTAAGCCAAAGTGCCCTGTTTTAGGGAAATCATTTTGCAATCAGATCCTAAACTCATGGGGCCTTTCAAATAGCCCCATTTCATCTTCCTCTTGCCTTCAGACTTCAGACTCTGTATTTCTCATGGAAATACTTACTTCCTATTCCTTCCTGACAAACCTCAAACTCTCTTTTTATTTCACCTATACATTGACAGCTCATTAAACACAGTCCAATTCATTAGTTTCATAGAACGATTAATTTCCTCCTAGGAATAAAGGGGAATATTTATATTCTATTTTTCTAGTGCATCAAAGAAAAGAGAAGTTTTTAAAAATTAGATAATTCACCATAACAATGCAATGGCATACTTCCTTTCCCTCACTGACTGTTCAGATCCATAATCATGTTGTGCCAGCTTGTCTGTACACATAAATCATATCTTACATCAATACATATCTTACTTCTAATACTCCTGCCACTGCTCTAATCTAATTCATTATCATCTTTTACTTCTATCCTTACATACTCAAATGCACAACCCTTTCTTCGTCCCTTATTGAATCATTGTTCCTTAAAAAGACAGATGAAATGTATATACCTGAAGAAGAAGCAACCTTTGATTCATTATACACAAGTTTTTGAGAAGGGGATATGATATCCACTGTGGCTTTAGCAGACTGCTTTTTGTGGTATGAGTCATTTCAGAGCAGTAATTTGGTGTCATGGTGATAAAGAGGGAGAAGAGGGAAAACATCTTAACATTTCTCAGCAGAAAATGTCTTCCTAAATAACATAAAATATCAAAAGTGCAACAGTGGCTCTGACTATTGCTGGAGCTCCTGATGCATTTAAAATTTAAGTGCAAGTAGAAAATGAAAAAGTCCTTCTGGACCTGTGGTTTTCAATTGTTGGAGATTTTGCACCCCAGGGGACATTTGGCACGGTCTGGAGACATTCTTGAATATCCAGCGGATGCTACTGGCATGTAGTGGTAGAAAACAGGGATGCCGATAGCGCACTGCAATATACAGGGCAGCCCTTCACAACAAAGAATTATGCAACCCACAGTGTCCATAGTCACATTTGAGAAGCTCTGTTTTAGACCAACCCTCTCATTTTACATATGATGAATCTAAGGCCCAGGGTCTCAAAAGTCTACAGAGAAGCAAGACTTTCCCTCTCTGCCTCATCTGCACAATAGGTTATGGTCCTAACAAGCCTTACAGTCAAACTATAGGATCCAAACTGCAGGAAAGACATAGGTTTTACAGGAACCCAGGGATTTACCAACATGATAACTAATTTCCTTTTATGGAAATGTTAAATCTCATTGCTTTCCCTCTGTGGAAGAAAAAAAATTACCAAGAAACAAAAACCAAAGTAGTCTGATTTTAGGAGAACACGATAGCCAAGGGTTTTCTAAATTAAGTTTCTTGCAAGAAACCAAAGAACTCAGAATTTGGAGCTTTCTTCTGGGATAAAAATAAAACTCATATGAGCCTTGGAGAATTTGAATCACCCACTCTTTGGCACCTAAAATTTCACTTACCCTAACAGTGTCTGTAGTGTGTGTGTGTGTGTGTGTGTGTGTGTGTGTGTCTGTGTGTGTCTGTGTGTGTGTGTTTTAAACCACTAATCTGATTTTTTCACTCCCCTGCTTAAAAAGCTCACCAATGGCTTATCATTGCAATCCCAACAAATCCCTCTTTTATCAGTGCCTTTAAGACTCTACTGGATCTACTCTTCTCACCATCTTTTCCCCTTCTCCCCTTTTCTCTACCTCAGGACTTTGAACTTATTCTTCCCTGTAAAGGAAGAGCTACTTCCCCAGATAATTTTATTTTTAGCTCTTTCTCATCATTCATTCAGGCCTTGGCAAAAATGTCATCTCTTCAGAAAAGAAGATCACCCTATTTAAAGAAATTCACCCCTGTGATTACCTATCATAGTCACTGTTTATTTCCTTCATAACACTTAGAAAATCTAGAATTATTTATACATTGTTTAGTTGTTAACTTTTTCCTCTTACTAGAATGTAAGATTGTGTCTGTTTTGTTCAGTGCTATATCCACTGCACCTAGAACACCCTATGGAACTTAGCAGAACCCAATAGGTTTGTTAAATGTATGAATGAATGAAGTCAGTGACAATAGTGAGGAAAGGGAAAGAGATTTTAGTGTGAGATTCCAGGGGAAGAGAAAATGTTGGTGTGGGTGTGCAGAACAAGTTCTTCCAGGAACAAAGATGATCAAATAAAGGGGTGAGAATGACTTTGTCGGGAGTGACATCTCTAAGGAGTCAGTCCTGAAATGACAGTCTAAACCAAGCACTACTTAATTCTGAATAAAAGGAACAGTTAAAATAGGAATAGCAGAGATGTTGTTTAAGGGTACAAACTAGTAGATAAATAAGTCCGAGAGATCGAACACACAGTAAAGGGAATACAGACAACAATACTGTATTATAATCTTCAAATTGGCTAAGAGACTAGATCTTAATTATTCCCACCACACACATAAAAATAATAATTATGTGACATGATAGGGGTGTTAACTATAGCTACAATGACAATTGTTTTACAATATGTAACATATCAAATCCACGTGTTGCGCACCTTAAATTTACAAATGTAAAAAAAAAAATAGTGAAAAACATCTCTTCATCCTTTTAAGATTTCCTGCAGTTCTGTAACTTTGAGTTTATCACTTTCCATAACTCAGTGACTTGGGTTCCTCCTCTCTAAAATGAGATGACACAAATATCTCATAGACAACACAATCTCATAGAACTGTTGCTAGGATTAAGTTGGATGTTAAACGCAAAGGGTTTTATCGCAAAGCCTGGTACCTAGTGTTTAATAATTATCATTACTATTAGTTGGCAATATGGTTTATTAATGGTTTATTGCTGTCTGCTTTCATTTACTTACTATCAGTAACAAAACCAAACAAGAAAACAAAAACAATTTTTAGGAAACCCAGAAGGAACAGTGTGGCTGTTTCAAAAGTAGCAGCCTAGGGAGAAATGAGGGAATGGCACACGGCTCCAAGCAGAGCCCAAGTGGGATACAATGCAGGGGGAAGGGCTGATGATGGCAGCTAGGAGGAAGAAGGCAGACAAATCCTTTTGGCCTGTGGGAGGGAAGAGGGAAGTGTAGTACAATGGATCCCTCAAAGTTTATTTACAGAGGACTAAAGAGTTGGTCTAGGGTTATGCTGGTTGTGGATGGAAAAGGAGAGAGATGTTGAGTTTGAGAGACTTTCCAGGGAAAGAAATAACCAGGATTAGGAGCTAGCTACCTATCTGAAATAGAAAAATAAAGGTGGAAAAAACGAACTTAAAAATATTGTAAAAGTTTGAAATATAAAAGTGTTCTAGACTTTCTAGTTTTTTCTCAAACTTTCCAATTTATCAATATACGTGCATCTCCATAACACATATGTTTTTGTCTATTTTTGTGTCTGTTTTATTTTCTTTTTCCTATTCCTTTTCCTCTCCCTCTATGTATTTCTATCTCTAGGTCTTTTTAATTCTTTTTTTTTTTTTTTTCTTTTTTGGACATTTTGAGTATGTTCTCAGATGGTTTCCATGGGGAATAATAACTAAAGTGAGAGTCATACTCCCTTTCTAGAGGCACTTCTAACACGAGCTTCACGGCTCCATGTGATTAAAATAATCTTTATTTGCTTCAAAATAGTCATGAGGCTGTGTCTCCCACAAGGTCGTAAACAACTTGAAGTAAGAGCGTGTGGTATTTGCTTTCCATCCTTGTTGCTGAGTATTGTGTCTGTCTGACACATTGCTAGCATCTAATAAATGAATATGTTGATATTAAATGAATAAGTAGTATTTATTTACTTTCAAAATAGCATCTACTAAAGGACCCAACACGAAGTTCATGAAAGAGAAACTACAGATATATTGAAATGGAAGCAACTTTGCTAGCAGGTGGAGGGTCTAACTGACATTCATATTGCCCATTTGGGTGTGGCAAATGAACAATGAAACAACAACCAAACTCCTCAGTAATAAAAGATGAAAATTAAAACCAGAGATAATTCCTTTCTAATCAATTAACGTTTAAAAACTATTATTGTTCACTGACCTTTAGGGTATAGAAAGAAGAAGAGTCTCATACTCTGATATTGGTAATAAATATTGTTACCCTTTTGGAAAATAAGTAGACAAAATATATCTTGCTTTGAATATGTTCTTTGACCAGAAAATTCTACTTGTAGAAAATGACTCTAAATAAGCAACTGGAAATTTATAAAAGATAGTCTTTACACCTAAAATGTTGAAAAATGAAGCTACCTAAATCTTTAACTTTAGAAATAGAAATATATCATGTGCATTCACTGAATATTATACATTATAAATTATGTTTGTAAAATGTTTTTAACGACAAAAAAGTGAATATTATTTAAAAGCAATAAAAAACAAGATAAAAATTAAATATTGATTTTGAGCCTATTTGCACATATATAAAATAATATTTCTGTATTTTCTAAATTGTATACAATGAACAATAAGAGAAAAACAAACAAGGATATAAAACTTTAAATACATTCCTCCCTGGCCCCAATCCCCTTATCAAATTATAAATAGTGAGTGATGGCCCTAGTAGCATACAGTACAATAATTCCTGCATCTTGGTTCTAATATCATTGTCCAACAAAAGGAACCATTGCTCCTTGGAGAAATGGCTGACCTAGGCCAGGAGCAAGGAGTTCACAAGATGAGCCTGGAGCATACTGTAGTGCCAAAAGTAAAGCAGTGCTAAAAAAATGTATGGGGTTATGTGAAAGGGACACAGGAGTCGACAGAAAGCTGACTCAATAGACAAAGCTAGAACAATTTGAGAAACAAAATAGGGTAGTATTGGATTATAACCCAAAGTATAAACTAAATATCCATGAGTCCATACTGATACAAATAAATGATCAAATAAATAAATAAGTGGGGGAGAATAGATGAATATCCCTTGCAGAAGAATTCGAAATAATTTATATAATCAGCCCTCATAAGAGATAGCCTATATCCCCAGACCTTAAGAGTGGGCTGTGCATAATGACTTCCTTCCAAAGAGTACAGTACGGAAAGAGGAAAAAAAGAGTAACTTGCTAATGAAGAAACTGGATAAACACTACCTCTACTAGGTGATTATGGTCAATATTAATAGTGAAAAATCCTGGTGATAGCATGTATCTTTCATATGATGTGATAAATATGTCATTTTTTCTTTATGGTCTTTCTCTCAAAAAACCATAGCTCCAGTCTAATAAGAAGAAAAACATCAGACAGATTACAATATAGAAGCAACCTACAAAATACCTGACCAATACTACAAAAAACTGTCAAGGCCATCAAAAGCAAGGAAAGTCAGAGAAACTGTCATAGCCAAGAGGAACATAATGTGATATGACAAGTAAATGTAAGTTGGTATCTTGGATGGGATCCTGGAACAGAAAAAGGAAATTAGGTAAAAACCAAGGAAATCTGAATAAACTATGGACTTTAGATAATAACAACATATCAATCATAATATATTAATATTGGTTCATTATTTACATAAAAAAAAGTACCATACTAATGTAAGATGTTAATAATGGGGGTAACTGGGTAAGGGAGTTCTACGGGGAACTCTCTGTACTATCTTCCCAAGTTTTCTATAAACTTAAAACTGTTCTAAAAACAAAGTCTATTAAAAAAGAATTTGTGGTTTTATGTTAAATAAGTTCTTTATCCAAATGAACTATCAAGTATGACACATCTCAAAAGAATCACCTTCCACATATATTTTCTTAGGAAAATCCTAGAAAAAAATGTTCTACCAAACAAAGGGTGGCAAATAAGAAAAAAGGAAAAATGGAATTTAAGACAAAGGAGACAACAGAGCAATTCCTAAGGTGATGGCATTAGAAAACCCTAAGACAAGTCTGGGTAGCCAGTTTAGACAGCAACCAGTCCAGACCTTCACGGAAGGACAGAGGTAGAAGTAGAAATAGTCACGGCTCCAAGAAAAAAAATTGATTTAACACCTTACATGTATGCATGTATAGAGAAAAAAAAAAAACTAATTCACACTAATGACATTTATACAGAAAATTAAGGAACGAAAACGACAATATAAACATAGGCAATTACTTCCTACAAGGAAAAGAAAAAGTTGCACAGAAAAGGAAATATGAATAATATTACCGTAGTCATGATAATGTAACATATGGAAATACAGTATTATCTAAAGGTTATGCAGTTATCCTCCACTTTACCAAAGTTTGCTTTATGCCACTTTGCTTTTACAAAGGACCTACATTAGTACCTGTTTTTGCTGAACCATAGAAGTCATGAGAAGATTTTCACTTTTACCAGAAAAAGGCCAAAAGTGAAATAGCGTTCGGCATTTGTGTTGCAGCAACCCCGTATAGAGGCAGCACGCGCACCCTGAGCAGTGAGAGTGATACCACCAAGCACCTTCCCCAGGTACTATTCTCAGCATCTTGGTATCAAGCTGTCATAGCTTTAACGTGTGTCTGTGAGCATCTGTACTTTATCTCGAATTATTTTGTGCATCCGTTAGCAAGAAGTGGCCTAAGGTAACTGCTTCGTTACTTTATGCCATTTAGGGTCATGACAAATTTCATACGAATGCTCTACTTTTGAAGAGCAGGGGAAACCTGTAACTATATTTCAAGTGTGGAGGAGGCAGATTGTATGAAGGGGATTTGGGAGAGATGTGTAGGGGATTGAAAGGGAGCTAAATCTTTATCTTTCACGGCAGGGAATCAGATGTTGTACTTATTTTATCTTTAATTTGCTCTTTTCCTAACTTCATAAAGTGAATATTTAAATCATCGATTTTTAAGTCTTTCTCCTTTTTAATATGATCATTTAGTTCTATAAGTTTTCTTCTTAGTTCTGTTTTAGGTACATCTCATAATGTTTTTTAAATTGTATTTTTTAATTAGCATATAATAAAAGAATGTTTTGTAGGCTTCTCAGTCTATGAATTTTGACATGTGAATGGATCCATGAAACAACCACCCTAAGTTCCATCGTCCTAAGAATACTCCAACATGATATCTCTCATCATCCCTATCTCCCGACTCCCAGCCTCTGGCAACTACTGAACTGTTTTCCCTAACTATAATTTTATCTTTTTGAAAATGTCAAATAATGGAATCATGCAGTTTGTAACCTTGTATGGCTGGCTTCTTTCACTCATAGAATGCCTTTGAGATCCATCTAGATTGTTGCATGTATCAATACTTCACTCCTTTCTGTTGCTGAGTTAAGAAGGAAGATGGAATTGCCATCAACTAATTTGAAGCCAAGAATAGAGCAGGTTTGGAGAAAAAGATCAGTTGTTTAGTTTTAGATATGTTTAATTTGAGATGTCCATTTGCCATCTAAGTGGAGATGTAAAGTAAGCAGTTGGATATTTCAGGCTATCTACCTATTTATCCAAAAAGAGAAATATACTCTCTCTCTCTCTCTATATATATATATGTATATATAGACACACATACACTGAAGACTGAGACCTGAGGTAATTGAAAGTTGAAAGGTCAATGAAAAAAGAAGGAATCAAAAAGAAGACCAAGAAATAGTGATCAGAAAAGTAGGAGAGAAAACAAGAGACTATAAAAAGTTGGAGTCTAAGTCAAATAGAAGTGACTTAGAAGCGGAAGTGATGTGTTAATTGCTTATAAATTAAGAAATATAAGGACTGAAAGTTGAGCACTGGAATTATCAATGAAACCTATTGATAACTTCGACCAGTATTGGTGGAATGCTGAAAACAAAAGCTTGATTATAGAAAGAATGGGAGGGGCGAGGTTTGGAAACACCAAATAGAGTTTGCTACAAAGGGAAGTAAAGATATCTGGCTGTTACTGGTGGAGAAATTAAGATCAAAATAAGCTACTGTTTTTCTTTAAGATTGGAGTGTTACTGCATGTTTGTAGACTGACAGGAATAGTGCAGTAGAGGAGGAAAATGGATAGTATCAAAAATTGAAAAATGAATAATAGCAGTATATATACGTTATATATATACGTTATTCAGAGGTAAAGATCAGATAAAGCTTAAACTAAAATTAGAAATCAGGAGAGAGGTAGAGTAGTGTGGGGCAAGTTACTGCTGTTTTTCTTTCATTCTTGTTAGCATAACAAGTGTAAAAGTATAGGTTTAATCACAAATCTAAGTTGAAACTACATTCTGTTAACTCTGAATTGAAATGACAATAAAGTGCAACTTTCCTTCATAGTCATTTTCTACACAGGCAAATTAGTTTAGGTAACCAAATTAACTGTTTGATCCCCAAGATTGGACCTAAAACCTCTTAACCTTTGGCAGTTAATATCATCTATTGGACTGAGATTTTCCAATTGTACTACAGACTTGTACCATTGTGAATTCAGTAGTGAAAATAGACTGCCAGTCTCAAAACTCCCCGAGAAAACTCCAAGAATTTACTATTCTGAATGATCTTTAAACAAACGACACCACAAACAACCATATAATACTCGTTGTATCCAAATGTAGGTGCTGGCAAATTGAAAGCACCTACCTGCTTGGTAGTGCCACCTGACAGGCCACTGTCTTCCTCCAGTTCTTAGCACAGTAGAGAGACCTAAAAGTTGTCCATAAATCAATCCCTCTGTAGTGGATTAATGATCCATCCCACACGTACAATAATACAGCCCTATTTGCTATAGAAATTTAGAGTTGGGAGGACCCTAGGCTAAGAAGTTTCAGAATCGAAAAACTTAAATGTTCCAAGTTTACCCAGATTATTAGTAAAAGGACCAGATAAAGAACATGGGATATCCTCACTCTTGCTCCAACTCTGCTTGGCTGGCAGGTTAATAATCTTTTCCTTCCTATTTACCTATTCCTTCTGAGTCTTATTATTAGTTCTTCGTCACCAATTTGATGTCTAAATTTTATCTGGCTACCCACTAACTCTCTAACCTCATCTTTGACCACTCTCATCTGTGCTCACTCCTCTCTGGCCAAAGAACCCCCTCCCCAAGGCCATACACTTGTCCTCCTCCTACCTGAAGAGAAAACCTTCCCATAAAAAATAACCAACACCCCCCATTCCAATACTCTGTTTTATTTTTCTCCATATCCTTTATTATCATCTTACATATCATATATATTTACTTATTCATTTGTATACTGTTTCTCTTCCCCTGATAGAAAATAAGCTCCATAAAGAGAGAGTTTGCTTATTTTATAACTGCTACATTCTCAATGCTTAGAAAAAAATGACTGGCCCATAGGATTGACTCAATATTTGTTTAATGAAGAAATGAAGGAATTTTAATAATAAAATTGAAAGGTTTGAAATAATATATGTTTGGATATATAAAACTCTGACAGAAAATGCATTTTCATTTCAACTACTCATAGAATTTTCTTCAAAATGAGTGTGTACTATAATACAGAAAAGAATCTTGAAAATTACAAAAAAAGTACCAAATATTTTATAACCATACAAAATAAAATGAATTATAAAAAGATAACTAAAAATCCCTTAATTGGATAATTTAACATTCTTTTAACTAAATACTGGGATAAATAGAAAATGTAACATAAATTAAATTATATTAAGTTGATGAGATGCAGCTAAAACCATATAGGAAAGAAATATTTATCTTTAAATTTGTATTGTAGCAAAGAAGACATACTGATAAATAATAAGCATTCAACCAAAGAAATCAGAAAAATAGAATATAAGAAAATAAAAGCAGGACATAAATATCAGTAAAAATATAAAAAAGGCAAAAGGGAAATATCAACAAAATTCAAAATTGATGCTTTTAGAAGATTAATAAATTAGGCAAAATTCTAGTGAGATTGTCCACAAAAAATAAAAAGAGGCACCCACACAAACACACATAAAAATACACAAATGCACACACACATGTTCTTATGCTACTAGGAATAAAGAAAGTAAACATAGTCGTTGATATACTAAAGATCTGAAAATATCATAAGAGAATATTATGCACGATTTTACTGCAATAAAATGAATATTTTCTGGAAAATTATAATTTACCAAAACTCACTCAAGAAGAAGTAGAACAACTGAATAGTCTTATAATTACTGAAGAGAAAGAAGAGTAGAATAGAATCCACACATACAAATAAACTCATAGCAGGTAGGTGTGTGGATTTAGGTCTAGGCAGTTTTATAAAAGAAAGTTACCCAACTTCTAATAAACAGATTATTCCAGTTTCATGCAAATTATTCTAAAAAAAGAAAAAAAATACAAAAATAAAAAGAAACAGTATAATCTTAATACCAATATTTGAGAAGGATAGGTCAGGAAATGAACATATATGCAAAATTTCCAAAGAATATCTTAGCAAAATATGATATCTATGCAGGCCTTCCACATGTGAAGCCTAACCTAATCCAGGCTTGCTTATAACTAAGTGTAAAAGTCTGCCTAACTCTAAGGTTATGAATAAGCCTCCAAGTCTGCTTCTAAACTGTGCTCTTTATCTTTAATAATAAATATTTTGGCCTCCTTATTTACGCCTATATTTATCAAATTATACTGAACTTCAGCAGGAAAAGGAAGAAGGGTACAATTTATTGAGGTACTGTCACTGGGTGTTTAATATATGTCAAGATGTCACCTACAAATTTTGTAATTATTAACTCATTTAATTTTCACAGTGTCCCTATATGGTGCAATATTTGTAAACTGAGGAATGACCCAGTTTAAGTAACTTGCTTAAGATCATACAGCTAGTGAGGATGGAGTCAGGATTTCAATTCTGATGAAATGAATTAATTGACTTTACAATCCAGTGGCAAAAGGAAGGCATTTCAACCAAATGGAGCTCTAATTATAGCAAGTAAAAATATTTCTTACTTCATATACCCCAAATATATACCCCCAAATGAATTCCAGAAGCATTGAAGAACTCAATATAACAATAAACTCTAAAACTTTTAGAGAAGAAACAAGAGAATATATCTTTGTGAAAGGAGAGAGAAGATTTTCATACTCATGAAACAAAAAGCAAAATTCATAAAACAAAAGATAAATAAATTTTGCTACATTAAACTGAAAACCTCTGTATGACAAAAGAGATCAGAAATAAACTAATATTATATATCATAGACTGCAAGAAGATACTTATAATCCATTTAACAGGTAAAGAATTAGCAATTGGAAGATACAAAGAATGTCTTCAAATCAATAAATAAAAATGAAGCAAATCCAATAAAAATAATCCAAGGATACAAATAGACAATTCACATTTGAAGAAATCAAGATAGACAATAAGTATCAATACATTAAATGTCCAACATCACCGATAAGAAGTTAAATGCAAATGAAAACAACAGTAAGAATTCCTCTCACATCCAGCTATTGAAATTAATAAGTATGGGAACACCAGGTATTGATGAAAATGTAACAGGGACTCACTAGTAGAGTATAAAATGTTAGAACCATTTTGGTTAGCAATTTACTTAAGGTGGACACATCCTATAACCCAGAATTTCATTCTAATTTGCTACCCTAGAGACAGTGTCACACGTGTAAAGTATAAACGCACACAAATGAAGGTAGATTTAACAAATGAACCTTAAGTTTTGGCAACTTTCACTTGCATAGGCCTCTTTTTAGGGAGGCTGTTTTATTCTGAATATTAATTTATGGTTAAACATAAAAGCCTTGGTTTCAGGATGTTGAAAGGTATCCAATATGAGAGAAATTACTGATGATATATACACTCAGTTAGTGCATTATTTACATTTATTTCTTTTAAGAAGCTAAGTAGGAAGTAAGATAATGGGATGACAGGCATGCATTACCTTTCTGAGATGAGTCAGTCCCTCTTTCAGCAGCTGCTAAGCGACCTCCAGTAGCAAGAGTATCTTTCTCTTAAATCCCTGGATGTGTTGAACATAAACCTGTATCAACACAATAACAAGGAAGCACATGTGTGAAGTATTAAGTTATTACACTCCAGCTATCTATAATAAAAAATTAATTTAGTTCATCCATGCTAGAGGGGAAATAATTTTGTTTCCTTTTGCTCTGTAGAAATTAACATTTTAAAATATTGTCATGGGAAGAGGTAATCAAGGACTACGGTCACAAATGTAGAGAAAAATGTAAATATTATAGAGGTAGGTCAAGCAATTCATTTCAAAATACGTTATTTTTTCAGATTGTGCAATGCTTGTGACATTTATCTGCTTTTAGAATTTTAAGTGTGCTGTGATTTCTTATTCAAAACAAATATTTACTTTTATTTCTAACTTTGTTTTGTAATTGTGTGTTTTTTTCTTAAATAAGGGATCCAGGGTGCACATATAAAATAATAGCTATACTGTTTTTATATACAAGATGACATGCACAGGGAAGAAACACAAGTTTGAGATATTGGCTATCGGTGGCAAGGAAAGGAGACAGAAGAGGGAGAATTTAGCTGAATCTCTACCATTTTGTTTCCCACTTTAAAAGACAGATTTGATGGACATACGGCAAAATGTTAATGTCTGTTTAATCTTAATGGTGAGTACATAGGTGCCTGTATTATTTTTGTACTTTTCTATATAATTAATAGGTCACATGTTTGACAAGGTGATTTTATTTTGTGTTATTTATCTTAAGGTAAAAACAAAAGGGACACTTTATATGAATAAAATATTTACCATTTCTAATGGTTACAATTATAAACATATAACCAGGCAATGTGCTACTGTAAAGTATTTATTTCTAAATATCCTCTGCTTAGATTTGTATTATTGATATTTTGGGAAAAAAATTCTTCAGAACATGACTGGTTGAATTTAGAATGCAATGGGATGCACAATGCGTTCATTCATTCACTCATTTATCAAATATCTACTGAACTCCTACCATGATCTCATGATAGTACTGGATATAAAGACCTAGTCCCAAATTTTAGAGAGCTTACAGTCAATTGGAGAAGACAGACAACAAATAAACAAGAACATAAGTAAATATTGATTATGCATTGTGATAAATGGTCTGAAAGGAAGGAAGAGGCTGTTGGTAGAGTAACGTGAGTGAGGGGTGGGGAGGCTACTTTCGGAAGGTCTCTTCGAAGATGACATTTTAGCACAGATATAAAGACTGACAAGGACCCAGTGTTCCATGAATTAATCAATAATGAACGTAACATGTCAAGATGATTCCAAAGTTTTGAAGCTGGAAGGATTTGGGGGTGTAAATGCCATTGGCAAAAACAAGGAGATCAATTATAGGAGCCACTGTAAAAGGTCAGGGGAAATTACAAATTCAATCATTAGCATATTGATTTTGAGATGTTATTAGAAAATCAATCCTTGGAAACAATCCCAGGAGGGAAATAATATAATCAGCTAATGGAAAATCATATATAAATTAAAATAAATTAACTGGATCTATATGTCAAAAATAGAAAATTATCAGGAACATAATACTGATTGAAAGAGCAAATTGGGAAATATGATTCCTACAGTATAAAATGATTTATATGAAGGATAAAAATATAAAAGGATAATAGATAGTGGTATGAGCTCATATATATGTATAGTAAAAGCATAAAAACATGCATGGAATATATATGTATTTTATAAGACATTGATTACCTCTGAAGATATATAAAAAGAAGTGGGATTAGGGAGGGATTAGATACATCTATAATATTTTAGTCAAAAAACAAGATTTAAAGCAAATATATTCAAATATCAATGTTTGCTCAGCCTTGCAGTGGATACTTAGAGATCTATTACATTATTTTTCATACTATTTCTATGATCTTGAAATATTTCATAATTTTGAAGAGCAGTAAACAAAAGGAAAAGCAATAAAAATTAATGAAGTAACAGCATGAGTCTATATTTTATTTAAAAATTTTTTATAGTTATTTCATTTATTTTTTAAAATGTTTTGTGAGTCTGTATTTTACATTTTACTTTTGGTGGCCAAGGAAGGAGATAACTAACTCATGTCTCTGGTTTCAGCATTATTATATCAGTCATGATTCGGTTGCAGATAACAGAAAGGGAATTAATTGCTTCCAAAAATAAAGGGAATTAAATGCTTACAAAATCACTGGAAGACTAAGAAGCCAGCCCTCTAGGAATGAGGCCCACAACAACACTACAAACCTATCCCAGCAAGAGAGCTACTATCCTTACTATAACAAAGAAGTGAGAAAGTGGCAACTCACCGCCAGGAACTGTGGAACGTGTTCCACACATGCACAGCCTTAGCATCCATCCAGAAATCAGGACGTCAATATTTACCACACCCTGCCTCTCAAGTCACACACCTGACGAGACACAGTGAAGTGTTTGGACGGTCTTACCGTGGAGACTTCTGGCAGCCATTCTCCCTTCCTTCTTCAGTGTTTGTCAGTGGTATGACGATTGAGGAGTTAAATCTATATTTCTAACACCTGATGACTGTTCACCTGAAACTCCCAACACCTGATGACTGTTCACAGTGGCTTCTATAATTGCTCTCCAGCTAAAGTAGCGGCAGACAATCCCAGAGCCTTCCTGAGCAAACTTTAAAGCAGTCACTGCAGCAATTCCAAAGTATGGCTCTGTTTCCTTCTATGTTCCAGCCTAATTGGATAAACTGTATCACATCAAGAACCCTCACTGCAAAAGAGTCTTGGAAATGTAGATTTCAGTTTCTCAATCTCCACATTACTGACAAACACAGAAGGAAGGGATGGCCACCATAGTCTCCTCCATGAGACCCTCCAACCACCTCATTTTGTCTAATAGAAAGACCAGGGAGATTTTGACATTTTCTATTAGGGTCAATCCAGAAGCCAGGTACCGTATAAAATATGGGATAGTATCTGGATTATTTAGAAAGAAGTATGTACTCCTTTCAAACTCAAATGTCAGCAACGAGACCAGGTGGCTGCAGAATTGAGAGCAGCAGCTGGTCAGTGTTGGTCAGCAGCCAGGCAAACGCAGAGTAGCTGGGAAAGAAAGAAACAGATTTTGTTTCCATACTCATTAGGAAATTCCATTTGGAGGTCTAGCAGCTGTTCATGGTGATAAGAAACCTCGAAATTGTTTTCTTTTAAATCTATAATAAACTGAATTTATACAATCTACCTAAAAGAATCTCACTTGTTTGGCTTGGGCTGAATTTTAATTGCCCAGAGGTCTTATTTTCTGGCTCATTTCCTTTGTCATTTCATTTTCACTTTTATCTCCTTACAACATTCCTGAGTGCAAGAGAACATTACTCTATACTTGTCATTAAATATTGTCAGCTAATACTTCAAGTCATAAAAAAACAGCCAAATGAAACTCAGCCCCCTCCAAATTCCTGCATGGATGGAGAAGGGGAAGAGCATAGGCAATATTCATTTCTGACAGCACTAATAAGGTCAAGAAACTATTCTCCCTTGGGGAATATTAATTATGTGTTACTGGATCCATGAATCCTATAAGAGCATGAACTGTATCATCCTCCAGTCCTATAAAGTATCTAGAAGAGAACTCTGTGCTGTAGTCTTTGCAAAATGGCCCTAATTCTTCACCCTTCTCTATATCAATACTCTTTGCCACATAACTTTGTGGTGACTTTCTGCTCTGATTCTAGCCTAGGCCATTGGCTTGCTTTGGTTAGTAGGAAGTCAGCAAACGTGATCGAGGTGAGGTTTGAAAAATACTCTTTGAATTGGGCTTACCTACTTTTGCACCTCTGCTATTGTTATAAGAACATGCCAGGGAGAGACTGCTAGAGGTTGAAAGGTACGTGACTCACTGAAGTCATCCCAGTCAAGGCTATCCTAGATCAGCTAACAGCTAGACAACTCCCACATAAGTCTATGAACCCAGACAGTAACAGCAGCGCTGCCGGGATGACCTGCAGCTGATGCAGATGCATGGGTGAGCCAGGGCCACTTTAGCTAAACCTTGCAACCACATAAGCTAATTAATGTCTCTTCTTATATGCCACCGAGTTTTGTGTGATGTAGCATTCATGTGGCATTCGATAACCAGTACAGTGACCAATGAATATTACATGATGGTGAATTGATGATACACGAACAAAAAAGATATCTAAGTTTCATTTATAATGCCTTAAACTGACTTTAGTACACAAAGAAATCAGATCTGAGCTGATCCTACAATGTGCTTTGAATCAAAAGCTATACGAAAAGGTAGAAGTTATTTAGTAGGTGAAATATTTCCTTCTTATATTTCAAAACAATTCTATCATGACCAAGGCCCTAGTCATGGTCACAAGATCTTTCCAAAGTTCTGATGCTTGAGAAGAGCAGGTCTATTTGCAATTAGTTTTTAAGAAGTGTTTTGACTTTCTACATCCTTTTAGGCAACAATATATTTACCATAATTATTTCTAAAATGGAGGTAATAAGAAACCTTCAGTGTGAGGAAAACCCAAGATATGTGAGTTTTGAAGAGACAGAATACAGTCTCGGCAAACTGATTGGGTGTAGCTTGTTTTCAGCCTTCTTCCATCTCACTTCTCTTTGCATCATGCTTCTTTGATCAGCAAGGAACACAAAAGAATACAATTTAATAGTATCCTGACAAAGAAGACTCGTGTATTCTGTATTTTTACTTTTTTCTTGACCACCAAAATTACCAGTCTTGCATCATCAAGCCTGTTCTTGAACTTTTAAAGTTTGCCTATGTATAGGCAACTTTACATAAATAAGACTTCAAGTATTCTGAAGCATTCTATATTAAGATTGCTTCATTAAAAAATGAAAATGTTTACTAAAAACATGAAACTTCAATAACATAATGGTAAAAAAAAAATCATAGTGGAAAGGTAATAGTAGAAAAAGGATGAAACGATGTCAAAGTGAGCTATGCACAGAAAGACAAGCTTTAAAGCCATGCATAATAATTCAAAGAGGGCAGAAATTTGACAAATTATACCAGTTGTCAAAGCAAAGGAAAAATATTATTATTTATAAAAGTAGCTTGGTCCATGAAACAAAAATATATTCTTTCAGTAAACTTCCTGAAAATGGTCTGAGACAAAAAATCTTCCATGTACCTTTATTTGGGTGAAGACCTCAACTATATATCCATGTAGTAAACAGAAATTACAGTAAGACAGTTTTTAAAAAATTCCTACATGAATATCAAAGTGAAAGCATTAATATGAGTGGTGAAAAATGTAGTCAAATTGTGCAGCTTTCTGATTGTTAGACTGATCCAGAAGCAAATGTGAGATTACCTAAAGACATGAATGAACTGCTTATCCTTCAGGCAATCCTTTATAAATATAACTTCTTACAACCTAACTCCTGTTACACACTGGCCCATAGACATTTTGAGGTTGTATTCTCACATGCTGAAATAAGTTCACCTGAAAAGAAAATGTGACAGCACTCATCTCACTAGAAAAGTAGCACTGCTTGCTTCTTAATTGTCTATAAGCTTGTGGCAGATAGGATCACATTCAAAATGCATTTGTATAAAATTGTGTGTGTAGGTAAAATAAATTTTTAAAGTAAATTAATACAATGCAAACATGCTAACATTGAACAGTATCTGTTTATGATTCAATTTTGTACTTTGCTTTTTGATTTGATTGCCAGTAGATTGTTATATATAATTCAGAGAGGTCTGGGTTCAAGACCAGCTCTTCCAACTATCAGTTGTGGGATAATAGTCAATTTACTTACTTCCCTAAACCTAATTCCTTATTCAAAAATGGAGCAAAAGAATAATAACTAACTCAATAGGATGTTACAAGAATTAAATGAGTTGCTATATTCAAAATGCCTCATACACAGTAAATGTTCAATACATGTAGTTAGCAGTTGTAGCTGTCATTAACATCAACTTTGGCATCACAACTGCCATCACCACAACTATCACCATTGCCTTAAACTCTTTGTATAAAGGAGACAGTCCCTTAGTAAGGTATGTGGTCAGTGTATGGCTGTATTCAGAGCACCCATAACTTATCTTCTGATATACGTTATTTCACCCATAATTTTTGCATTCACCCTGGCCATCTTATGACAAAAAAAATAGATAGCAATCACCAAGCCACTACTCCAAAATCATGTTCAATTAAAAAAAATAAAATCTACCTAAGAAAAAACAGAATTAAATTGTACGTTGTTAAGGATTAATTCGCAAAATGTCTTAGCGGATAATGCCACCTTGAAAACATCCTATATATTTTGTGTTTTGTATTACCTAGAAAGTAAGATTGTTATACGTTATCCTCTGAAGTAACAGTTTCTTTTTCTAACTACTCTTCTCTAAAAGTGTTTGTTCACACACTCATTTATTTATTCAAACCTTTCATGAGGGTCAAATCTATGTTGAGCAAGCCCTAGAGATAAGAAAGCAAGGTAGATCCTGCCCTCAAGGAACCCAAATGTGGGGAGAGAGATAGGACAAAGAACTGTACACCTGGCCCTAAAACAAAGAGATTATTACCCTAATAAATGTGTGCTTGAGGTGCTATTAACAAAAAGAGCAAAGAGAGTGATTTATTGTGAAGAAGGGTCGGGAAGAGAAGTCAAAGAATTTTCAGGATTCCTTGCACAGTGTCTCTAAAATAATGGATTCGATGCCTGTAATTAAATGGATGCCTTTCTAAATATTCGTAGCTGTTAAATGCATGACTCTATTTTTTGTCAAATAGATGTTCTGTCTACCAAGAAAGATGAAACAAAATAAATTTAGATTTTTAGAGTCAGGAATGACCTTTTTTTTTTTTTTAAATTAATTAATTAATTAATTTATTTTTGGCTGTGTTGGTTCTTCGTTTCTGTGCGAGGGCTTTCTCTAGTTGTGGCAAGCGGGGGCCACTCTTCATCGCGGTGCGTGGGGCTTTCACTGTCGCAGCCTCTCTTGTTGCGGGGCACAGGCTTCAGACGCGCAGGCTCAGTAGTTGTGGCTCACAGGCCTAGTTGCTCCGCGGCATGTGGGATCTTCCCAGACCAGGGCTCGAACCTGTGTCCCCTGCATTGGCAGGCAGATTCTCAACCACTGCGCCACCAGGAAAGCCCAGGAATGACCTTTTAAAAAAGATCTTTAACCTAGTATTACTGTTGATTAAAAAATCCTGTTCCCAGATAGTTTAGAATATGCCCAATTTGGGGACACATATTTGGTTAGTAGGAGAAGCAAGGATATGAACCATGTCTCCTATCTCAACTTCAAAGCCAGGATTTGGTCTGTAGTGTAGCTATTCTTTTTACTCTTATGCCTGCATTTTGCTAAGTGCCTGGTAAAATGCTAACTTTCAGAGGATGCTTACAAGAGGTGCTTGTAAAATAATAAATAGATTTCTTTCGGCCACTAGAAGAGAATTCAGTGCAGCACCACAGCACTTTATTAAAAATGTGTAGTTGGGGGAGGAGCTTCAAGTTAGCGGAAGAGTAAGACGCAGAGATCACCTTCCTCCCCACAAATACATCAGAAATATATCTACATGTGGAACAACTCCTACAGAACACCTACTGAACGCTGGCAGAAGACCTCAGACCTCCCAAAAGGCAAGAAACTCCCCACGTACCTGGGTAGGGCAAAAGAAAAAAGAAACAACAGAGATAAAAGAATAGGGACGGGACCTGCACCAGTGGGAGGGAGCTGTGAAGGAGGAAAGATTTCCACGCACTAGGAAGCCCCTTCGCGGGCGGAGACTGCAGGTGGCGGAGGGGGGAAGCTTCGGAGCCACGGAGGAGAGCGCAGCCACAGGGGTGCGGAGGGCAAGGCGCAGAGACTCCCACACAGAGGCTCGGCGCCGAGCAGCACTCACCAGCCCGAGAGACTTGTCTGCTCACCCACCGGGGCAGGCGGGGGCTGGGAGCTGAGGCTCGGGCTTCGGAGGTCAGATCCCAGGGAGAGGACTGGGGTTGGTGGTGTGAACACAGCCTGAAGGGGCTACTGCGCTACAGCTAGCTGGGAGGGAGTCCGGCAAAAAGTCTGGAGCTGCCAAAGATGCAAGAGACTTTTTCTTGCCTCTTTGTTTCCTGGTGCGTGAGGAGAGGGGATTCAGAGCACCACTTAAAGGAGCTCCAGACACGGGCACAAGCCACGGCTATCAGCGCGGACCCCAGAGACGGGCATGAGAAGCTAAGGCTGATGCTGCCGCCACCAAGAAGCCTGTGTGCGAGCACAGGTCACTCTCCACACCGCGCCTCCTGGGAGCCTGTGCAGCCCGCAACTGCCAGGGTCCCGTGATCCAGGGACTACTTCCCCGGGAGAACACGCAGGCGCGCCTCAGGCTGCTGCAATGTCACGCCGGGCTCTGCAGAAGCAGGCTGGCCCCGCATCCGTACCCCTCCCTCCCCCCTGCCTGAGTGAGCCAGAGCCTCCAAATCAGCTGCTCCTTCAACCCCTTCCTGTCTGGGCGAAGAACAGTCGCCCTCAGGCGACCTACACGCAGAGGCCGGTCAAAATCCAAAGCTGAACCCCGGGAGCAGTGAAAACAAAGAAGACAAGAGGAAATTTCTCCCAGGAGCCTCAGGAGCAGCGGATTAAATCTCCACAATCAACTGGATGTGCCTGCATCTGTGGAATACCTGAATAGACAATGAATCATCCCAAATTGAGGAGGTGGACTCTGGGAGCAAAGATAAATATATATTTTTCCCTTTTTCTCTTTTTGTGAGTGTGTATGTCTATGCTACTCTGTGTGATTTTGTTTTTATAGCTTTACTTCTACCACTTGTCCTAGGGTTCTGTCTGTCCGTTTTTCTTTTTTTTTTTTTTTAACTTTTAAAAAATTTTTTCTAAATAATTATTTCTTATTTTGTATTTTAATAACTTTATTTTATTTTATTTTATCTTCTTTCTTTCTATTTTTTCTCCCTTTTATTCTGAGCTGTGTGGATGAAAGGCTCTTGGTGCTCCAGACAGGCATCAGGGCTGTGCCTCTGAGGTGGAAGAGCCAACTTCAGGACACTGGTCCACAAGAGACCTCCCAGCTCCATGTAATATCAAATGGCAAAAATCTCCCAGAGATCTGCATCTCAACACCAAGACCCAGCTTCACTCAACGACCAGCAAGCTACAGTGCTGGACACCCTATGCCAAACAACTAGCAAGACAGGAACACAACCCCATCCATTAGCAGAGAGGCTGCCTTAAATCATAATAAGGCCACAGACACCCCAAAACACACCACCAGGTGTGGACCTGCCCACCAGAAAGACAATATCCAGCCTTATCCACCAGAACACAGGCACTAGTCCCCTCCACCAGGAAGCCTACACAACCCACTAAACAACCTTAGCCACTGGGGACAGACACCAAAAACAACGGGAATTATGACCCTGCAGCCTGTGAAAAGGAGACCCCAAACACAGTAAGTTAAGCAAAATGAGAAGACAGAGAAACACACAGCAGATGAAGGAGCAAGGCAAAACCCCACCAGACCTAACAAATGAAGAGGAAATAGGCAGTCTACCACAAAAATTCAGAATAATGATAGTAAAGATGATCCAAAATCTTGTATATAGAATAGAGAAAATACAAGAAACGTTTAACAAGGACCTAGAAGAACTAAAGAGCAAACAAACAGTGATGAACAACACAATAAATGAAATTAAAAATTCTCTAGAAAGGATCAGTAGCAGAATAACTGAGGCAGAAGAACGGATAAGTGACCTGGAAGATAAAATGGTGGAAATAACTACTGCAGAGCAGAATAAAGAAAAAAGAATGAAAAGAATTGAGGACAGTCTCAGAGACCTCTGGGATAACATTAAATGCACCAACATTCGAATTATAGGGGTCCCAGAAGAAGAAGAGAAAAAGAAAGGGACTGAGAAAATACTTGAAGAGATTATAGTTGAAAATTTCCCTAATAGGGGAAAGAAAATAGTTAATCAAGTTCAGGAAGCACAGAGAGTCGCATACAGGATAAATCCAAGGAGAAACACAGCAAGACACATATTAATCAAACTATCAAAATTAAATACAAAGAAAAAATATTAACAGCAGCAAGGGAAAAAGAACAAATAACACACGAGGGAATCCCCATAAGGTTAACAGCTGATCTTTCAGCAGAAACTCTGCAAGCCTGAAGGGAGGAGCAGGACATATTTAAAGTGATGAGGGAGAAAAACCTACAACCAAGATTACCCACCAAGGATCTCATTCAGATTTGATGGAGAAATTAAAACCTTTACAGACAAACGAAAGCTAAGAGAATTCAGCACCACCAAACCAGCTTTACAACACATGCTAAAGGAACATCTCTAGGCAGGAAACACAAGAGAAGGAAAAGACCTACAATAACAAACCCAAAAAAATTAATGGTAATAGGAACATACATATCGATAATTTCCTTAAATGTAAATGGATTAAATGCTCCAACCAAAAGACATAGACTGGCTGAATGAATACAAAAACAAGACCTGCATATATGCTGTCTACAAGAGACCCACTTCAGACCTAGGGACACATACAGACTGAAAGTGAGGGGATGGAAAAAGATATTCCATGCAAATGGAAATGGAAAGAAAGCTGGAGTAGCAATTCTCATATCAGACAAAATAGACTTTAAAATAAAGACTATTACAAGAGACAAAGAAGGACACTACCTAATGATAAAGGGATCAATACAAGAAGAAGATATTACAATTGTTAATATTTATGCACCCAATATAGGAGCACCTCAATACATAAGGCAAATACTAACAGCCATAAAAGGGGAAATTGACAGTAACACAATCATAGTAGGGGACTTTAAAACCCCACTTTCACCAATGGCCAGATCATCCAAAATTAAAATAAATAAGGAAACACAAGCTTTAAATGATACATTAAACAAGATCGACTTAATTGATATTTATAGGACATTCCATCCAAAAACAACAGAATACACATTCTTCTCAAGTGCTCATGGAACATTCTCCAGGATAGATCATACCTTGGGTCACAAATCAAGCCTTGGTAAATTTAAGAAAATTGAAATCGTATCAAGTATCTTTTCTGCCCACAACGCTATAAGACTAGACATCAATTACAGGAAAAAAAATCTGTAAAAAATACAAACACATGGAGGCTAAACAATACACTACTTAATAACCAAGAGATCACTGAAAAAATCAAACAGGAAATCAAAAAATACGTAGAAACAAATGACAATGAAAACACGATGACCCAAAACCTTTGGGATGCAGCAAAAGCAGTTCTAAGAGGGAAGTTTATAGCAATATAAGCCTACCTCAAGAAACAGGAAACATCTCGAATAAACAACCTAACCTTACACCTAAAGCAATTAGAGAAAGAACAACAGAAAAAGCCCAAAGTTAGCAGAAGGAAAGAAGTCATAAAGATCAGATCAGAAATAAATGAAAAAGAAATGAAGGAAACGATAGCAAAGATCAATAAATCTAACAGCTGGTTCTTTGAGAAGATAAATAAAATTGATAAACAATTAGCCAGACTCATCAAGAAAAAAGGGAGAAGACTCAAATCTAGAATTAGAAATAAAAAATGAGAAGTAACAACTGACACTGAAGAAATACAAAGGATCATGAGAGATTACTACAAGCAACTGTATGCCAATAAAATGGACAACCTGGAAGAAATGGACAGATTCTTAGAAATGCACAACCTTCCGAGACTGAACCAAGAAGAAACAGAAAATGTGAACAGTCCAATCACAAGCACTGAAATTGAAACTGTGATTGAAAATCTTCCAACAAACAAAAGCCCAGGACAGATGGATTCACAGGTGAATTCTATCAAACATTTAGAGAAGAGCTAGCACCTATCCTTCTCAAACTCTTCCAAAATATAGCAGAGGGAGGAACACTCCTAAACTCATTCTACGAGGGCACCATCACCCTGATACCAAAACCAGACAAAGATGTCACCAAGAAAGAAAACTACAGGCCAATGTCACTGATGAACATAGATGCAAAAATCCTCAACAAAATACTAGCAAACAGAATCCAACAGCACATTAAAAGGATCATACACCATGATCAAGTGGGGTTTATCCCAGGAATGCAAGGATTCTTCAGTATACGCAAATCAATCAATGTGATACATCATATTAACAAATTGAAGAAGAAAAACTATATGATTATCTCAATAGATGCAGAAAACGCTTTTGACAAAATTCAACACCCATTTATGATAAAAACCCTCCAGAAAGTAGGCATAGAGGGAACTTTCCTCAACATAATAAAGGTCATATATGACAAACCCACAGCCAGCATCGTCCTCAATGGTGAAAAACTGAAACCATTTCCTCTAAGATCAGGTACAAGACAAGGTTGCCCACTCTCACCACTATTATTCAACATAGTTTTGGAAGTTTTAGCCACAGCAATGAGAGAAGAATAAGAAATAAAAGGAATCCAAATCGGAAAAGAAGAAGTAAAGCTGTCACTGTTTGCAGATGCCATGATACTATACATAGAGAATCTAAAGATGCTACCAGAAAACTACTAAGAGCTAATCAACGAATTTGGTAAAGTAGCAGGATACAAAATTAATGCACAGAAATCTCTAGCATTCTTATACACTAATGATGAAAAATCTGAAAGTGAAATTAAGGAAACACTCCCATTTAGCACTGCAACAAAAAGAATAAAATATCTAGGAATGAACCTACCTAAGGAGACAAAAGACCTGTATGCAGAAAATTATAAGACACTGATGAAAAAAATTAAAAATGATACAAATAGATGGAGAGATATACCATGTTCTTGGATTGGAAGAATCAACATTGTGAAAATGATTCTACTACCCAAACTAATCTACAGATTCAGTGAAATCCCTATCAAACTACCACTGGCATTTTTCACAGAACTAGAACAAAAAATTTCACAATTTGTATGGAAACACAAATGACCCCGAATAGCCA
This sequence comes from Eschrichtius robustus, assembly GCF_028021215.1. Lineage (NCBI taxonomy): Eukaryota > Metazoa > Chordata > Mammalia > Artiodactyla > Eschrichtiidae > Eschrichtius > Eschrichtius robustus. The sequence continues at coordinate 90,504,759 of NC_090827.1, read as the reverse complement.
AAGCAATCTTAAGAAAGAAAAACTGAGCTGGAGGAATCAGGCTCCCTGACTTCAGACTATACCACAAAGCTACAGTAATCAAGACAGTATGATACTGGCACAAAAATAGAACTATAGGTCAACGGTACAGGATAGAAAGCCCAGAAGTAAACCTACACATATATGGTCACCTTATCTTTGATAAAGGAGGCAAAAATATACAGAGGAGAAAATACAGCCTCTTCAATAAGTGGTGCTGGGAAAAGTGGACAGCTACATGTAAAAGAATGAAATTAGGACACTTTCTAACACCATACACAAAAATAAACTTAAAAATGGATTGAAGACCTAAATGTAAGGCCAGACACTATCAAACTGTTAGAGGAAAACATAGGCAGAACACTCTATGTCATAAATCACAGCAAGATCCTTTTTGACCACCTCCTAGAGAAATGGAAATAAAAACAAAAATAAACAAATGGGACCTAATGAAACTTAAAAGCTTTTGCACAGCAAAGGAAACCATAAACAAGACGAAAAGACAGCCCTCAGAATGGGAGAAAATATTTGCAAATGAAGAAACTGACAAAGGATTAATCTCCAAAATTTACAAGCAGCTCATGCAGCTCAATATCAAAAAAACAAACAACCCAATCTAAAATTGGGCAGAAGACGTAAACAGACATTTCTTCAAAGAAGATATACAGATTGCCAACAAACACATGACAGGATGCTCAATATCATTAATCATTCGAGAAATGCAAATCAAAACTACAATGTGATATCATCTCACACCAGTCAGAACGGCCATCATCAAAAAATCTACAAACAATAGACGCTGGAGAGGGTGTGGAGAAATGGGAACCCTCTTGCACAGTTGGTGGGAATGTAAATTGATACAGCCACTATGGAGAACAGTATGGAGGTTCCTTAAAAAACTAAAAATAGAGCTACCATAGGACCCAGCAATCCCACTACTGGGCATATACCCTGTGAAAACCATAATTCAAAAAGAGTCATTTACCAAGATGTTCACTGAAGCTCTATTTACAGTAGCCAGGACATGGAAGCAACCTAAGTGCCCATCAACAGATGAATGGATAAAGAAGATGTGGCACATATGTACAATGGAATATTACTCAGCCATAAAAAGAAACGAAACTGAGTTATTTGTCGTGAGGTGGATGGACCTAGAGTCTGTTATACAGAGTGAAGTAAGTCAGAAAGAGAAAAACAAATACCGTATGCTAACACATATATATGGAATCTAAGAAAAAAAAAAAAAGGGTCATGAAGAACCTAGGGGCAAGACGGGAATAAAGACACAGACCTACTAGAGAATGGACCTGAGGATATGGGGAGGGGGAAGGGTAAGCTGTGACAAAGTGAGAGAGTGGCATGGACATATATACACTACCAAATGTAAAATAGATAGCTAGCGGGAAGCAGCCGCATAGCACAGGGAGATCAGCTTGGTGCTTTGTGACCACCTAGAGGGGTGGGATAGGGAGGGTGGGAGGGAGGGAGACGCAAGAGGGAAGAGATATGGGAACATATGTATATGTATAACTGATTCACTTTGTCAGAAAGCAGGAACTAACACACCATTGTAAAGCAATTATACTCCAATAAAGATGTTAAAAAAAAAAAAATGTGTAGTTGTTCTCAAACAGTTCATACAACTCCGAAAATGCATACCTTATGCCTTCACAGTGATTTATGCACTGCCAAATCTTGTGTAAATCTCATTGCACAAGCCATGCTTGAGGAATACTGGAATTGGTGCTATTCACAAAACAATATTGGCAAATGTATTTTTCCTTTACTAAATATATCCTTGCCATTTTTATTATCTACTTGTGTGCTTATGCTCATTACTAACAAGAAAGATTTGTTTAATATTTCCCTATGGCTGTTAGATCTACAGAGGCCATAGAATAAATTTACCTTGTTTTCCATTAATTTATTCTCTCTTTTGCCATTATATTGGCAGTTCTATTAGTATAGATTTTGGTAACCATCCCAAGATGTCCATTAGGTGTAGCTCTAAAAAGATAAGAGAAGAAATTGACAGTCAGTGAATCCCCCCAAAGTTTCTTTTGTTTATAAATGTCTATTTCATAAATAAAAAGCTTTTAAATTTATTAGGTTTGCCTAGTGAAAGCTATTATACTGTAAACTGTATCCTTAAGCTGCATTCTATTAGGCCTCTTTGTTTAAGCCAGTCAACTAATTTCTTAGCGTTAGTAAATAGCTATGATCCTACATACAAAGTTTCACAAGCAAATTGTTAATATTGACAAAAGATACATAACCTTAATTGTCCTTCACTAATCAAATGGCTACACATTTAACATAAGCTTGAGAGGCAGTCACAATTCTCTAAATCTTTTGAGGAAAAAGAGTTACTTTATTGCTAGGTTGAAACTATTGCTAGGAAACAAGAAATTTCACTTATTATTAAGGAAACTCCATATTATATGATATCATTTGAAAGTCATCAAGAAATTTTATCTATTATTTCTGAAAATCATAACAAACTGAATTTTAAGAACATTTACATAAATAAGTATAAATATGATATATGATTTTAAGAAAGTCACTATTCTATACATTAATTTGACAGTATTGCTAAAATTTCTAGAGAGATTTTAAAGCCTTGATTCTAAATCGAATCTGTTTCTGAGAACTGTAATTCTTGGTGTACCTCATTCTAATATAACTTGTCTTTAGCATTTCTGATTGTATAGTATTTGTATTTTACAGATGTTTATATTTCGAAGTTCTCATACCAACATTATTTCAATATAACTCCCTTTCATGAAGCGTTCAAAGAGCTTTATAAATATTTAATTACCTATTTTTATCTCAAATTCCTATAACAAGAAACTCTCTTGGACCATTTTGGTTGAAAAAATATGAATTCTACCCAACTATGTCTAGTTTGTGTCAAAAGGAAATTTGGTGGCTTATACAACTGAAAGTTCTAGGGTAGATTTGACTTAAGATATGTCAGTATTCAAGGGCACAAAGTATATCATCAAGTCTGTCTTCATCCCTGGGTGGTCTTCATTCTCAGGAATGCTTTTCCTTTTTTGGCAAATATGACCCCTGGAAGAACTGGTGTTACTAATATTTTCAGAGAAAAGAGTCCTATTTTTCTCATAAGTCTAAAAAAATAATCCAGGTATGACTCTCATTGGCTCAACTGGAGTCACAGGTCCATTCTTGAATCAATAACTGTGGCCAGGTTATGAGCTGATCTGAAGGACTGGGCTTGTGCCACATGCCCTGCACTGAGGCCGGAAGGAGGGGTCAGCCTCACTGAAGCCATACTGACTAAGAGGGGTAAAGTCATGACTTCTCAAAAAAAAGTGGCACAGAACATATGCAGCCTTATATAGCCTTATATAGCCACAAATAACAGCCATAGCTTTTTTCTCTCTTCTTTTGGAGATATAAAAAAGATGATGTGATATCTGCAAGACATTCACACCCATTGACATACCTAACAAGGAACATATTATGACACTTAATCAGCATTACTGGAAATCTGCACTTCTTACGAGATTCTCTAAATCCTGTCAAAATACCTGAATTTCAGAGCTAACATTTTCTATAATCTACCTAGATCTAAGAGGAATATAGAAGGAAACTTTAGTCACATGAACTTTGTAACTGAGAGAGTTGGTTGCCTGATAATTTTGGTCATGGCAATACTTTCAGGAACTGAAGACTTCAACTAGAAAACGAAGACACATGTAGTGGAAGACTAACTGTGCATGGTTATTCAAGTTTTAAATAATGGTTGTTCATTTTACAGTCAACCTGAAGATCATTCCACTATTCAGTTTCATAATGAATTCAGTATATCCCTTTTTCCTGTCCAGGCAATACCCAGAACAATAGTATCTCAGGCAGCCATATCAGTTGTCCAAAGAATACTTGCAGGGAATAAAGCAAGAAAAGGATGCCCATCTATTCAACATTACATACTGATGTCTACCATGTGTTGAGTACTGGAATAAATAAGTCAACAAAACAAACAAAAATCCCTTCCCTTATAGAGTTTATATTCTAATGGACCAAGATATACTGATCTTACCATTAACTTTCCTTCTCACTTTCACAGTGGGTGTTTGTTCTAATTTCTTCTCTACCATTGCATAGTCGGCATCTCTGCTTGTTTATTAGTTAGTACTGATTGAAGCACTATTGGAGGTGTGATCAGGGCATGATGCAGGCTAACTTGAGGAGGCCATGACCTCAGCTATGCTATCATCACACAGAAGAAAGTCAGAACTTAGAGAAGAGAAACCCCATGATATCCCACTCCCACCCTCCTGTTTGTCGAGCTTAGTATATTTTTGTAAATAACAATTCCGTAAAAATCGTAGTTGGCTGGACTAACATTTTTTTTTTAAGTTTTATTATTTTTTTTATTGATTGATTGCTTGATTGCTATGTTGGGTCTTCGTTTCTGTGCTAGGGCTTTCTCTAGTTGCGGCGAGCGGGGGCCACTCTTCATCGCGGTGCGCGGGCCTCTCACTATCGCGGCCTCTCTTGTTGCGGAGCACAGGCTCCAGACGCGCAGGCTCAGTAGTTGTGGCTCACGGGCCTAGTTGCTCCGCGGCATGTGGGATCTTCCCAGACCAGGGCGTGAACCTGTGTCCCCTGCATTAGCAGGCAGATTCTCAACCACTACGCCACCAGGGAAGCCCTAGACTAACATTTAATATTTTTCTGATAGCAGAGGAGGAGGAGCTTTTGTGCTTATATGTGGATTTTTAAAAATACATCAATGGTGACACTTTGATAATCTATGTGCAGGAAGAAGAACAAGAGATAACACATGTTGAGAATTGGTTAAAACAGGCAGTGGGAGTAAGCTCTGCAGCCAAGCAGAGGACTCCAGTGGACCTCAATAAGATCACCTCCCTCTGGAAAAAGCCTTCCCCCCATCAGTGAGGTTCCTACAAGGTGGCCATGTTCTTATGTGGCCCCAATTTTGGCCACAGATTAGTGGTTTAGAAATTGTTGCATGATCCAAACTAGGCAAATAGGTAAAATTCCTAATATTTCTGGCATTTTAAAATTGTGGACCAAAATAATCAATTCTTCTCCTATGGTGAAGGTATGAAATTTACAAGCTGTTTTGGGTTTATGTTTTCAACCATGAAGAGAGAAACAGCCTGAGAGAATAAAGACCCCACAAAGAGAAACAACGATGAAAGGAAGCAAGTTCTAATAGCACCCATGCTCCTGCTACAAGTACTTCTGATAAATTTCTCTTATTATTGAAGATGGTTCAAGCTGGTTTTCTGTCACTTACAAAATGCACTAACTAATGCACAATTAAATGTCACTGTCATTGAAAGTACTCAGACCTTGTCCTTAAAGCTCTTTAGTTTTTCTCTGCTAGTTTCACCTCTTTCAGCTCCTTCCTATTTAGTTGGGAAGCCAATTAACAAATTCCCTTATAATGGTATCTAAGCCAAGGTTTCTAATTGCATCTAAACTAAGATTTCTAATTGCATCTAAATTAAGTTTAGATGCACTTTGTGAGGATGTGGACAGTTCTCTTTTAATTAGAATGCCTGAGCATTACTGAGTGCATCTTGTGACAGCTGTTTCAATAGCTAGAGGTCTTTTTGCTTTCTTCTACAGGGCAAACATTATGTATGTGAGGTTTGTTAGGGCAATCAATTATCCTGGTTTGCCTGGGACCAAAGGGGCTCCCAGGATGCAGAACTTTCAGTGCTAAAATTTAAAAAGTCCCAGGTTGGTTATACTGGTTTTAGAAGTGGCCTCCTGAAAATGTGAGGCATCACTGTATAGTTGAGTAAAATCCTCTGGGTGAAAATCCTGGCTCTGCTATTTAATGCAGACAAATTATCTAACCTGTTTATATGTCCGATTTCTCCATGTAAAATAGGGATCATAATGATATCTTCTTGTTTGGTATGATTTGCACATCGTTAATGAATATGTGTAGCCCTGAATATAATGCCTTGAACATAGTAAGGACTCAAACTTAGCTACTATTGCTATTGTTATTACTGAGTTTCTAGTTCCTATGGCTAAATTGATGGCATGCATTTTAAAGGAAATTTCAGTACTGGACTGCCCACAAGGCTTGAGTAGAACATATGTCCTAAAATACCCTCAGCCTTCACTAACATCCAGATTTTAGTTCTATTAATTTTGCACAGTGCCAGAACAGCTTGTTTTTTCTGTTTTAAGTTTCCTTTTCCCTAACTTCACTATATCATTACAGACTGTTTTGTATTTAATGTATAAAACTAAACACTTCATTTCCCCTATAAAGTCCCACTCTTTTTTTCCTTATGATCAGGCAAAGAGAAAATGAGGAAAAGGAACAAGAAGAGGAGGAGGTGAAAGAAACAATCACATAGTGATAAAATGTCATAACGGTCATATTCTAACTAGAAGAAAATTTGGTATTTGCTCTAAATTTAAACCCAATTGGATGTGCACTAAATCTATATCCAGCGGCATTCTTTTATTTCTCCTTTTTTAAGAGAGCACTTTTAGAATACCATTTCATAGAACACTTTTAGAATACCATTTCATAGAACATAGCAGTTTCATAGAGCACTTCATAGCATTTCATAGCATTTCATAGAGCACTTCATAGCACTTCATAGCATTTCATAGAGCACTTTTAGAATACCATTTCATAGAACATAGCAGTTTTACAATATTAAATAGATCGTGAGAGGGTATCTTTTTAAGTGCAATAAAAACTGATTTCACATACACAATATCTTTTTAAGTGCAATAAAAACTGATTTCACATACACAATAGCTTTTTTTTCACATACACAACAGCAATGGCTTTTGCTTTTTATCGGGGGACTTGATGAGTCCAAATACTAGATTAAATGTGTTACATATGTTGGATCTCATTTTTGCTTTTACGGCACTTTATGACTTAAGTACTCTTCTTATCCCCTTTACACAGAAGAGGGAACTGCAGATGAGTCTCAGCCCAGAGAGAATAAGTGATTTCTCAAGTAATATAAATAGTGTTTGAATATGTGCTTTGTTTTATCTTGCTCAGGCTAAATTTATAATTTTCTTATTCTATTACTTATGAAACTTTGTCATGTTCTAGTTCCATGAATCTTCTAATCTTCCAGGGTTGCAATAATTATAATTACTTTTGGACTACATGAAATGGCCCCTATTTGTATATCTAGTGTCACCTAGATTTGAGTATCAGTTTTTGTTTTTATTTTATCATAGCAAGAGGGTTTCTAAGAAGCTGCTCATCTGTCAGATAAACTCAGTTTACCTCTAACTACTGGTTCTGTTCTGAAATTATATAATGTTTGCAGTAACTGACCCAGTATCCTGTGACTCCCAGTCTAAGTCCTTGCTAGACATTCTGGTTTCTCTTTGACAAGATCTGTGCTTCTCCTCACTCTGCTTTATACCTTCAGGGACTGGACCTGGGTCAGAAAACCAAGACCAGCAGGGCAAATCTCACTCACCACCTGTTTTTGTAAATAAAGTTATATTGGTACATGGACATGCCACTCATTTACATGCTATAATGACAGAGTTGAGTAGTTGCAAAAGACACTCTATGGACCACAAAGTGTAAATTATTTATTATCTGGGCCTCAACATAAAAATTTTGCTAACCCTTGGTCAATTAGACTGTTGACCCCAAACCTGTTAGATTCCCTCTGATCTGGTTTTCCATTCACTATGTCCACTCATACTAGTTTTGCTTGTAGTTGAGAAGACTTTTGCTGCCCCTCCACCTCAGAAATTATGATTAAACCTCCCTAACTGTCTCCTTGATCTGTCTATGCTCATTGTCATGGTCAGTGCATCTGCGCATTTGCAAATCCTTATATACGACATGTTTCAATAAAGCAACTTTGTCCATTTGTTCTAAGCACAACAGGAAGGTGAGAGGAAATGAGCTGGCATCCTAGAGATGGGACAATGATGTCACAGGTGGGGTGACTTAGGGAAGTGAGGTCATTAATTCTTTGTTTATTATTATTTCTAACATGCATTATATTCATGGTGTTTTTTTTTTAACATCTTTATGGGAGTATAATTGCTTTACAATGGTGTGTTAGTTTCTGGTTTATAACAAAGTGAATCACCTGTACATATACATATATCCCCATATCTCCTCCCTCTTGTGTCACCCTCTCATCCTCCCTATCCCACCCCTGTAGGTGGTCACAAAGCCCTGAGCTGATCTCCCTGTGCTATGCGGCTGCTTCCCACTATCTATTTTACATTTGGTAGTATATATAAATAAGTCCATGCCATTCTCTCACTTCCTCCCAGCTTACCCTTCCCCATCCCCGTGTCCTCAAGTCCATTCTCTATGTCAGCGTCTTGATTATTGTCCTGCCCCTAGGTTCTTCAGAACTAATTTTTTTTTTTTTAGATTCCATATATATGTGTTAGCATATGGTACATGTTTTTCTCTTTCTGACTTCCTTCACTCTGTATGACAGACTCAAAGTCCATCCACCTCATTACAAATAACTCAATTTTGTTTCTTTTTATGGCTCAGTAATATTCCATTGTATATATGTGCCAGATCTTCTTTATCCATTCACCTGTCAATGGACACTTAGGTTGCTTCCATGTCCTGGCTATTGTAAATAGAGCTTCAATGAACATTGTGGTACATGACTCTTTTTGAATTATGGTTTTCGCAGGGTATATGCCCAGTAGTGGGATTGCTGGGTCGTATGGTACCTCTATTTTTAGTTTTGTAAGGAACCTCCATACTGTTCTCCATAGTGGCTGTATCAATCTACATTCCCACCAACAGTGCAAGAGGGTTCCCTTTTCTCCACACCCTCTCCAGCATTTATTGTCTGTAGATTTTTTTGATGACGGCTATTCTGACTGGTGTGAGGTGATACCTCATTGTATTTTTTTTTTAATTATTTATTTATTTATTTATGGCTGTGTTGGGTCTTCGTTTCTGTGCGAGGGCTTTCTCTAGTTGCGGCAAGCAGGCGTCACTCTTCATCGCGGTGCGTGGGCCTCCCACCATCGCGGCCTCTCTTGTTGTGGAGCACAGGATCCAGACGCGCAGGCTCAGTAGTTGTGGCCCACGGGCCTAGCTGCTCCGCGGCATGTGGGATGCTCCCAGACCAGGGCCCGAACCCGTGTCCCCTGCACTGGCAGGCAGACTCTCAACCACTGCGCCACCAGGAAAGCCCACCTCATTGTATTTTTGACTTGCATTTTTATAATGATTAGTGATGTTGAGCATTCTTTCATGTGTTTGTTGGCAATCTGTATATCTTCTTTGGAGAAATGTCTATTTAGGTCTTCTACCCATTATTGGATTGGGTTGTTTTTTGGATATTGAGTTGCATGAGCTGCTTGTAAAATTTGGAGGTTAATACTTTGTCAGTTGCTTCATTTGTTAATATTTTCTCCCATTCTGAGGGTTGTCTTTTTGTCTTGTTTATGGTTTCCTTTGCTGTGCAAAATCTTTTAAGTTTCATTAGGTCCCATTTGTTTATTTTTATTTCCATTTCTCTAGGAGGTGGGTCAAAAAGGATCTTGCTGTGATTTATGTCATAGAGTGTTCTGCCTACATTTTCCTCTAAGAGTTTATAGTGTCTGGCATTACATTTACTTCTTTAATCCACTTTGAGTTTATTTTTGTGTATGGTGTTAGGGAGTGTTCTAATTTCATTCTTTTATTCATTAGCTGTCCAGTTTTCCCAGCACCACTTATTGAAGAGGCTGTCTTTTCTACATTGTATACTCTTGCCTCCTTTATCAAAGATAAGGTGACCATATGTGCGTGGGCTTATCTCTGGGCTTTCTATCCTGTTCCATTGATCTATATTTCTGTTTTTGTGCCAGTACCATACTGTCTTGATTACTGTAGCTTTGTAGTAGAGTCTGAAGCCCAGGAGCATGATTCCTCCAGCTCCATTTTTCTTTCTCAAGATTGCTTTGGCTATCTGGGGTCTTTTGTGTTTCCATACAAATTGTGAAATATTTTGGTCTAGTTCTGTGAAAAATGCCTGTGCTAGTTTGATAGGGATTGCATTGAATCTGTAGATTGCTTTGGGTAGTAGAGTCATTTTCACAATGTTGATTCTTCCAATCCAAGAACATGGTATATCTCTCCATCTATTTGTATCATCTTTAATTTCTTTCATCAGTGTCCTATAATTTTCTGCATACAGGTCTTTTGTCTCCTTAGGTAGGTTTATTCCTAGATATTTTATTCTTTTTGTTGCAATGGTAAACGGGAGTGTTTTCTTAATTTCACTTTCAGATTTTTCATCATTAGTATATAGGAATGCAAGAGATTTCTGTGCATTAATTTTGTATCCTGCTACTTTACCAAATTCACTGATTAGCTCTAGGAGTTTTCTGGTAGCATCTTTAGGATTCTCTACGTATAGTATCATGTCATCTGCAAACAGTGACAGCTTTACTTCTTCTTTTCTGCTTTGGAATCCTTTTATTTCTTTTTCTTCTCTGATCGCTGTGGCTAACACTTCCAAAGCTATTTTGAATAATAGTGGTGAGAGTGGGCAACCTTGTCTTGTTCCTGATCTTAGTGGAAATGGTTTCAGTTTTTCACCATTGAGGACAATGTTGGCTGTGGGTTTGTCATATATGGCCTTTATTATGTTGAGGAAAGTTCCCTCTATGCCTACTTTCTGGAGGGTTTTTATCATAAATGGCTGTTGAATTTTGTCGAAAGCTTTTTCTGCATTTATTGAGATGATCATATGGATTATCTCCTTCAATTTGTTAATATGGTTTATCACATTGATTGATTGCATATATTGAAGAATCCTTACATTCCTGGAATAAACCCCACTTGATCATGGTGTATGATCCTTTTAATGTGCTGTTGGATTCTGTTTGCTAGTATTTTGTTGAGGATTTTTGCATCTATGTTCATCAGTGATATTGGCCTGTAATTTTCTTCCTTTGTGACATCTTTGTCTGGTTTTGGTATCAGGGTGATGGTGGCCTCATAGAATAAGTTTGGGCGTGTTCCTCCCTCTGCTATATTTTGGAAGAGTTTGAGAAGGATAGGTGTTAGCGCTTCTCTAAATGTTTGACAGAATTGTCCTGGTCCTGGGCTTTTGTTTGTTGGAAGATTTTTAATCACAGTCTCCATGTCAGTGCTTGTTATTGGTCTGTTTATATTTTCTATTTCTTCCTGGTTCAGTCTCGGAAGGTTGTGCTTTTCTAAGAATTTGTCCATTTCTTCCAGGTTGTCCATTTTATTGGCATACAGTTGCTTGCAGTAATCTCTCACAATCCTTTGTATTTCTGCAGTGTCAGATGTTACTTCTCCTTTTTCATTTCTAATTCTGTTGATTTGAGTCTTCTCCCTTTTTTTCTTGATGACTCTGGCTAATGTTTCATCAATTTTGTGTATCTTCTCAGAGAACCAGCTTTTAGTTTTATTGATTTTTGCTATTGTTTCCTTCATTTCTTTTTCATCTATTTCTGATATGATCTTTATGATTTCTTTCCTTCTGCTAACTTTGGGTTTTGTTCTTCTTTCTCTAATTGCTTTAGGTGTAAGGTTAGGTTGTTTATTTGAGATGTTTCTTGTTTCTTGAGGTAGGATTGTATTGTTATACACTTCCCTCTTAGAACTGCTTTTGCTGCATCCCATAGGTTTTGGGTCATTGTGCTTTCATTGTCATTTGTTTCTAGGCATTTTTTTATTTCCTCTTTGATTTCTTCAGTGATCTCTTGGTTATTAAGTAGTGTATTGTTTAGCCTCCATGTGTTTGTAATTTTTACAGATTTTTTTTCTTGTAATTGATATCTAGTCTCATAGACTTGTGGTCAGAAAAGATACTTGATACGATTTCAATTTTCTTAAATTTACCAAGGCTTGATTTGTGACCCAAGATATGATCTATCCTTGAGAATGTTCCATAAGCACTTGAGAAGAATGTGTATTCTGTTGCTTTTGGAAGGAATGTCCTATAAATATCCATTAAGTCCATCTTGTTTAATGTGTCATTTAAAGCTTGTGTTTCCTTATTTATTTTCATTTTGAATGATCTGTCCATTGGTGAAAGTGGGGTGTTAAAGTCCCCTACTATGATTGTGTTACAGTTGACTTCCCATTTTATGGATGTTAGCGTTTGCCTTATGTATTGAGGTGCTCCTATGTTCGGTGCATAAATATTTACAATTGTTATATCTTCTTCTTGGATTGATCCCTTGATCATTATGTTGTATCCTTCTTTGTCTCTTGTAATAGTCTTTATTTTAAAGTCTATTTTGTCTGATATAAGAATGGCTACTTCAGCTTTCTTTTGATTTCCATTTGCACGGAATATCTTTTTCTATCCTCTCCTCACTTTCAGTCTGTATGTGTCCCTAGGTCTGAAGTGGGTCTCTTGTAGACAGCATATATACAGGTCTTGTTTTTGTATCCATTCAGCCAGTCTATGTCTTTGGGTTGGAGTATTTAATCCATTTACATTTAAGGTAATTATCAATATGTATGTTCCCATTAACATTTTCTTAATTGTTTTGGGTTTGTTATTTTAGGTCTTTTCCTTCTCTTGTGTTTCCTGCCTAGAGAAGTTCCTTTGGCATTTGTTGCAAAGCTGGTTTGGTGGTGCTGAATTTTCTTAGTTTTCGCTTGCCTGTAAAGGTTTTAATTTCTCTGTCGAATCTGAATGAGATTCTTGCTGGGTAGAGTAATCTTGGTCGTAGGCTTTTCCCTTTCATCACTTTAAATATGTCCTGCCACTCCCTTCTGGCTTGCAGAGTTTCTGCTGAAAGATCAGCTGTTAACCTTATGGGGATTCCCTTGTGTGTTATTTGTTGTTTTTCCCTTGCTGCTTTTAATATTTTTCCTTTCTGTTTAATTTTTGATAGTTTGATTAATATGTGTCTTGCCATGTTTCTCCTTGGATTTATCCTGTATGGGACACTCTGAGCTTCCTGGACTTGATTGACTCTTTCCTTTCCCATATTAGGGAAGTTTTCAACTATAATCTCTTCAAATATTTTCTCAGTCCCTTTCTTTTTCTCTTCTTCTTCTGGGACCCCTATAATTCGAATGTTGGTGTGTTTAATGTTGTCCCAGAGGTCCCTGAGACTGTCCTCAATTCTTTTCATTCTTTTTTCTTTATTCTGCTCTACAGTAGTTATTTCCACTATTTTATCTTCCAGGTCATTTATTCGTTCTTCTGCCTCAGTTATTCTGCTCTTGATTCCTTCTAGAGAATTTTAAATTTCATTTACTGTGTTGTTCATCACTGTTTGTTTGCTCCTTAGTTCTTCTAGGTCCTTCTTAAACATTTGTTATATTTTCTCCATTCTATTTCCAGTATTTTGTATATCTTTACTATCATTACTCTGAATTATTTTTCAGGTAGACTGCCTGTTTCCTCTTCATTTGTTTGGTCTGCTGGGTTTTTACCTTGCTCCTTCATCTGCTGTGTGTTTCTCTGTCTTCTCATTTTGCTTAACTTACTGTGTTTGGGGTCTCCTTTTCGCAGGCTGCAGGTTAGTAGTTACCATTGTTTTTGATGTCTGCCCCCAGTGGCTAAGGTTCTTCAGTGGATTGTGTTGTCTTCCTGGTGGAGGGGACTAGTGCCTCTGTTCTGGAGGATGAGGCTGGATCTCGTCTTTCTGGTGGGCAGGACCACATCTGGTGGTGCGTTTTGGGGTGTCTGTGAACTTATTATGATTTTAGGCAGCCTCTCTGCTAATGGGTGGGATTGTGTTCCTGTCTTGCTAGTTGTTTGGCATAGGGTGTCCAGCACTGTAGCTTGCTGATCGTTGACTAGAGCTCGGTCTTAGCGTTGAGATGGAGATCTTTGGGAGAGCTTTCACCGTTTGATATTACATGGAGCTGGGAGGTCTCTGGTGGACCAATGTCCTGAACTTGGCTCTCCCACCTCAGAGGCACAGGCCTGACACCCGGCTGGAGAACCAGGACCCTGTCAGTCACATGGCTTTGGGAAGTCTGAGGTCTTCTGCCAGTGTTCAGTAGATGTTCTGTAGGAGTTGTTCTACATGTAGTTGTATTTCTGATGTATCTGTGTGGGGGAAGGTGATCTCCACGTCTTAGTCGTCCGCCATCTTGAAGGTCTTTCCCATTCATGGTGTTTTTAATTTCCTTGTTTTGAAGTGGTATTTATGAAGGGAAAAATAAAGAGAAATTCTTTTAACAATTTTTGGCATGTTCTGACCTTTATTATTTTCTTTAAAGAGTGATAAGAGCAGAATTCTGTAGAAGACTCCAAAACACACATCTTTCCACGGAAAGATAGGACTTCATCAAGCAGGGGAGCTATTAGAGGATAATCACTGTTTTATCAACTTAGAGCATTAAAAAAAATCATAGCTATAGCTGTAGAACTCCCACTGAAAATGAGCTAAAATTAAATATTCTCAGGTCCATAACTGTGGTTCCCTGTTGCTGGGCTGCACTCCAGATGCCTTGCCAACTGACTGCAGTTTGCATGACTGTTCTTTGAGGCAAGAAAAATTTTCCCTTGTTTCTTAATCCTAATTGGGCTAGTCAGAGCACTGCAGACTGCTGCTGATTAAGACAACTCCCTGAGAATTTAGAAGCAAGCAACTGAGGTCTGGTGCTTATGGCCAGGATATCTTAGGAACATGGTTGTTTCTAGAATAAGCAGCAGGAGGCCTGCAAATTCTTAGATAAAGACTCTGCTTTTGTGAATTCCTTATAAATACCTTTGCTGGCACAGATTATAGGAAGAACTTTGTTCCCACTTGAACTTATGGAGCTTCCTATTCACTGAAAATTGAGAAAACAGGGGAAGTGTCTGCTTTATAATTAAGGATTTGTATTCCACTGTCAATGTTACCACAAAGGGCATGAACCACATTTATTTCTGATTTGATACGGAGCCCTCCTTGAAAAGCCTGAGGCTCAGAGCAGCACCTGTTGAATGTAGGTGATTTTCCCCTCCTGGTAGATTCAAATTGCTGGCTGGATCTTCTGATTACCTAAAGCTGTTTCTCATCCATCTGTCATGACATATAACAAGATATTTAAAAGATGTCTGACAACCAATGTGAAAAACTATTTACTTCCTAGTCTAGCTTTTCCAAATGGTAGTACATTGATCAGCCAGGCAGTTTAATGAATCTGCCATCTTGCATCAGCAGTTATTCTCTAAATTAAGTCATATTCCATATAAAAGCCTGATTGTTATTCAGGGTGCTTCCCAGCTACAGCTGTAAGATTTGATTAAATCAATATGTTCCTGTGAGGAACAGCTTATTGGGGGAAGGCAACGTGAAAATGAACAGGGTAACAATAGAAGAAAAAATGCAGGGTTTCATTTTACTAATAAAGTTTCAAGGTGTGTTTTCATATCCTTGTAATGTCTCTTTTCAAAGACTCTTCCTCTGGAGTCTAAAGTTTTCTTGACCCCTAAGGATGTGTATAAGAGCTCTTTGAAAGTGAGAAGATGGGTTTCGGAAGATTGTCTTAGCTAAAAGCAGTATGTCTTATACATATAAGGCGAGGCGTTTGGCCTGGAATAGTTTGTAAACTGAGCAAGTACCCTTCTTTATCCAATGATATTAATATACAACAGAGTTACAATCATCTCTGTCCTTGTCTCTGCATTTAAATTATGGACCCTGAGTGACATTCTAATCCTGTCTGGATTATAGGTAAATTTGGAAGTAGTATAGAATTTATTTGTAAGAAAGAGCAAACTTCGTTCAATTCCAGACCCTCCTATTTACTACACCTGTGAATTAAGCCGTCACTTAACTCCTTTTTAAAATGAGTCACTACTTCCTTCTTTCTTTCACAATATTGTTGTGTCTGTTATTCATTTTGGTATCCTCAGGAGCTAGACCAGTGCCTGGCACATGGTAGGCACTTAAAATTTTTGAGGAATGAGTGAAAGTGCTGTGAAGCCCTGTGAAGCTTCATGCTTTGGTATTATTACTGTATATTTGAAGCCAATGTATGTGATTGATTGCATTATTGGCCCAAGTTCCTCACTCTGCCATTTCCTCACCATTTGTCATGTGACTCTGCAGTTCTTCCTACTACTGACAGCTCTTGACTCCTGGCTTAGATATGGAACTTATGCTGACAGATGGAAAATGGGTGAAATGGCAATGTTCTAATTAGGCCTAGATAAAAAGAGGCATTGCATGTTTCAGCTTGCTCTCTTGCCCTCTGCCATTACCAGGAGAACATGGCCCAGCCAACCCATTGATCCAAGGAAGACGAGGGACATGTAGAACATTTCCAAGCTGAACCTGCTATTGAGAACCTCCCAGGCAAGCCCAGACTGGATTAGCCGAACCCCTGCTAAACTGTAAGAGCAAGAGCAAAATAAATGCTATTGTTGTGTGCCTCAGAGATTTTTGTAGTTATTTGTTAAGGCAGCAATAGCTAATGAATATACTTTGCAATGTAAATACTTACTGACTGTACTGTGTAGTGACATACTCCTAGGGAAAGAAAGTGAAAAGTACAAACATGACATAGATATAGCCTGACTCTCAAGAAGTTTAAAAGTTAGTGTGGATACAGAAAAATACAGTCACTACTGTAATACAATGCCAGAAAAGCAAAAGAAATATACTATGAAATCAAAGATGGCAATGTAATGAGAATGTGAAGGTCAAATAAGATACATTCATTCATTCAACAAATATTTATATAATCCTATTCTTATTATGTGCTAGGTACTGGGGAAACAATGGTTTGCAAAACAGATTCATTATCTATCTTCATAGAGTTTATCATCTAGTAAATGTGAATAGGAGGTAATATTTGATCCTGGACAAGGTGGATGAACTTTTTCCCCCCATTGGCAAAGATAGAGGAATACTTAAGCAGAATAGATAGCTTGTGTGCAGGAGCACAAAAGTGGATGGAGTGATCTGAGAGAGGAAGGGATGGGTGTCTTTGCTTGAATGTAGAGTAGAAGATTCAGGTTCTCAGAGCTTATTAACCAAATGCCCAATTCTCCCCCCAAATGCTCACCAAGTCTTCTAGATCGTTAAATCTCCTTTTTTCTGAAATTCCTTGTCATCATTCCATCCAGTCTTCTGCCATTTGTGTTTTCTTCCTTAAGTGTTAACCTTGTTTCCACAACTAGGTTTTAAGCTTGTTTCATTCATTCATGTGTTCTATATATATAGAATATATATATATAGAACACATAAATATATAGGCACTTACTCTGTGCTAAGAACTGGTGATATAGCAATGAAGCAGACAGACAAAATCCCTGCTCTCAAAGACCTTACATTTAAGTGCAGTAAGACAGTAAAGAAAAAAAGTCAATGAGTAAATTACATAATATGTTAGATGGTGATAGTCATAATAAAGAAAACTAAAGCAGCACTTAGAACGAGGAAATTCTAAGCGGGGTATAATTTTAAATAGAGAAGTCACAAAAACCCTCATTAAAATCTTGGCATTTTCTGAAGATAGTAAGGGAGAAGGTCATAAGGATATCTCAGAGGAAAGCATGCCAGGCAGAGAGAACAGCAAGTGCAAAGGAAAGATGGAATCATACTTAATTGATCAAGACATAGTCATGATGTCATAGTCCCGTTGGTGCAGAGTAAGAGGGAAATAAGACATTATGTCAGAGTGAACAGGAGCTTGATTGTATGGGCGCTGAGTTCTTGGGTCCTTACTCTGAGTCAGAAGAGGAACTATTGGAGGTTTCTGAGCAGGGAAGTTCATGATCTGACTTACATTTTAACAGGCTTCTATGTTGATAACAGACCAAAGAGGCACAAGCACAGTTTGGAGGCTATAACTCAAGTGACAAATGAGGGTGTCTTAGGCCAGGGTAGCAGCAATAAACGGTGTGAGAAATGGTCAGTGCTGAGTGCGTTCTGAAGGTAGAGTCAACAGGATTGATCAGTGATTGAAAGTATGGTGTGAGAAGATAAGAGTGAAGGATCAATTTAATGTGTCTGGCCCTAGTAACTGAAAATATGAAGTTGCCAATAACTGAAGTAGAGAAGACTGTGGGATAAGCTGCTTTCATGGAGAATATCAGGAATTTAATTTTAGACATATTATGTTTGAGATATTTATCGCTAAATGAGGATGTAGAGTCATCAGTCAAATTTATTAGCCTAGAATTCAGGGAAGAGATTTGTGCTGTAGACATAAATTTGGGAGTTGTTGCCATATTAGTAGAATTTAGGACCATGAGACTGGATGAGATCACCAAATATGTAACTGAAGTAGAAAAGAGAAATTGTCTTAGGAGCGAGCCCTGGGAATTCTACACTTTAGATGTCAGGAATATTAGATTTAACCAACAAAGAAGACTAATAAGGAGCTGTCTGTGAAGTAAAAGAAAAAACTAGTAGAGTATGGTGTCCTGAAAGCTAAGAATTAGGAAACAATCAATTGGATCAAATGCTGCTGATAGGCCAAAGTGAAATAGGACAATGGCATCAAGGGAGAAGATAGGTTTTATGGAGAAAAATTAAGCTGCACATAGAAACAGGAAATTCTGAAGGGTACAATGTTTTTACGGTAAGATAACAGCTTGTTTGTAAGTTGATGGGAATATTACTAGAAAGAAAAAAATAGGCTACAGGAGAGGCAAAGGACTACATCCTTGATTAGAGGCAAAGGACTACATCCTTGATTAGCCAAGAGGAGATGGGATCTTTGATTAGCCAAGAGGAGATGGGATCTTGAGAGTTGGTGCCTATTTCCACGGCCTAGTACAAGGTTAATTGGTGACAGATTAATTTCTCCCATGGATTGAAAGAAAATACGGAAGATGGTAAGACTAAAAAAATAACTCTTCGGAAAATATTTCATTATCCATTCAATTTTACTGACGTGACTACTTGTCAGGTATATGAACAAATATGTTCAGTTTCCTTGAAATGTGGCGTTTAAAAACATTATTGTATTTTCTCAGTATCAGAACACAAATTCCCCTATGGAACATAATGTAATTCTAATGAAAATGATGCATTTCTCCAACTAATTCATGATACTATAAATAACCAAAGCTAATCACCATTATGTTGAGAACCGTTATACAAGTTGATGAATATTAATTACTAATTAGTATTCATCTGGGTTCAGTGTTCACATGGAACATGCATATGAAAGGATAAATTAAAAATGCATCCTAGAAATGGAATTACTCCTTTATTGCCTAATTTCATCAAACTCTAGCCCCACTATTATTCCTGTATCAGATGCAGATTTTTTCCTTCATTTTATTCTTACCTGAATGATTATATTAAAATGAAAAAGAGTGACATCATTGTTCCTTAAAATGGTAATGTTTGCCAAGGTAATTATTTGTGCCTAAATATTTTCTTCTATGGCTATTTTCACATCTGGAAAAATGTGGTTTTCCTTTCGATGTCTCAACATCACCTAAGTCCTTCTGGTCCAGTTCTAATGGGACCTATAAAAACCTTTCAAGAGAAAAAAAAAAATACACTACAAAGAATCTCTTACAGGTCTAGAGCACTTTATAGCCTTTAAAGTGTTTCTAAATAATGTCTTCTCCGTTGATTGGATCCTCATTAACTCTCCTGGGTCTCCGGAGCCAGCCAGAGAGGGTCTGAGAGCAGCTGTTAGAGCAGGAGTCAAAGTTTTACTAAGAGTGCCTGCTGGGGATTATGTCTCGGGAGGTAGTGCTGAAGACATAGGTTGTGGGATAGTCACTGTGGCTTGCTAAAGCAGCAGCTGTACCAGAAGAAGTTGGGGTGGACTGTTGATATGAGATGCCATAGTCAGAGGGGTTTCTGGAAAGGGAAAACCAGTGCTGGACACAAGGAGGTGTGGGTCATGAAAAAAGAGGCTCAGATTCTGATTCTCCACCTCGAGTTTTGTAAGTAGAAGAGTCCTAGGACTGATCTCTGAAGTTGCTTCTGATAGCCATGATAAGAGGTAATTGCTTTGTCTCAAAAGGATGCTCAAAGATGCTAAACTAAGAGTTTACCATGTTATTACTGAGCTATAACTAACGTCAAACACTACTTTGTCCCCTTCTAAAATATCCCTCCTGACATTTGGAGATAATTCTATGGTATGTTTTATCAATTTGCATTTAGGAAATTTAAAGCGAATTTTTTTGAATATTGATTAAAAGCATTCATAGATTCCATTTTTATTCAATTTAATTTTTTTCTAAAGAAAGGATGTGGGCAGAAGT
The DNA here is from genome assembly GCF_028021215.1 of Eschrichtius robustus. Classification (NCBI taxonomy): domain Eukaryota; kingdom Metazoa; phylum Chordata; class Mammalia; order Artiodactyla; family Eschrichtiidae; genus Eschrichtius; species Eschrichtius robustus. The sequence continues at coordinate 90,484,585 of NC_090827.1, read as the reverse complement.
AATAGTGGCTAAATGAAGTCTGTAAAGCTATTCTATAATCTAAAAATTATTTTTCATGAATTTTAAAATGTAAGGGTTTCTTCAAATTGTACAGGAAGAATACTAGCATTTTGACTGCCCATCATTACTCAAACAGAACACAGGCTTTTTTTCCAATGTAATATTTGGAGTGCTTGCAGATTTGGTTTCTCTCTCTCTCTCTCTTTCTCTCTCTCTCTCATAAATGTAAATTTAAGAATGACCTTGGATGGCAACCATCTTGGAAACACTATTCAAAACTGTGGTTATATAATACTATAGTAATAGGAAATGAAATGAATTTGGCTTAGAGCTGGATTGGCTTCCCAAATCTACTACCACTTTCTTACACTGTGATTTGGTCATGTCTGAGCCTTCATGTATCCATTTATTGAGGAGTGTAATAATACTTCCCTGACAGTGTGCTTGGGAGGTTTAAATTATAATGGTTATACAATTCTCAGCCTGGAAGCAGACACATGGATACTGAATAACACATTAGTTTTCTTCAAGCACCATTAGGTCAAAAATCTACATTTTTTCTACAAATAATCTATGGGTTATAGTAACAGCTCAAGTTTTCAGAGGTCCCCCACAATTGCATATTTCCTAAGTGACGTCTTAAGACTCATGTTCTCCATCCAGTCCAAGTAAACCCACTTAATGCCTTGACCTCTACCATTTCTAAAATTTAACAAAACCTACTACCACAATGGTTTTCCATTTTCTCCCTGAAAAAAAAAATAAAAACAAGAATGTTCAAGAATGTATTGCTCAGTATTAGCCAACTTCCTGTGAAAATCTTCCCAAAGAAAGCCTAGCAGATTGCAATTACTTAAACTCACTTAGCAACTCTAACACCTTGTTTGTAACTAAAACGTGTACGTTTTCTGTTTGTCATCTTCTTAGCTATTTTCATTTAAGGAATGTCCTATTTCATCCCTTAGAAACTAATTTTGGGTCAGGTCCTTTCTAATATGTAATTTTGTATACCCCATAGCAATTAGTGAATGTACTCCCTAAGATGAGTACTGTATTTAACAAATAGCCTTACTTAAATGACACAGTGCTTTCCAAACTTATCTGAAGATAAGATCATCTGTTGTCCAGGCCAAAATGCAAATTCCCAGTCCCCAACCCAACCTGATGGATTTAAATTTTCAGTGAAGAAAGCACCCTAAATGTTTCTTCCCATTAGGGAGGTTTGGGAAACTCAGAGCTGAACTGCTTCCATCAACCCCAAAAGGTCTAGTCAAAGTTACAAGAAGAGGAATAAAAATCTTCTTTTGAGATGCGGAAAGAAAGAAGTGAGAAGGAGTACAGGCTCTGATCAATTTGTGTGTTTTGGGGATGTGGTAGGAAGTTGAGAATGTTAATGCTTAATGAACTTTAGTTTCTCTGAGAGATAAGAATGTGCAGCCATCTGCTGAGGGAAAAGGCAGGAAAGCCATCAGGGGATTGAGGAGCATGCTGAAAGTTGGACATATGTAAGGAGAATGGGAGAGGGGATAGGTAAGTATCATGGAGGAGAGTTCAAAGGGATAATTGAGTACTCTTCTGACATAGGAATACGTTGTGGATATTATGATAAATCCATGTTTATATAGTGGCTGTGATGGCTCCAAATAACCTAACTAGGTGGGAAATTTCCTAAAGAAGGCTAACAGCTATGGTAGGCAGCCTCTAATATAACCTCCAATGACCTTAGCCTCCTGTTAATCACTCCCTTGTGTAATTGTTTTCCCCTTGTTTGTGAGCTGTACTTATTGATTCACTACTCATGAATACTGTATGGCAGGAGTAATGGGATATCACTTCTAAGATTATGTTATAAAAAGACTGTTATGGAAAGCTTTCAACTTGGACCTTTCTCTCTTTTGGATTGTTTACACTAGAGGAAACCAGCTGTCGAAGAATCCCTGTAGAGAGGCCACATGAGGGAGATTGGAAATGGTCCTCTGAGTCCTGCCAGCAGCCACATGAGTGAGCTTAGAAGTGGATCTTTTGACTCCCAGCAACAATGTCTTTGTGGTCATGGAAGTGAGTCTTGAGATGCTGCAGCTCTGGTCAACAGCTTGACTACGACCACATGACAGATCTTGGGCCAGAGTCACCCACCTAAACCACACCTGGATTTCTTACCCATAGAAACTGTGAGATAATAGATGTTGCTGTTACACAACAGGAGATATGTAAAGGAGTATATATAAAGACAGAATTAGGCAAACAAAGAAAGTGACTAGAAATTGAGCCTTAACAATGTGGAATAATTTTTTGGAATTATAATTCTATTTCATTAATTTTTTAAACATTTACAAGGTCGATTGGAACTATTTTCTATCTTTCATTAAATCCATAATTGAATTTCTTATTTATGAGGCATGTGGTATACCATTATCTTGATTTTTTTCCTTGGGTGTAGCAATTTTGGCTTGATGTGCCTACTGCACTCTCATATTCAGGTACCACTGAAAACAAACTGTCAGAAATAAAAGCAGAGGATAAAGGAAATAACCTATCTTTGATATGTTCTAAATCTTTAATCCTTTATCTACGACAGGAATACTAAAACAATGTAGCACTTGGTAATGACTGCAATTATATAAATAACATCTTTAAAATATGTAGATTTAAAAATTCTTAATATCCAGACGATCTCAAAATCCTAAGTATCTAACATAGGAATATTTCGCACTTTATATTTAGCTAACCAGTTAATTAATTTAGCTCAAAACTTGTTTTGTATATGCCGTGATGTTTATAACAATAACAGAGGAATAGACCATATGTTCTATATGTTATGGCCAATAAAATTAATAATTATCCTGGAAATTATTAATTAAATTATAATTAATTATAATTAAGAATTATAAATTATTGATTAATTATTTAATTAATATTAAATAAAGTTAATTGTGAAAGAAAATTCAGGAATGATATGACAGATTTATAGGTATGGCTCTTCAATCTATCACTTACCTGATTTAGGTAATGTGATTCTTTGAACCCTGCCTGAATATTAGTAGATCCTCATTCATTACATCAGAAATACTGATTAGATTGGCTTGAGGAATGAGCACACTTTATAGAATTTTAAATATTTATCCTGTAGCTTTTTATATTACCATAATGCTCTTACTTATGCATGGCATGTGCTCATAAATCTTTGGAAATTATCCTTGACACTTGATTTACGAAATAATGAACACAGACTTCATAGGATATATTATCATAGCACACACACATGCACACAAACACACTGTTCTGTATTCAAGAACTGTAATTGCTCTTCTACTACAAAATAATACAGGGAAATACTCATTTATATTGGCAAATATGAAAAATGTATGTTTAAAATTAAACTACTAATTGTGTGAGCTACTAGAACTCTGAACAGCAACAGTTTATTTTCTATATAATAATGGCCAAAAAAGGGGCAGCAATTTCTGAAAATTAAAATCTCAGCATTTTGAGCAGCCAGCTAGAACAAGAAGATGTAAACTCATATTTAAAGTATGCTTTGGCTTATCTTTGATAAAGGAGGCAAGCATATACAGTGGGGAAAAGACAGCCTCTTCAATAAGTGGTGCTGGGAAAACTGGACAGGTACATGTAAAAGTATGAAATTAGAACATTCCCTAACACCATACACAAAAATAAACTCAAAATGGATTAAAGACCTAAATGTAAGGCCAGACACTATCAGACTTTTAGAGGAAAACATAGGCAGAACACTCTATGACATAAATCACAGCAAGATCCTTTTCGACCCACCTCCTAGAGAAATGGAAATAAAAACACAAATAAACAAATGGGACCTAATGAAACTTAAAAGCTTTTGCACAGCAAAGGAAACCATAAACAAGACCAAAAGACAACCCTCAGAACGGGAGAAAATATTTGCAAATGAAGCAACTGACAAAGGATTAATCTCCAAAATTTACAAGCAGCTCATGCAGCTCAATAACAAAGAAACAAACAACCCAATCCAAAAATGGGCAGAAGACCTAAATAGACATTTCTCCAAAGAAGATATACAGATTGCCAACAGACACATGAAAGAATGCTCAACATCATTAATCATTAGAGAAATGCAAATCAAAACTACAATGAGATATCATCTCACACTGGTCAGAATGTCCATCATCAAAAAATCTAGAAACAATAAATGCTGGAGAGGGTGTGGAGGAAAGGGAACCCTCTTGCACTGTTGGTGGGAATGTACATTGATACAGCCACTATGGAGAACAGTATGGAGGTTCCTTACAAAACTAAAAATAGAACTACCATATGACCCAGCAATCCCACTACTGGGCATATACCCTGAGAAAACCATAATTCAAAAAGAGTCATGTACCAAAATGTTCATTGCAGCTCTATTTACGATAGCCGGGACATGGAAGCAACCTAAGTGTCCATCATCGGATGAATGGATAGAGAAGATGTGGCACATATATACAATGGAATATTACTCAGCCATAAAAAGAAACGAAATGGAGGTATTTGTAGTGAGGTGGATGGACCTTGAGTCTGTCATACAGAGTGAAGTAAGTCAGAAAGAGAAAAACAAATACAGTATGCTAACACCTATATATGGAATCTAAGGAAGAAAAAAAAAAAAAAAAGGTCATGAAGAACCTAGTGGCAAGACGGGAATAAAGACACAGACCTACTAGAGAATGGACTTGAGGATATGGGGAGGGGGTGGGGTGAGATGTGACAGGGTAAGAGAGTGTCATGGACATATATACACTACCAAATGTAAAATAGATAGCTAGTGGGAAGCAGCCACATAGCACAGTGAGATCAGCTCGGTGCTTTGTGACCACCTAGAGGGGTGGGATAGGGAGGGTGGGAGGGAAGGAGATGCAAGAGGGAAGAGATATGGGAACATATGTATATGTATAACTGATTCACTTTGTTATAAAGCAGAAACTAACACACCATTGTAAAGCAATTATACTCCAATAAAGATGTTAAAAAAAAAAGATGCTAATAAATTAAGTCTTCAAAATTAAAAAAAAAAAAAAGTGTGCTTTGGTTAATCAGTTAAAAGTGGTAAAAATAAAATAGTACCCTTAATCAATTTTCATGAAAATTATTAACAAGCGGGACAAACATTTATTCTAATTACATGAGTCTCTCTAGGGGACTGAGCTGGTATATTTGGTTTAATCAAATATCTACTTGAAACATATAATTTTAGTTTAAGTTAGACATGTTATACTCAGTTGCATTGCAAAATAGCATACTATTTTGAGTCTTGAACATAGTTTCGAAAGATATTTTATGTTGGAATTACGTCTTTATAGTTACCTTACAACAGCATTTTAGAATTTTAGTTATTAGCCAAGTTAATTCATCAAATAACTTGAACTAGATCAATTGATTCTTGCATCATTTCAGGTTATTTTAGTTTGAAAGATAGCAATCACAGTCATACCCACATGTGTACATACAGGCATACATATGCTATAAACACACAATCCACACATGTACACACACACACACACACACACACAAGCATACATACACATGCCACGTATGCCCCCACAAAAAGCTGGAGCAGATGCACAAAATCTCAACACAGATTGCTTTGGAGCCCAAGGCCCAACCCAGGGAAACGTACAGCTCTAGGTGATTGTGTCAAACTGGAGAAGCTCAGATCATGCTGGGACTGACTGTATTACTAAGGTTACCATAATGCCAGAACTTAGACTACCCACCCATTCACTGCCACTTAAAGAAATTTAGTAACTATACTGCTCTTCTTTCTTTGAAACAATTTAAGTCCACAGCCCACACCTTGGATAGAAAAGAAAAATATTCAGTCAGTGCTCTAGACTTCCAGATTCTGTAAAATCTCCTCTCAGTAACTCTCTTTATAGCACTAATATCATCTAGATAATTTTAGAGAGTTAGATTACAATATTTTTTTCCTTTACTTTCTACTCAATAATGTTTTGAAATTTGTATTTAATATCAGATATAGCTGAAAAATATTTTTTGCTGATGTTTCTCAGCTGTGTATATTTAGTGTTGACATCCACCCTAAACACAAGTTCTACATTTTCACCCTTTTTCTAGAACTATGTAGAAGTACCATAAGAACGAGTTTCAAAAATGCTAAAACCAAAGATATCGCCCTGTCCCCCTATTCCCTCTTGTCCCCAAACCTGCCTCCACTCCCATCTTACCTATATATGACCATGCTCTGAATGAGAGGCAAAATCTTTTGAGTTTTAATAGTCTTTGAATCTGTATTTTCTTCTCCAGCCTCCCTGACAATCTTTGTACATGCCTGTATTATTTATTACCTCAATTATTTTAATCACTCCCTGAGTGGCCTCCTTTCCTTCACATCAGCCCCTTCTGCTTATCCTCCATATTATGAGGTAGAATCATTTACCTTAAATGCAGATCAGAACATATCCCTCTCCTGCTTGGGAAAGTCTTCAGTGATCCATCATTGTTTTCAGAACAAAGTAAAATACGACAAGCAATTTCTTTTGTGGTGTTGTCCCTCTGGCCCCCATAAACATCTTGCCACAAATACAAAGTTTCTATTTCCTGCATGCATTGTGTGATCACAGCCCTGGATTCACACGGTGTTCCTTATCTAGTTAACCACATCCCTCACTCTTGGAAAACTCCAAATCTTTAGGACACAGGAATCATTTCAACACTACTCATTCCTATCGGGCAAGCAGAATTATATGCATTTGTCTTTTAGGTCTTGAGAAGATTTATTTTATAGATCTTGAGACTGTATTGCTTTTTAATTATCTCCAGCTCTGTACTTTTCCTAAAAACAAATTAGTGGCAGAAATTTTTTATTGCACAAAACTGAACCTGCAAAGAGCAGAAATTTCAACACCATTAAGCCTCCTGTGTGCATGTCCGTGCTCTCTTTCTCTCCCTCTCATCTTTCTCTCTTCTATTTCACATCAGAATATTTATTTTCTCTACTGAATAACAAGCTCCTGCACATGGTGAGGAACATGGGAACATGGTCTCACTATTCTAGATTGAAATACTATCAGTACCCAAGATCCAAAAAGCAAGGATCTAGGTCTATTAGAAAAAAAACTGAAAAAGACTCATATCAGTTTCCTGTGGTGTGTGCTCACCTCTGGACCTGTCACTGTGGCCAGGAAGATTGAGTACTAGGATTGATTGTTGCTGACACACATCATTCCCTGATGTGACCCAAGATTTATGATGTCTTCTGGGCCAATTCCAGGTAGAGAAACTCTGGCCCTCCTGGGTTACCTACCATCCTACCACATGACTACTCTGGGGCAAGGGCACTGGGCTCTGTCGCCAGAAAGTGGATTGGGTTGGGAGAGTCCCAGGTCAACAAAAACAAGAGTCATAATTTTCCCCAAACTCTTACTTTCTAAATCAGCCTAATTTAGATTAAGAGAGTCAGAGTAATAGTCCTAAAGCACAACTTAAGTGATGCTAACCACCCACCCTCACTCTTCAATCTTTCCTTAGATAAAATTCACGTCCTTAGAAAGTCATTCAACCTCCCTCTGCAGCAGGTTAGGTTGAAAGAGGTTATGATTATCAGTAACATTTTTTTCTTTGGAAGCCTCCATCTGATTAACCTAAACAAAACAGGAAAAGTATTTGTTACTGAAGAAAGGGAATCCTCAAAGATGATACTGCATTTAACAGGTGCCTTCTCACATACAGAGTTGAGGGGAAAGTCATGAACCCACTTTCCTTTCAATACTGTGGAATTTTGCAAATCATCTTTTTGGAGGGAAAAGAGAGTCTGTCACACATCACTAGTGTTTCTGTCTTTTGACAAACTTCTCTTTATATTTCCTTTATTTTATATAAGATCTTACCTATTAAAGCCTTTAAAGGTGATTAAGGCATCAACACGGTTGACACTTCTCTTTGGAATTTAAAGTGAGAAATACTTATTTTAATACAAGAAATGACCTCATAGCCAACAATTATGTTGTTATATGTATACCCAAGCACCAGGGAAATGATATTTCCAATGGTAAAAGACAACTTTCCTCTAGTAATACCACTTATAAATAGAATAATTGTAGGAAGAACGAACTAGAATTAGACAGAAAAGATTTGTAAAAGGAGAGCATATAAAGGCTTTATCCAAAGATCTGAAGAGCTTACACTAAATGTATAATTATTCACTATCCAGTGGTTCCTGAAAGGACCGCTGTAGTTGGCTAAGGGAAAGGGAACATTAAAATAAGGGTGAGATCTCAATTATAAGTAATAGAGTTGCAATTTTTCTATTTAAAAGCATTAGGATAACTCTATGTTAGTTGACAGATTCAGAAAGGCAGCAATGACTTGAGGTTAAGAGTCCTCACAGTAAGATATATCTGGTTTTAAACTCCTGATTTTAACCTAAAACCCTCTCTCTGCTTTGCTAATCATAGTCAAGGGAACTGTTGCCCAGTGACACTACCCTCTAGCTATTGAAGAATTCTCATTACATTACATTCCCATCTTTCTAGGATCAGTTGCTTGATAGGGCTTGGCTTTCCCCAAAGAACTGTAGCAGATCAACCAGACAGTTGTCATGTCAAATGGGGACATGTTCCCCACATTGTTTGAAGGTTAGTTTCAGCTTCCCTTGATATTTGCTTCCACTCTACCATACAGTCAATAACCTAATATCTTTACTTCAATCTAAACAGTGCTATCAGAGTTGGTGTATCAGATAGCTAACACTTTTTATTTAAGGGCCATAGTGTGATGTGATTCTCAGTGTCCCCATCATTAGACGAAAACACTGCTTTCCCATCCCTCATGTAACACGCCTTGTTTTGTTAATTGCTCCATAGAGGAGGAACAGTGCTTTTTCTAACAGGCAAAACATTTTACTTGTATGGCTCCACTCCCTCCTCCCTGCGTGTGTGTGTGTGTGTGTGTGTGTGTGTGTGTGTGTGTGTGTGTGACACCACAGTTGCCTGTGTCAAGGTGCGGTCTAGTCTGTTCTCTCCAAACTGGGTTAACCTTATTGGAACGGGCTCTTCCTATGTGGGAAAATCTTGGATCTTTTTTGGTGGAGTGGAGGGTGGAATATGTAAGCCACATTTCCCAATATAGCTCATATCAGCAATAATTTAACATTTTTATCTTTATGTGATAAACTTTTGTGTCTTCAGAACTCAGACACAGAACAAACGGGTTTTATTTAGTAGGTTCTCTAAGATCAAGGTTTGGGACATTGGCTGGAAACTCTGAGAAAAATGATACAAAGGAGAATTTGAGGGCTAAGTAACTGGTATCACCAGCAGGTGTGGCTTTATGCATTAGTTTCAGTAAGATCAGCACTGAGTGGTTTAAACTTAGCAATTTTCAGGGGCTCTGTTGTCCCAGGTGGCTGAATTTTATATTGGTGGAGATGATTTCTTTTTCTGTAACCTGGACAAATATGTAAGAATTAGACTCTGTTAAATACGATTTCTGTGGAATTTTGAACTTGGCAGAGCCCTGCAGTTTTGACAGTGTTAATCACAAGCTACTGGTTGTTTGTATCCAATATGGGGCTCAGCAGGTACAGGCCATGGACATAAGACTCCACAAGCCTGAGAAGCAGGGCTCTTTATGTGCAGTCTCTGTACCTTGATCTTGACTTCTTTAGGCGTCTGTGCCACAGGCATAGTAGCTGCAAGGATTATTAGCAAAGAAAATCTTTTAGTCCTAGGGAAAGCTCACTTTGCAAAAGGTAGAGTCACAGTTATTGCTTCTATTGGTCTTTTCAGCCAGGTATGCAGGTCAGGAGACTGGAGCCTGGAACAGCAAAGGTGCCTGAAATCTATAAGTGCATTAGAGGCTGAGGCTTAAATTGTTATTATCAGATAGAGATAAGCAATGCTGGATGAGCTGCTCTAAATTCTGCCCTTCTTTCATGTTGTTTTTAATTACCTCCAGGGGCAAGGAAAAGAACTGCAGTTTCTCCATAGGGTCCTAAGGGCAATACTGAACCAGACAGCCTCAAATTTGTTAATTACACTCAGAACTTATTATGCTTTTAGATTTAAGGGACTGAAAATTAAGGCTTGTATCCTCATAAGGGTGGTAATTTGTATTAATATATAAATTAGAAAAAATGGGTGTCCTTATTAATAAAAAATATATAGCATCTGCTTGAAATGAAGCAGAGAAATAATATAGGCAAAATGTTACAAGGAAGTGACACACCAAGATGGTGAATAGGAAGTCCTGGACTTTCCTTCCCCTCATGACATGGATTCAACAGCAACACATATATCAGTTCTTTTTCTGAGAAATTAAGAAACTAGTTAAGAGGCTCCTGCACCACAGGTGAGTGAAAAACTAGCAACATCAAAACCAGTAGGAAAAGCAGAAACAACCTCTCACCAAGATCCCCACCCTGAGAACAGTGCCCTATAATTGGAAGGGGGCCTCCAGCTCCCCGATTCTTCCTGAGAAGCGAGTGAGGTGGACTGCATATCTAACACCCCTCCTTCTCTGGGTGCTACCTGAGGGACTGACTTCTCTCTCTCCTTCTTGGAAAGCTGATGGGACTTGATATTATGCTAGTCCCTCAGAGGCTACGAGAGCAAAACAGAAGTCAGAACTAGCATGCAGGCACTCACTTACGACTGCTCTTCTCTCTGGCTCAAGGCAGAGTAGGTGGTGATACACCCCAGCTCCCTGCTTCCCTTTGAGGAGCAAATGCATTGGGCTGCCCATATAATTTTCCAACATTTCCAGGTGCTACCAGAGAAACTGGCTTCTATCTCATTTGTCTCAGAGATCTGACAGGGCTCAACTTATACTAGCCCCCTGGAGGCTACAGAGAGTAAAGCCATGGCTTGAACTAGCGGGTGGGCACTTGCCTCAGTTCCTTTCCTTGGCTTAACACAGAATGAGTGGGTAATATATCTCAGCTCCCAAATTCTCCTTGAGGAGGGAAAAAATTGAACTGCACAGCCAGAGTTTCAACTTCTCCAGGAGCCACTCAAATGACTGGCTTCTCTCTTGTCTGTCTCAGAGTGCTGTTGGGGCCTGGCACATCCAGATACCTGGGTGCAGCAAAGAATAAAGATGGCAGTATGGACTTGTACCAAGTTTTGAGAGGCCCACAAAAGTTCAGGTCAGCTTGAAGATGAAAGATTTTTCCTGCACAAGGTCAATCTGGGAAGATTGGGAGAGGTGACAGGGTTTTGTTTTGTTTTGTTTGTTTTGTTTTGTTTTTTTTAATGTATAGATACTAACCCAGGTCAAAGAAAATGAGGAAACAAGAAAACATGATCTCAAGGAAGAAAATACATATAACTCCAGAAATCTACTCTAGTGAAATAGAGTTATATAATTGACCTGACAGAGAATTCAAACATGATAAAAATGCTCAGTGAACAACTTCAACAAAATGATAGAAAATTTTGAAAAGAACCAAACAGAAATACTAGAGCTGAATAATACAACAAGTGAACTTAAAAATTCAATAGAGGGGTTTGATAGCAGACTAGAAGACACAGAAAAGAGAATCATCAAACTTGAAGATAGATCATTTAAAATTATCCAGTCTAAGGAACATAAAGAAAAAAGATCAATGATGGCTTAAGAGATTTATGGGACAAAATCAAGTAGATGATATGCATTATGAGAATCCGAGAAAAAGAGGAGAGAGAAAGAGACTATAAATATTATTCAAAAGAAATAATGGTTGAAAACTTTCCAAATCTAGAAAAGAAAATCAGATCCAGGAAGCTTAAAGGATTCCAAATAAGTTGAATCCAAAGAAATTCACACCAAGGCACATTATAATCAAATTGTCAAATGTCAAAGACAGAGAATTTTGAAAGCAGCAAGAAAAAAGTGTCTTGCCATGTACAAGGCAACCCTATAACACTATCGGTGGCTTTTTCTGCAGAAACTTTCCAGCACAGAAGGTAGTGGAATGATATATTCAATATTCTGGAAAAGAAAACAAACAAACTGCCAACCAAAAATACTATGCCTTACAAAACTGTCCTTCAAAAATGAAAGAGAGATAAAGACTTTCTCAGACAAACAGAAGCTGAATGACCTCTACCAGACTTGCATTACAAGAAATGCCAAAGGGAGTTCTTCAACTTGAAATAAAGACACTAAACAGCAACACAATAACATAGAAAGTATAGAATTCATTGGTAAGGATAAGTATATTGATAAATATAGAATAACATATTAGTGTAATAGTGCTGGGTAAATCACTTTTAATTCTAGTATAAAAGTTTTTAAAGGTATTAAAACAACTATAAAATACATTATATAGAGATGTAAAGTGTGATATCAATAACATAAAGTGTTGGAAGGGAGTAAAAGTGTAGAGATCTTCTATGCAATAGA